>NC_051042.1:14452169-15052169 GCF_904848185.1 Acanthopagrus latus | reverse complement strand
ATGTACGTATATTCTTTGTAAAGTAACTAGGAGCTACAGGGGATATGTAGCTGAGTAAAAGGGATTTCTCTCTGAAATGTCGCAAAGTAAAAATATTAAGTGTCATAAAACCAGCTGTACTCAAGTAAAGTGCAGATACCTCAAAGTGGTACAGTACTTGACTAAATCTACTTAGTTACATTCCACAATTGTCAAAAGTCTCAATACTTTTACTTCCTTCAGCACATGTAAAGTGCAGTTGTTGTGCATAAAACTGCGCTGTTTTTAAAGGCTGTTTCACACGTACACACACACGCACACACGTGCACACACACACACACACACACACACACACACACACACCTGGTGCACTGGATGGGTAAGGTATGCATCTGTCAGATGAACAATCCCAGATCAACCCAGTGGCACAAAGTCTCCTGGAGTCCTCGGCCTCTGACAGCTGGCCCATCGGAGAGCAGCTGCCGACGAACCAGATGGATCAGAACAGAACAAAACAAACATGGTACCAAATGAAGCTGACTAATAAGACATCAGACTGATGCTCTTAGACTCACCCACTGCTCCTGTGAGGCTGAGCATTACGTCGTATTATGGCGGGCTCCATGCACCTGCACTCTGTGTGGTTAGCTACTTTTATTAGCACTGGTTCTGGTACAAACTTAAATGGAATGACACTGAGGACCTGAAACGCAAAAACACACACACGCACATAGACATTGGTGTAAGTGTGTTTGACTGCTGAAAACTAGTGCTAGATGTTGAAACACTCAAAACCTCAGCAGAAACAAGGTACATTTACCCACTTAAGACACTCACAGTTTTATTCACATATACAGTAGTTGTGTTTTTGCAGGTGACGCCCTCTTGGTTGCAGCAGCCACTGCACCTGCCATTGAAAAAACAATAATGATATAACTGTATGAATTATAACTGATTAACAAAATCCTCCTGCTAGCAACTCTAAGCTCACTAATTAGCACTTTATGGTAGGTAGGTTTGTCAGATCCTGGCAGGGTATAGCTCACTGTTTCAAACTTTGTCTTTACGTTAAAGTGAAACTCTCGCCACAGTGCAACCTAGGCTTTTATTTGCGAATGTATATGAGTTAAACCTTTGCGTAAAAGCATAACTGCGATAAAAGAGGCACTTTTAAGATTTACAGTATTTTCGTTTTCGGGTCTAACTCATTTTAAATGAGAGAGCTTGGAGCAAATTAGCAATAGCATCAAAATCGCTATTTTTAAAACACGAAGAAGGCTCGACACAACATGGAACTTTGCTCGTAGTATCACCAGGGTCTCTACACATGAACACGAGCATTGAGAACATTGTGTACACACTTTAAGATAATCTAATCAGCTTCTATTCTACAGACATAAAAGCGCATTTCCGCTCCCTTTACGTCGGTTTCAGCCACATAACTGTCATTGCCCACATACTTCCATGCATCCTTCATCTAGGCAGGGATATTATGCAATACAACCACTAGACAGTTATTTAAATAATATGATTATAAAACACATCATAAGCGCTTTATGCTTAGTAGTTTTGAAGTGATATGTAAAATATTTGCTGTATCATTAAACACAAAATGCTTTTCCTCAGTAAAGCCCCTCAGGTCAAATATGGATGTTGTTTCAACATCTGTCTCCACTCCAAAGTCTATTCAACGTGACTGTAAGCATGCTGATATCACAGAAATGACTGCTGAGACGTTTTGTCAGTTTGAATGCCATTGAGCTTGGTGAACAACGTTAAAGTTCGGGTGTCACATGAAACGAACCTGTGAACGGACACACACGGTGGCTTGAAGAACATTGACGGGTCGGTGCCGAGCTCCTTGGCCACGTCAACGCATGTTTCCCTCGGCATGCACTGAGTCCGCTGCCATTCTTCATCTATGGCTGAATGGGAGACACTCAAAGTTCAGAACTACCTGAACACACAGACTCACAGGTAACACGTATTTTATGTTTTATGCATCCAACCTTTAAGTATCTCCAGGCTGTAGGACTCTGCAGCGTAGCGTGTAGAGCGGTGTGAGCCTCCTGACGGAGGAGATGAGAGGGTCTCTGGCTGCTGCAGTCGCAGGCGACACTTCCACAACTTCCAGTCAGGAAAGTCTGCGAGCCTGAGCAGCTCATCCAGGCTGGAGGCTGAGCGCACCTGCCTCTCCCACTCCTTCATTCCCTGCAGGGACCACAGTCAGTCGGCATTTCATTATTCAGCTGATACCCCTCTGTCTGAATTTCCCATAAAAATTAAGCGTGTTAGCATTCTGATGTTAGTTAAAATCTCTGCTTTACCTGAGTACAGCCTCACAGAACTGCTACTGTAGCTGTGGACTGTCGAACTATGTTCAGAGTACCAACCCCAGTTTTTTTTTTTTTTTTTTTTGGCAAATTCAGATTATATTCAGACTGATTTGAGAACATCTGGACAGCAAACAAAACATACACGTTTGCCTTTGTCCGGACACTCTGCCCGCTCATATTGGATTTCAAAGTGTCTTTGGTGTCACTAGTAGTGCGACACACAGCTACGATGCCAAGTCCACAGGGATGGAGGTTAAGGTGCCTCAGAGCTCCTGAGCAGAACTTCTGCTGCTTTTTAACCCAAGCGGCCGAGGCAGATGGCTGCCCGCCACTGAGTCCGGTTCTGCTCGAGGTTTCTACCTGTTGAAAGGCAGTATTTTTCGCCACTGTAGCCAAGTGCTGGCTCATGTGGGAAATGTTGGGGCTCTGTAAATAACGAATTAGGGGAAACTGTTTAGACCCGCTTAATGCTATACAAAGATTGACTGATTTATTGATTCATTGATTGAATCAGATAACGGAACATTGTAACCAGCTGACTAATATAATATAGTGCGGTCCATGTTTACTGATTGATTGACTGCGAAAAGCAGAGCGGTATGGAGGACAACACAGACAGCAGTGGGCGGTCACACAGGAATGAAATCAATTATTTGTCTTTGTCTTGTTAGAAAATATTCTCGCAAAACAAGTAGAATATACTGGGAAAAAAAACAGAATCGAGAAAAATGCAATGGATTTACAATATGTACATGACTGATGTCACAGCCATTAGTCAGAGTGTGATTATAAACAGCTGCAGCAGCAGATTTGTGTGTTGGCTCCGGTCTGCCTTTCACACCTCGCTCTGTCTCTGAAACGTGCTTCACGCAAGTCCCTGCTAGCAACGAGGACGTATAAAAGGTTGACATGCAAACAGATCTGACAGACGATCAAAGTATCAAACCATCACTGGCACGTCTCCATAGAGAGGGGACGAGTTGTGATTCAGGGGTGGGAGAAAAATCATAAACCCACCTGTCATTCCACCGGAAGCGCAAAGTTCCCATGATGACACAAACCAGAACAAAACGGAAGCGGAATAGACGAGATGTGCGATGACGATGCAGAGTAATCGCTCGCACCAAATCTAAAAGGATATCCTGAAAGATGTAACTGTTTTGTTTGTGTTTTAACTTAAGCTGAAAAAGAATAGCCAAGAGAGGGATTTATCTGAGAGCAGAGACGAGAGAGGTTAAAATCCACAACTTGCCAGGCTCGTTTTTGAGGCAGCAACCCCAAAGGCCTGGTACAAGATGGTAGATGGTCTAACAACCAGGGAGGAGGCACGTCGGAGGACAGTCAGTCATGGGATATTGCACTTGTCTGCACAACGTTTGCTAGATTTCCTCTGGACAACTGTAACGATCTGAGCCCTCTGATGTGTTCAGTATGTTGCAGAACAGAGGGTGGAGCAGTTTGGCTCACTGACTGCTTCCACTTAAATCAGAGAAGCAACAAAAGAAAACAGGGAGGTTTCCCCTCCGCAATTTCTACCAGGGGATAGACCCGCTAATGAGAAACAGAGAGGGAAAGCAACAGAGGGAGAGCAGAGAGAAAGTGAGGAGAAAGTCAAAGGATAAGCCAACCAAAAAGGACATTTCATCCACTGGCTGACTGTCAAGCCGACTGAAAGTTTGGTAAAGTTTTGTAGTCCACAAAACATTTCTGGAGCTGACTGATTTGTTTTAAAACAGCTTAAATGGCTCCATACAGTTCATACCGTAGAATCCAAGAAGCTCGGGGTCCAAAATTAACTTGAGAGGACAGGACATTATTTACATCACTTTTAAAGCTGACGTCTTCACTGTAACTGCTGAGTCAACCACACATCGAGGGTGTACATTTTGTCTTAGGGCCATTTTACTTCGTTTATCGCTTTATCTTTATTTTTTCACTTGTTCTACTTCAGTTCCAGAAATGTTTGCGAAACTCCGTCCAACTTTCCATCAGCTTGAGGGTGAGTAGACAGTTACTGACTGGATTTTCATCTTCATGTGAACTTCTTCTTCTGGTCACACGGTGAGCACATGTGAGTGAGTGACCAGACAAGGAGTTGAGGTTATGAGATGGTGAATGAAAAGAGTTGAGAGAGGCTACAAAACACCGCAAAAACACGCCACATCTTATTTATCTAAATAGCATAAAACTAAAAGAACACATTAAATTACTTTTAGTACCAATGGGAATAAAATCTGTCATGACATCAGCTCCAGAAAGCAACTGCAAGAGGTTCCTTACGCAACTACTTTGATATATTAAACACTGTTAAAGTGTCACGGCACACTCACCCTGATGCCTCCCTCGCTGGGCATGCTGTGGCCCACGTTTATCCAGCTCAGCTCCAACACCAGAGTCACCAGGCAGGAGATTCTGCACAGAGTCCGTTTTATCTTCATCATCATCCTCTCGGCTCCGCTCGCTCTCTCTGAGACGCACTCGGCAGTGTGGACTTGTCTCCTTTGACTGCTGGCAGAAAGCACTGAGAGCTGGCTGCCTCTCTGACTCAGTTTCCCAGACCAGCTGAGAGCCTCAGACCACACACACACACACACACACACACACACACACACACACACACACACACACACATACACACTCAGTCCTTTCAGCGCAGGTTATGTGCAACACAGACTCTTGATCTTACAGCTGCACAGTAGAGAGAGCGTGTGTATGTGCGTGCACGTGTGTGTGTGTGAGAGAAAGCTAGTTGTAACCTGTCACAGCAACCCAGACGCCCACAGGAGGCTTGGACCGAGGAGGCTTTAAAACACGCTCCTATTACTGCAGAGGCTTTGATGCAGAACCAGAGGTGTCCAGTCAAATAAAGAGGGTTACAAGAAGTTAAGAAGCTGGAAATTACCTCGGAAGAAACAGAGCTCAAGATTCCCTGGTAGAACTCTTGTCAGCACACTCTGTTCTATCCAAGTGGATCCTGGAGCCTGCGAGATTTTTTCAAGGGCTCTGAACAAATTCCTCCGTGTTCAAGCTCTGCTTTATTTTATCACCTCCTGGCAGACTGCTGATGTCTTGCCTTTACTTAACCACAGCTAATTTCAGTGGTTACAATATCTGTATGTGTCAGTCCTCACTTCTCCAGATAAAAGGGCCCTGAGGTGCACGAGTAGCCACACAGTTCCTTCCTCCTAATTCAGAAAAAAAAAAGCCTCGGGAAGCTGTCTGTCTTGCTGTCTGCCCTTGTGTCTCTCCCACTGCTGCTGCCCAGAGCTCGCCCTTTTATTTGCTTGTAAGTTCCCGTCTTCCCTTTCTAATGTCTGTTTGTCAAGTGATCAAGTCCCCCTCCTGTTAAATCCCCTATCACTGTCTTTTCCTCAGGAGCTGCCAAACCGCACACAGCCGAGGAGCAGTAACATGTGTTTTAAATGTGATCCAGACCTCCGTAACGTGTGAGGGGAAATAAGAGGCCGGCACCACCCTTGTCCCGCCAACACCCCACCCACTTGTGCATCCAAGCCCATTTCACTCACTCTGCCAGGAACATACATAACGGAGGAAGCACAAGAACAATCTTTAATAATAATAATAATAGTGAACAATAATCTGCATGCAAATGAGGAGCAGCAGGTTTGCAAATATAATAATGATAAGACGTTCAAAAAAATGTTTCACAATATTTTAATGTGGTCTGTGCAGGTCCTTGGTTGTACAGGTCATGTGCTATAGCAGCTGGAAAACCTTTTTTGTTTTACAGCAGCTGGATAAATTAGGTAAAATTAGGTTTCATTAACAATTCTGAGGCAAAATATCAAGCCCCTCATGCAACATTACGTAGAAACATTTTTTATCCGGTCATTTTTGCATGATTTGGTGCAACACCACTGTTGTAAATACGAAACCCAGCTCTGTAAGAATTTCGTTCTCATTACGTGTTCACAATGTTATGTCTGTGATCCTGCACTCTCTACATTCAAGTTATATAGTGCACAAACTGTGTCTAGCTGTGACAGAGACAACATTCAGTCTATTACACTTAGACACTCCACCGTCATCATGATTTTGAAGCTGTTATTTTAAGGTAAAAAAAGTTACATGATGTTGCTTTAATGGGCCAATTTAGCTGCATTAATTTGCATTTCCATTACTAGTTTTACTGCAGCGAGCTGAGCCAAGCTGCGCCTGGGACTGGCCTTCTCCGGAGTACGACCAAAGTGCGCCCGCCCTGCTCCCAAGCAGACAAACCTGTGACGACTGCCCCTCTCTCCCTCAAACGACCCTGTGTTGCGAGACTAAACTCACGTCTGGCCATGAAGCCTGAGAGAAAGACTTTTTTAGTTTATCTCCACTGTTTGTACTTTCAGATATCTGATGTATTTGAAATTGTAAAAACAACCTGGTTTCAAAATGTCACGGTAGTTCCAACAACGGTATTTTTCCCAACAGCAAAAGTAAAAAAGAATTAAGGCTTAAATTCAAGTGTCTGGAGCCGTAAGAACATTTTAACCACACAAATCTATATTTTACATGGAAGAAGGGGTAAACTACAATTCTGCAAACACTGGAGCGGGACATCCACTCCCATACGTAGCACTTGGATGTGTTACAACATTCTATAGCGGTAAGTAAAGCACACATTGTCAACAGGGAAAAGAGTGTGGTGTTCAGAAGGAGTCTCTGATCTTGGACCTCCAGTTACCAGCTCTTTCAAAGCCATTTCTGCATGTCTGGTAGTCACTGATAGTCTGTCTGATCTCCTCCTCTGTGGTCATTACAAATGGACCTGAAGGGCAAGGCACAGCACACATTACAAGCTCAGTGACTTCTGAAACATATAAAGCAGCTCTTCTTTAAAGTAACTTATTGGCAACATGAGGGGATTAGCAAATGACGCACCGTGTTGTACAACAGGTTCTTTGATAGGTTCTCCAGCGATGAGCACAAAATGGGAAGCTTCAGAGCCCTGAGGAGGAAATGAGACATCACCTTTCATCTGTAATTTTATGAATTAGTGGTTCCCAAGTGAGGGAAGTCCTCAAACAAGCACATCAGTAAAATCCTCAATTAGGATAATGGTGATTGGTGGACCACTGATCTTGATATGGAGGAGTGTCTCACCTTGTTCTGAACTTTGACACAGTCTCCATCTCCAAACACCACAGTGTGATGGGGCTCTACCCTCTGCTGCTCCTGATCTGGACCTTGAAAACAAGAGGTCACGGTTCTGTCCTTAAGCAATGCTTTAACTTTTGACTTATTCAGTTTCAGCTGAAATCTGCACCCACTTCACTTCATGGTAAACACAAATTTGACTCAGCCTCTGGCTAAAACTGAGACTGAGGCCTTGGTGACTGTGTGGCCAGCAGGGGGCGACCCCATCAGTTTAAAAAAGAAGTTCGATTGTACATAAGCTTGTGTGAAAATGACTCTACTTTTCATGTGATTTAACAGTTTCCTGATGAGTTGATGGTCTCCACTGCTAGATAATAAATGTCTGATGTGCAGTTAGTAAATTATGGTCCCATTTAGACAATTAAGCAGGGTATGTTCTTCATCAGATCCAATCAGGATTTCCAGCCAAGCTCGACCAAAAATGGCCACTTCTGGCTCCTAAAAGCCAAGATGGCGACAGCCATAGAGGCTTCAAAAAACAGTTCAGCAACCATTTGGTGCTGTCACAGTGGGCTTACACTTGGACTCATTCATTCACATACTAGAATACTTACCTTTAACAGGACTACAATAGCATTCAGTAAAACAGTGTGGGCCCATAGAGTGATCGCACTAGAGACTTCTGCCGACCTAGCTGGCTAATTTCCAATTAAGCGTTATATTATGAGTCACAAGTCATTTTGCAGGGGTCTGACACTCAGAAAAATGTATCCACCATGTAACAGCTGCTTCTTTCACAATTCAAGCTCACAGGAAAAGAAAGTGAATTACACGGTTTGGCCACGACAAAGGCTGGCTTCAAAACCTGGCACTCTTCCTGGGGCCTGTGTCTTACACTAACTTGTGGAGTCCATGCCAACTCCATTGAATGCTGTGATTAAACAAAAAGGGGACAAGACATTAATTCTGAAATTCATGGAATTAAAAAAAAAATGCTTTACTTTGTTATCAAATTGTTGAGCTTGTATTATCATTTGTGATGGAAATACATGAATACATTTGAAACTAATGCCAGATAGAAGCATCTTGCCTATAGGTCTCAGACTTTCTGCCTCATAATACCTCATAAGTAAAGCACATTATTACTGTTACTTCTTAATCCAACGACAGTGAAATGAAGAGAAAATGAAACATTTAATTTGGACAGTGCATCTTATTCATTTCTGCCAAAATGGGTCAGTTATGTTAGGAAACAAACCACAGAACAAACATGTTGATTATGGTTTGAGGTCTTGGAGCTGTTTTTGATATACTTGTGAAAACAAATGGGACTCTGTGACTTCTGGGAGTGAGAACTTCTCACTTGGGGAAACCAAAAACAAAAACATTGATGGCCTAAAGTCAATTATGGTCAATTAGTGCGATGGGGAAGAAAATTGGATGAAACCTGTTCAGAGGTTTGTATTACTTTGTGAATTTTCCCGAAAAAAATAGATTATTTGCTGCTCATGACGTGCATCATTGACAATAATGTTTGTACATCATACAAGTATGGAGCTTAACAAACCCACTGAGAGTTAAAGAGAAATACAGGCTAGACACCTGCGTCTTTCAGACTTGACCTGGTTTAGCACTTTGTTTGCATGCTGCAACACTTTAAGTACTGACACTAAACGCTGAGAAAGCCAGACAACTTCCACTTGTGGTCGATGCATTCATCAAAGCCAGCTGGTCCTGATTTGGCCAGACGACATGCGGAGTCGGAGACTTCACATTCAAATAACTTTAATCTTTGCAGCCATTTTCATCCGTCTCTTCTCATCAAAACATCTGCCAGCAATTACCACCAGTCTGAGAGATCCTGCGGTGTAACGATGGAGAGGAATCAAATTGTGATGAAATTTTATGAAATAATAAAAGGAGGGGAATTCTGACGGACAGCAACGGGTTTGAACAAACTAAGAAAGCCTCTGAAAATGAGTCCGCTGTCTGGAAGGGTTTGTTCTCATGCGAGGGGAATTCCCTGATCATGTAACTGGGCAAATAAGCAGGAAATGCAGTATATCAGCTGTCAAACGGACACTGATACTTACACCATGAGGGTCAGGTGATTCATGTGAGGGTGAACTCTGAGATGGTCGCAATTTATATACAGTAGCACAGTGACGGTAGGTAAACTTCAGATCGGACTGGAATGGTCAGAATTCTGAGGAGATCAGTGTCAATATGCATCCACCACGTTTAACACATGGGCCTATTGAATGTGGAAGGGGGAGTAATGATTGGAATAAGATAACGCACATATCTGTAACGTGGACATGGCAGCACGAGGAGCAGTGAGGGAAGAGTGTAACCACTGTTGTGTTTGTATGGCTCCGTACATCAGTCAAGTTACTCTTCCAGAGCCGTGGCGTTGAATAATGGCCAGAACATTTTTTGCGCCGATGCCACCACGATGTCCCATGTTCCATTTAACTCTTGAACTTTTAGATATCAAATGACATAACATCATAATTTCATCCTTTAAGACATGTGTATGTCAAATTTTATTGAAATGATTAGGGGTCAACCAATATGGCTTTTACAAGGATACAGATGGTGCTCATTAGAATTCAAGGAGACTGAAAACTGATATTTGGGACTGATATTCATCAGTGAAAATGAGTCTTTGTGGCCAAATTTCTAATCTAACAACAATTTACTTAAGTACTGTTGTTAAGTACAATTTTCTGGGTTGATGATACCCAGCGTAATTGTAGAATGAATTCTTGAATTATGACCAAAAATTGAGCTTCCTGAGGTCACGGTGACCAAATTCTAACCTGTTCATCTTTCAGTCATAAAGGCCATTTGTACCAGATTTTGAAGAAATTCCCTGAAGGCCTTCTTGAGATATCACATTCACAGGAATGGGACAGACAGATGGACGGACAATCCGAAAACATTACGCCTAGGGCCATGGCTGTTGCAGAGGCATAAGAATAGTGAAACAAATGCATAAAAAAATGAAAAAATAAAAGCAATTTCTAGTCAGATCAAGATCTTCACCCCACATTTGTCCCCAGGGGGCGCCAGAATCAACAAAAAAAATGCAATTTCCGTATAGCAGCTTTAACCCAAACAGCGACAGACAATGTCCCGTATGGATTCATGAGAGAAATAAAGTATCTCTTGGTTTGAAAGTTGGTGTACAGTGGGCCTCTCTGTTTTGAGATCTTGAATTAGACTCACCAACATGAATGGATCCTGATAGTGTGTAGATGAAGGCAGTCCATCCTGTCAAACACAGAAATAATAACTGTAAGTATATGTGTATAAAAGTAAATATAAAATGCTGCCCACTTACAGGTGGCAGATAGAAGTTGGAGAACACAACACTGAAAGATCATCAACTCTGGCAACCTGAGTCAGATATTGAGCCCGATTTGTACTATTGCATTACGTTAAAATGTAATATTTAAATGAGAAGTAACTTCCCCTGTTTTCCTGCGTTGTAAAGCTCTCACTCTCTCTGCATCACTCTTAAAACGCTGAGCTGTTTTGTATTAAGTAGTGTTAAGTATTAAGTTACAGCTATCTCTTAAAAAATCTGTGGAGTTTTTGACCACGATGGAGACACCTTTCACACTTTTACACTGATCTACAAACAACACAGAAACAAACCATGATTGTGTTATAAGAGCGGGTTACAGTGCCGTCCCTTAGTCTTGTAACTGTCATTTTTGCTAGTGGCCACTTTTGGTATAACAATGAAAAGTCCTCTGTGTCCCAAAAAGCATTTTCTCTTTAGACCACCATTGTGACATGAAGCCTCCAGCTATCAGCACGCTAAACTAACTCTATAATCATCACTTTGTATTGGATATTTTCAAACCATGGGGGTTTATTGCTTGTAAAACTTTTCTAAAGTGGTGTTGAAAATCATGACTGATCATTTAACCGACCACCCTCAAAACGCAGCTTCTGCCTCAAACCTTTAAGTATCTTCTGGATAAAAATCTCAATGTGAAAATGTTTTATTTCTTTTTTTTATTTAGTTTCGCTGTAAAATTTACATCAGCTTATTTTTAGAATAAGATAAATGCCCACGTGATATAACCTAGTACAACATAAATAAATATCTATCCCATTTAGATGATGAATATCAAAACTGCTGCAACACAATTAAAAAGTTAATGTTATATTAACTATGACTTGGTCACATACAGTAATAGTCAATGTAACACCAGATCTAGACACCTTTGAGTTTTTTACATTAGCCAACATCAGCCACCAGAAGCTGCTGGTCATGCCAGGTAAGTAAGGCTCGAGCAGTGGAGTGTGTTGAATCGAGCGTTACTGAGGGTTTTTTTTTTTAATCATTAAATTGAACTTTTTTTTTAATTTGGAAGGTGAACAGATAGTGTTGCTTTAAATGTTTGTTTTTTTTAAAAAAAAATCTTTTCTGCAGCTTTTGACCAAAAAACAAGAAAGGAATCAAAAAAAGCAGGGTAAGCTGCTTTTCTTTTCCATTACAAGTCTCTGGGTTCGTCTCAGGGAGAAGACGCTTGGGAGTAAATTTCCTCCAACAGGAAAGAAAAATGAGGAGGCCATCCAATCAGTACAGTATCTGCTTTTGAGTAAGCAGCCTTACAAAACATTTATAAGCCTTTACAAAGTCACTGTGGTGTAAGCATGAATGTTTCTATCCTACCTGACGGCACAGGCTGCACATGAAGAGCTCCTGCCTGCAGTGTGAAGTCAAGGTACAAGGTCGGTGTCCTCGTAAAGACCTTAGACTGAAAGAGAAAAAAGACAGTAAGGAATATGCTGACTTCCTCCGACACAGCCGCAAGCTTGAAATACTTCAATATTTAACACTTGTGGCTTTGTGTGTGTGTGTGTGTGTGAGTGCGTGTGTGAGTGTCCAAGAAAATATTTAATTTGACAGAAAACACATTCATGCAAACTCTGAAACAGTGGCGCCAGTGACTGTCACGGTCATTTGTTTATGACCTCAGAACCATCTGCACGTCTGTTCCCTGTGAACTGTGAGTTAAATCTGCTCTGTTTTGTCGGGCATAATCTTGTTGTCTGGCTCGACACTGCTAAGAATCACTTGGGTTTTCAAAGATACAATGTCAGAATCTGTTATTGGAGGTCTGCGGCTTACGCGTCCTTCACTACACAACAGTTTCTTTGTGCGTTTTTATATTTCAACTTTTTTATTTACTGCGAGTGAGACATTTCACTAGACAGAGGCAGTAATGGGATGGCCTCTTCTAATATAGCTAATGTCTGATAAAAAGCAGCACAAGAAAATGGTGAAGGGGCAGCGGAGGAAACAAGGAGAAAAACAGACTAAACCTCCAGGTTCAAGGGGCTTTTACCTTTCTTTTCCTGTTTCTTTTATCGTGTCCTTATCCACTTACCTGAGCAGCCAATCAGAGTGATTGAACCCCGGGCCCTAGCACTTGCACAACAGTAACAGTAGAATATCTGTGCACAGACAGTTAGAGACTAGCTGGTGAACATAACGGAGCCTTTTACAGTCATAAAAGACAGATATTCCCCGAGGAGTTGGTTCTGAGACATGACATGTTAATGTTGAACAAAATTAACAAAATAATGAATAAACAGATTAAAAAAAAAACATTATTACTGCGACTTAAAATTATGACACGAGCGTGGAGAAAACTGGCTGCTTTGTTCATCTTTAACGATTTTAGGAAAGTCTGTTCCAAAAGCAACCTTTACGAATTTTGTTTCATGGGAAACATTCAATACTTCAAATTCTTTCTAATTTGAGGGACTTCTGTTCAGTATTTATTATCAGATATAGGTTGTGATCTAAAGTTTATTTCACTTGTCCGCTGCAGTTTGGAGTGTTATCTTACTGTAGGGAACAACAACATTTTATAGAATAACGGCTCAATGACCTGTTTTAAACCAAGAAGTTTTAATGACAGACCACAACTTGCTAAGTCTCATGCCCTGCAGTAACCTCTTCCATTGTACAGACACACACCCACCCACACACACACGCACATCTGCACTCTAAGTCATCCCTTGCAGGCCAGGACAATCTGCTTCTCATTTGCTGTTTCCTCTTTTCAAACAGACTCTCCTTACACTCACCCTGGTCAAACAGTGAGGTTGACGGGCATTCTCACACACACAAACACACACACACACACACAGGCGTGCGCAAATGCGTGTTTATGTCACTGTTTGTCAGTTTTTTACTGTTTGCCTCGAGCATCCAGTGAATGAGCAATCACCACGAGACCAACAGCTACCAGGAAAGTAAACATCATGTTCAGTTTCAAAGTGCTCCTCTGACTGCAGCTTCATTTAATGATGCTGCAGTGACATCACGAGCCTGTAGGAGCTGAATTCTAAACACACACACGCACACACACACACACACACACACACACACACACACACACACACACACACACACACACACACACACACACACACACACACACACACACACACACACACACACACCTTTACTCCTAAAGCCTCTCCAGATATCACAGACACGGTGACTCCTCCCTTGCTGGGTTTGGGGATCTCTGAGCCTTTGAGTTCCTGGTACGCTGGTTCCACCATCTTGTCCCGTCTGGGCAGGTTGACCCACAGCTGTAAGCCCACCACCGGCTCCTCCGACACGGGCATCTCAGCATGGACCACCCCCTTTCCTGCAGTCATCCACTGGTGGACAAGGAGACATGACTTACACACATAAGCCTAAATGCTGAGTGTGTTCACAGATTACGCTATCTGTATTTGCATTGTTAGTTGTTGAGGCCGTAACATTGTGTTTGTTAAGTAACCAGAGATGAGGGATGTTCATTAGCCATGTATGTGGCACGGCACGGTCGGTGGACTGGTCCACACCTTTGGTCCCGACAGAAATAACTCCACAACATTTTGAGGATGACACTTTCTAGACATAAACTGGTGAGCGATGTTGCAACCCTGATTCTACATCTAGTGAGATCAGCAAGTTTTATGACATCTGCAAGGATGTGAACACAGTTTGGTCACAGTCATACTGTAGTTAGTTAAGTAATAAGTAATAAATGGGGACAAGCGAGTACACCAACATCTGTATCTGTTCAAACATATAAATTGCCTGTATTCATACTTGGAATGGGCTTAAACAAGAAGTGGATGGTGCTTAAACAGGAAGTGGGTATGACTAACCAGAAGTTGTTCACTCGAGCCTGAAAGTGAAACACGTTGATCAGAAGTTATTTGTATTATTCATTAGGAAAAAAAAATTACAGAACAGCCTCATAACTGAGTTTTGCATCCATGTTTCTCAAAAGACAAATTAAAACTATTAACAGAACAAGTTATTTTTATAAAATTGAATGAATTAACTTCAGTTGGCTACTGAGGGAGGATTTTTCTTCATCAGGTGTACTGATACTGATGCATATTGTTTGATGTGCATAAAGTATCTCTTGATTCAATATGGATTGTGATTCTACAAGTATTGCAATTCAGTATAATGATTTATTGCAGTTTTTGTTTGTTATACTACACCATGGGAAACAGTTTCATTATACACTTCTGAAGACTGTATATCAAGAGCCATTATTTTAAAAAAATGAACATCACATGACAATTAGTCGCTCTGAGTTTTATTTCGACTGCATCATTGCTATACTGCATAAAAGTGGTAAATCAAATAATATATGAAGTGTGCTACATTTAGTTGTTCACACTCACGAAGCCAGTTCTATAAGAATACTAAATAAAATGGAAAAATATAAACATACAGTCTATGGGGATGAATTCTCATAACTGTAGTGATCACCATAGCTTTGCCTAAGTTGTGCTTCGTTTAAATGTGATTAAATGGTGAACATAGTAATCATTATAGACACTAAACATTACCATGATGACCATGTGAGCATGTGAGCATGCTGATGAAGCTCAGAGAGAGTCTTTGAACACCTGTTGTTGGTCTACTGATACATATTATCCATTTTCAGCAGGATCATACAGAAGATGTGTTACTGTCACATTATGCATTAACACAAGTCTGGACTTCTAAGTAAAGCAAGACAAACATGATCATCAGTAAAACAGAGTTCCATTCTGATCGGCTCCATGTTGTGATGCCTTCTTAAACACGCAGCTGGTTTCAAGGAGTAATTCAAAACACTGGATGAAAGTTAAAACGCTTCTGCTTCTCCTTTAGGCCAGCTGTGATTTTCCACTCCTGTTAAAGCTTTGATTTCAGGCATTCATTGTGATGTTTGGTTTCTTTGATTGCTGAGTGCTGGGTATTAACTCTCACAGATCTATTGAGTAATATAAAAATGCAGAATACAAAACCACAACTAGACACTAAAATAACAGAGGCAACACAGATCTGCGCAGTGTTTGACATTAATCAAGGTACATTTAAAATACCTTATGGTACATGTAATACACATGCAGTCTAATTTGGAAATGAGCTGCCTGTTTGGTTACATAAAGAAGATGGACACCGTGTGTAAAAATATTTTGATATTTTTAATATTAATGTAAAAAGTGTATGATTAAAAAAAAAACAAAAAAAACAAGTGTACATGTATATACATTTTATAGATTGAATGATATCTCAAACAATTTCTCTGCTCCCCACTTCCTTTAATGAAACCCTCTGGACGACTGTTTGAGTGTTCCCTGAAGGACCCACATGACGTCTACAGAGGGTGCACGTGGTGCGTTGGCGTAAATTCAGCTGAACTGACTGAACCTCTGCTGTGGATTAATGCTGAGTCAGCAGCCTGTGTGTGCGTGTGTGTGCGTGCGTGTGTGTGAGTGTGTGTGTGTGAAACATATATTTTACTACTTTAAAAACACAGGAAACAACCCTCAGGGCATGATATCCAATTAGTGTGAGTGCACAACATTTTAATGTACATGTAATGAGTTTGTGGGGATTTGCTTGCTTACGTCTGATTCTGCTCTTTTATTTACAACTGGGCCGAATGCTTCTCATTAATGTTAATGACTGCTACTTTACCATTAGTGGAGTACAATGACACATGTGGACAACAATGATGCACTGTGAGATAATGTGTGTCTCTTCAACGTTTGACTTTGCTCCTCGCTCTCTGATGGATCATCTGCTGTCACCTGCGTTTCATCAGAAATTGTGGTGACATTACCTTGAGCAATGTTATGGATTTCTCAGGAATGGCACATCTTTGGAAACATTTGGGATAATAAGTCCAAATTTCATCAAAATGTATATCAAAGCTCAGAGATCTTGTTTCCTCCTGTTTCCTGTGCCAAGCTAAGCTAACTGATAAGTAGCTTACTGCACAAACAGTCTTTTTAATCAAGCTCTTTGCTGGAGGTCATTCTTTAAAGGTCCTTGAAATGAATCACAACATGCCAAAAATTCAGTACTTGCAGATCTCCAGGTTTCAGTCGTCCTGAATGACCACAGAAGTCTTCATGGGCCGTGACCCCTTCCAACACATATGTTACCTGAGGAAAGATACACACGTCTTCAGCTATTTCAAAATTGTACATGCTGACCTCAAGCAGATGACAGATGAAATGGGCAATAAACTCTCTTTCGCATCAGTGGTCCAAGTTTTTCTTTAACTCATGCCATGAGCTTCCAAAAGCACGTGTGCGCTCGTTTCACCGCCCGAGTGGTCAAACTGGACAGGAAGAGAAGTGCTGATTGTGAGGTCATCGGTTCAAAGGTGAACATCTGTCTAAGGGAGGAAAGCTGGGGCCCCTGCAGTGAGCTGCCTGTGATCTGTCTCCACAGCTGTGTGATCTCAAAAGTCATGCGAGTGCGGGCAAACACACCTGCTGAAAGGCATGCTGGGAGTGTAGCCTAGTCCTGTCCACCCACACTGGGAGATTTAAAGTTGCATCTGCCAAATAAAATACACTCGGAGGATCGTCTGGCAATCTAAGGACAATATCTGGGTTGCTTAACTTTTTATTTTTTTAAAGGTACAAATCCAACCTTAACCCGTTAATGACCGTAGTACTAGTGTTACTGCTAAAACCACAGTGTAGAATTAAACAATCATTTAAAAAAAAACAAAACAAAACAGAATAGACTTGTGGAGAGTTTCATGTACAGCATTAAGATGAATAAAAAGACAAAAACAAGCATAGTTTGCAGTGGAAGCTGTAACAAGAGCAACTATTACATTATCCATTCAAAAAGATGAACAGTTATTAAATTAGGCAACACCTCTCTTTATTCAGACACACTGAATAAAAAAACGAAGCCCAGGAAAAGCTCAAAAGCTGTACATTTCTTACACACACAGAGCACTTACTATATGGATGACTGAAGCAACTACTCGCTTTCAGAACCCCGCTCAAATGTATCGGCCCCTTTCTAAAAGCATCACTGATTGATTTTGCCACATCAGGCAAGAGAACAAGCGGTAAAAGGAACACTGACTTATTATTGCCTCATGAAGTCATCACGGCTTTGAGAAAGCAGTCATCCATTAACACCTTGAGTGAACATATTAGTTTTCATCTGGAGTTGGGCTTCTGTCCATCCAATACTCACTCGCCTCTCAGTTCTGTTATTGCTTTCTACCGAGGTATGTTCGAATCAAATCAAATTTTTATTCATGTAGGCCAAAATAACAAACATGATGCCTCGGTGTGTTCATGAGTCATCATTAATCATCAATCTATTAATCACTTTTTTTGGAGAATTCAAACGATCAAACATGTATTTACAGACAATCAGATCAACACAAACACATCAAAACATATATTTTCATACTAGAGAAAAAACACTTATCAATGAGGAAATGTAAAACATTCGATATTATTCATTTTCATCCATTTAGTAACTCAGCATTGGTTGGATTTTGTTGGCCCAATTGTTGGATAGCATTATTATTTCGTAATTAAGTAACACTGTGTTTGCTTTGCTCTTTACACATTGTTCTTTTTTCATAATACATTTTGCATCAAATGTAGATCATGGAAGTGGTTCTCTAATGGATACGAGTCCGACATACTGTATTTCATATATTATTAATGAATACCCAGTACTCGATTCTTAAAGAAAGCTCAAACCTCAGGAAGCTTTAAAATGTGCATCCCTACTACCAATCCTTAGAGAAATGTCTGGCATGTCTGTCATGTTCAGCAGGTAGTTGCTAACTTTGGCTGTTTGCTGTTTGGTGCTTAGAGCCCCCAAAACAACGTCCTAAAATAGTTTCATTTGTCAGACAAATAGCCCCCAAAAAGTATGTATTAAAAAAATCTTACATTAAGAAGCTGTACACTACTCTAAAGTCTGCCAAGAAATAAAGACAGCAAATAATGACAAAGTACAGGGAAGGAAAAGTGGAAAATAAAGACAGAGGGGAAGCTGTGGGTTATGAGCGAATAGAGAAAGTTAGAAATATGTCATAAAACACATCATGTCATGGAAATGGGGCAATATGAGTAGAAGCCTGCATTACATAAGTGATGTATGTAAGTAAATAAGGATTCAGAAACTTTCATCAGAAGGGCAGAGCGTTGTTTCACAGGGAGAGGACAAAATAAATGTAGAGATCGATTGTTTTTATTAAAAAGACTGCTGCAGTAATTATCATATGTCTGGGTCCTACATGTGTTTGAACTCTCAGTTTTTAATAATCTGACCAACATGTCAACATGTCGGGAGCAATGGTCAGGGAAGACTCTCTCTGGTGGAGACATGACGCAAATTATGCCAAACTCCTACAAGAACAAACAACCACAAGACCAAAGATCAGGACAATTCCTCTCTTTCAAAATAGGGGATTTCTTTTCTTTTTTTTTTTTATGAGTTAGGTCATATGTCATCATAAAATCTTTAGTCCGAGGCTTTCTGGGTTGGACTCGACACTAGGCAAACTTAACAGCACCATCATTTACAATATATGTGATACATTTGACTCTGCATGATTTTTTAAGTCTATAAACCAAAGCAAAGTGGCAGCGCAGCTTCCTTGTCCGCACACTGTCGTGTTGTCTCCATCTAGTGGTCAAAGTAGGAGCTTCACTCCCTTAGTAACAACTCTGGGTCCTGCGCTTGTGAACTCATGCTGCTTTGTCAGATCTTTGGTCAAATAGCTGTACTGGTTCAACTTGTAATGCAACACCTGTGCTACCACACTTAAATTCTTACTTGGCCTGAGCTGAGTTGTGAAGTTTGAAAAATGGGGTTGTTGCTTTGTGATAAAACTTTAAAGATTGTGTCCTACATAACATATTCTGCAAGTGTAGCTGTCATTTCATGAGGTTTCAATTAATGATTTTCCCTTTTGATTAAATTTTGGAGAGTGTTCTTGTTTGGTCTATTTAGTGTCATGAAACAAATCAGAACCTCAGGGCTACCGAGGGAGAAAACTATAGGTGGCATTTTGTAAAAAGTATTCTTAAAACCTCATGATGTTAATCTGCAGCACAGCAGAAATGATTGCCGCTAATGAAGGCAATAAAATAGCCAAGATTTCTTGGCGTAGTGAATAAAATATGGTTTAAGGTAAAGTAAATGATTTAACGCGCACTATGCATGTGTTTAATAGGCTACAGACTCAAATGTTGACGTTTCTCCAGCTTATATGAAGATTTGCTGCCTCAACTAATAGTTTGGAATTCTTCAAATCTGAGTCAGTACTTACTGTCTCAAACCCTCTGTGAGGATGGTCTGGGAAACCTGCCGGCTTGCTCACTCGGAACTCATCCAACATCAAGAAAGGATCCAAGTTTCTCAGCTGGAAATAAAATATGCACAGTATCACAAGGTGTTGACAGTTGAATTATGTCAAAATCGTTGAGGAACTCACCTCCTTTCTACCGATGCTCCTGCGGACACGAGCACCGACTCCCTCCGTCTGCTCCACGCTCAGTACCGTCCTCTCCACTCTCCTCACATTCATCGTGCTGGGAGATCTTTCACTGGTCCCCACAAGAACAGAAAAAATATCTTAATGTTCCTTAACCAAGGACAAAATGACAGTGACAAATGAGTCAGCGTCTTTTTCTTTATGCAAACTCTTCTTTGAGATTGAATTTTTTCTAAAAAAAAGCAAAACAACTTTTTAAGATGTTGAAATTGCCAGTCAAAAATGAGAGGAAAAGTTACATCAGGTTTGTGATTCGAGCCTGAGAGAAACAGTTTTCGTTGCGAATATTGATTTTCATCTGATAAACACACAGTTTTGCAGTGATCCCCGCAAATGTGGTTCTCAAACACCAAGAAGTGACAATGACATGTGACGGAGGCAGGATATATTACAGTTTAGACATAAACCTTTTCATCTAAAATGACATCAGTGCACTGACACAGTAAAGTTCACAATTATAAATCTCTAAGAATCTTTTTCTACAACCTCTGTCTCAAAAAAGATACTGGCACACACATCAGTGTACATGCACACCGATACATCTGTGATGGGCCAAAACTGGCTAATAATATATAACATGTCGGTCAGGCTCTAATCATTACTGTGATCCACTGTGGGTCAGAAACAGTCGTGTTAAATACATTTATTCAACTATTGTTCTCAACATGCAAAGAGTTAATGGCTGGGAAACAGGTAACAAAAATTCACCCAAAAACTTGAATCCTCAATATCCTATAATCTGAATTGCAGTACATTCAAAAGATTATTGTAGCTGGTGTTTGATTTGCTGTATTATGAAAGTGTCTTGTTATAAGCAGACAGAAGGACCTAAACTTGATGAGCAGGAGAAACCTGTCTGAAAACAAAAAACCGCAAAGATATGTGACGTGACAAAACAACCGGAAATGTCACGCAATCACAGGGTTTTCCCGGATTCAGGACACTTCAGGAGGGTTGGCCAGGTTGCTCCTCTTGCATGACTAACAGAAACTGATCTGACAGCTGTTGAGTGAATCAGCAGAGCGGTCAGCTGAGCGGATCAGCCGCTCGTCAGCTGATCTCAGCGGGGTGTACTCAAAAACATTCGCTAACATCATTACAGGGAAGCTCTGCTTGACATGTGTCACAGTTGCATCATCTGTGAGCAGGAACTGTACTTGCTTCGTGAAACATAAGATGAGGCAGATCTGATTTCAGATCAGTTGACAGTCGTCAGTAGGTGCCGAGTCCTTGTTGACAACTCTGCCTGTTCATTGGCTTTGCATTGTTTCTAGTGCAGGTGGAGCCTGTTATTCATCTCACTTTACGTGGAGGAACAGCGCTTATGTCAATGTTAAACGTTAACCTACATTGTAAAACACGCCCACCTACCTGCAAGTATACGACAACGATTGTTTTTTCCTTTTTTTGAATGACTGCCACTTTATTGTCGTGTCCTCCGCCGTCTTCGCCTCCTCAGGTAGGATTACAAACCGGAAGTCAAGCAGAGGGCGTGGCTTAAGAGAAGTCCACAGTGTGATGGACAGAGCTGGAAATTGTGACAGTCAGTGACAAAGAGTTCTACCCAGGACTGGACAGTCAGTGATCCAAACATGCTAGTTATAGTTACTTATAGTTTTCAGATCAGAGATTCTTTGAGAAATAATATTTTGGAAATATTTATATATATTCTTAATATTAGTAAGGGATATTGGGATATTTTGGAATTTCACCTGAATGTTTATTCTGTGTTATTTTTATTTTGCATTTTGTGAATATGTTTGGTCCCCAAAAATAATGTGACACATTTAATTTGACTTTTTATTGCATATCCACTAAATACTAAAAAAAAGTATGCTGGAGTTAAAGCCATAGCAGGCCCCGCATGTGTTGAATATATTCCTCAGTTTTAGATTTCTCCGCACACAGCTCTGAACACTCTGCATCATCCTGTCGTTGACGGAGTTTGATGTTCTTGGCGATTCGCATACTGGCAGCCTGCCCGCCAGCCAGGTTGACTGCGTGAGGTCCAACCTTTGTGGAAAAAAATGGACACATTGTCTGTAAATGAATTGTACAGATTATTCTTGAGACCTACTTTTGCGAAGGTGTACCTGGAGAGCGGTGTACTGCCCCATGAGGTAGAGCGGGCACCCTTCTGCCCACTGTAAGCTTTCTGAGATGCACGGCCAACCATCCATCACCTTCACGGCAGAATGACACAGACACATTTTTAGGAATTTATCTGTATGGGTCAGGTTACTTCACGAAAATAGAGCATGTGGGTTGATCAGATTAATACATTGCTCCCATCTCACCATCCTTCAATTTATTTTAAAACCTTTTTTCAACCCCACCAAATATGGATGTTTTGCAGCTGTCTTTGGGGCAACATAACCAGATATTTTGAGCCCAAACACAATCTTTTCCTGAAACTAACCAAGTGGCTTTTGTGCCTAAACCTAAACCTAACAAACAAAGCTTTGTCACAACATACACTAAAACATTTAAGAAACATTGGGCAGTTTCAACATATCTGTATGACAAGAAAAGTTCAAGTTAAAAATACGAAAGATATGAAATTAACATACAATGCCAACTTTCATTCTGGTGATCGGGTCGTCTATGCACACAAAATAAGCATCAACACATTTGCTCGTCTGACCCACCTGAATGGGGAATTCCCTCATCACCTCAGAAAGCAGCGGGTCTTGTCTGACATCAAGTTTGCAGCCGGTTGCGAGCCAAATCATGTCTCCTGTCCAGCGCTCTCCTGTGCTGAGGGACAGACTCCAGGCTTGGCTCCTGTAGCACCATCTGGCTTCACTCACCTGCGCAGTTGCATGAGATTCAAATAAAGACCTTCTACATACCTCACATGTTACATCACCCGTCATGAGATTACCAGATAACTTTACCCCATCTCACTACACCCTCGACTCTATACTAGGATGCTCGCGTACCTCACAGTAAGTCTTGACGTCCACCTGTCCGCTCAGGATGAACGGCTGCAGGTGGATGTAGGCCTCTGGGGTGACGGCCCCTCCTTTCCTCGCCTGGCGGATCATAGCCAGCCGTTTGTGGAGACTCCGCTCGTTATAGAACTGTCGCAGGTACGCTTGGCCGTCCATCTTGATGCCGTGCTCCACATGGGAGTACCGACCCACCAGGCTCTCCACGTCACCCACGTCAAACTGTTTCAACTGTTGAGGAGCCAGTGGAGACGGATACATGTGTTGGAGGCAGACGGGTGTATCCACAGTAAGTCTTTATGGTTGGTCTACATGCAGTTTCACACTGTCACTAGACCTGCAGGTGCTTCCTCATGACCCATGTCACATGGCTGGCACCTTGCTGCAGGGCGATGGAGACGACATGAGCGCTGGTCAGACCTCCACCAACTACCATTACTCTCTGCCCTGCCTCACACACTACACACAGCTCTAGACACACATGAGCAAACCAAAAGCATCGGAAGAGAAAGGACAGTGTTGCAGCGAGGACGAGGGATCAGAGGCAAGGAAAACTCAGGTGAAAGCAAAGTATTATTGGCAGGTCTGTCACCAGAATAAAATGCCGGCATTGTACGTGTTTGCAAACCAGAGGTACATGACAGTAATTTAAGCAAAAACATGATGTTTTCCTCATCCTAACCAAGCGGCTTATGTGCCTAAATCTAACCAGAGTGAAAGCACAGCGTTGTGACAAGAGAGAAATGGAAAATTTCACATAAACAAAAGCAAAGCTGCAATGTAAAGCATTCAGTTATAATTGGTGGTTTAGTGGAAACGCACTTAACTAACACTTACTCTGGCGATTAGGTTGCTAGACAAGAGGTTGGTTCAGTATTTGTGATATTCTGACTTGATATCAAGACACTTTACAGCTGTTGGTGGCGACAGAACCAGGTAAGCAAAAAAGGATGTTTTCCTAATCCTAACCAAGTGTTTTTTTGTACCTAAACCTAACCGGATCATAAACAAAGCAGTGTCAGAAAACATATGAATATGAAATACATTTGAATACTGAGCATGAAGAATCCTGAAGTTGTAACATATCCATAGTTTGCAGAAATCACATTGCAAGCATTCATTCTGGCAACCTGAGTACACTGTTTCCATGCAAAGCTTTTTTTTGTATTATTGTGATTTTACATAAAAGTGGCGTCTCACCTTGAGTTAAAAATGTCTCACTCTCTCTCTGACAGTCTTGAAGTTGCTGCCGAGCAGTTGTCAGGCAGTGCATCAAGCGCACCGTGTGCTGCAGACGCTCCTCTGGGTAGCTCTCTCCAATACTTTTCACCCATGAAGGGATGTTCGCCATCTGGGCACGCGTTGGACCTGTTGCCATAACGACCTGACGGGCTTTCAGGACGAGGCCCTCCCGAAGTTGGACTTGAAAATATTTCACTCTCTTTCTCGAACCGTCTCCGTTCCTTTCAGTCACTCTCAGTTCATCCTTTGCTTCCTGCTCCTGTGTCCAGTCATTTTCTTCTTCCATCACAGGTGTGACATGCTCCACCGTTCCCTTCACCAGCACTCTGTCCAAGCTGTATCTCTCCACCTGTATGTTCAGATTCACCCACATAATAATTTGGGAGTTAGCAATGCTCAGATTTAGGGGCTCATGCTGCTCAAAGGATGATGTTGGCATTGGATTCACACCAACAACGCCCCTTTATTCCAACAGAAGACAAACATTTTATGATTTTGGAAGTGACTTAATGCTTTGAGTAATATATCGTTTAATGCAGTGACTCTCGACCCTTTGGAGTTGTGACCCCCTAGAAAATTGGCTACCATCCCCTAGCAGATGATTATATGTGATTTTCTCTGTTTTTCCATTATTTGAAATAATTAACCTCAACATCGAGATAAGAAATAACTCTAGCAAGCACAAAGCAAAATTCAAACTACATCAAAGGTTATTTAGATGCAGGCTGCATGCTTTCTTTTCAAGCCACTTTATTGAACAGAGTATGAAGACCTGAGAGAGACGTTAGAGAGACCAGTAATTAACACAAATGAAGATGGTAATTTACAAATAAGTCAAGCAAGGTGTTTTTAGTATCATAGTCCATGTGACATTAAACATACCATGCAGAACACACACACACCCTCACATGCACGTGCGCACACACACACACAGACACACACACACCTGCTCTTTAAAGAAATCCACACTTAGTTTGGTTCCTGGCAGACTGAAGGATAAACTCTTCTTGAGTGTTGACGAGACGTTGAGCCGTTTCCTCTCCTTCTTGCCGAGCCTCGTGTCGTTAAAAAATGCATTGTCGTCCAGAATGTAGACCTGGTCTGGAAGACTGTGCAGTTCGGCTGAGCGATTATACTTTAAAGCAAACTCCTGCAGAGCTTTCTGTGAAGGAAAACATACACACATGTTTATTTACATTCATACAAAAGCAAGTTCTCTTGTCTCTTGTCTGTTTTTATACCTTATTGAGAGGGTCTGTGTGCACCAGTGTGTGTGAGCGCAGGTGAGGGATGTTCAGAGCTGTGAACTGGCTCTCCCACAGAGAGGTCCACTCTCCGTAGGAGTCTACCACTTGGAGACTCAGCGGGGGGCAAACAACCCTCTCTGATGTCATTGAGTGTGTTAGTTGCTCCTCCAGTGTCACGCCTGTAGAGACCAACAACAAACCACATGTGAACTGAAATATGATCTAAGAAGAACCAACACAATATTCAGACTTACTTAAATGGTTTAACATTCTTACAAATGATGAGAACATACTCATGATCATGATTTCTGTGCGCAGTTTATAATTTAGATTATGACTTCAAAATGATTATTTGAGACCAATCTCAAAACAGGATCACGAAAAACTAACAAAGGACAAACTCGAGTTATGAGATGACATTTTAAAAAAGTGACTCTGTCTCAAAACTGAAACCCAATGAGAATGACTCATTATCTTTCTCTTAAGTCATTTTTTTGCCACTAAATCACAAGTTAAATTATAACTTGCTAAATCAAAATCAAAGGTGCAATATGTACGAGAGAATGAGCAGTTTTGAGCATTATGTCTGTGTATCATGTTGCAAAAGTAAGCATGTTAACAAGCTAGCCCCAGCCTGTCCCTGTCTCAAGGTCCTGTGCTGGCAGTGTAAACGCTGACGCTGCCCTGGTTCTCTGGTGGCCAGTTTTTACATACGGCACTTTTATGACTTCAACAAATCAATCAATTCATTTCTTTCAGCTCTAAGTGGAGTATACCAGTTGTTGCCCTCCTCTTCCTCCTGCCCCTGCAGCGTTTGCTGTTGGATGTTTGCGGGTCCGCCTGAAGCCCCAGAGGGTCCGAGCAGGAGGGGGAGAGGGGGTCCGAGTTTGGAACAGGGTCAGGGTTGGATAGCAAGGTAGCGAGGGTCAAGGCATGAGGGCCTCCCCCTATTATTAACACATCGAGTGTCACCATCTGAAAACACACACAGACACAGTACAGCAAAGTGTTAAACAGTTTGCAGATACAAGTGCTTGAGTGAGTCGTGCTTTCAAAGCCTGCTTTGTAACCAGATTTGGTTCCTTAAAATGCAACTTTCACTCAATGGTGGTTTACTTTTGTGGATCAGTAGCTAGTTAAGTCATGGTTAGTGCAGTGTTCATTACAATTCAATAGGAGACATTAATAAATGGTATGAATTAGTGGATACCCAACTTATTTTGTTGCATTTTCTATTCATATAAGTCAAAAACATCATAGTTTGTATTCCAATGTGCTTCAGATCATCCCACACGTAGCTCTAGTTTCACTCTGTTGAAATCAATGAATTGTTCCCGGAGAAGTTAAGTTGTGAAAAACCACAGCAGTGAGTCACACACATCATGCACAATGTCAGTACCTGGTTGGGTTTTGATCATCAGCTTATGAAAATCTCTGAGATGACGGTGGAGCGTGGTCGGTGTCTCAGCTCAGCGTGCGTTGACTGACCTGAAAGTTTGCGACAGTGGCGTGCGCCTCGCATGTAACTCAATCCACCTCAGCGTCTACAGATTTAGCAGGACTTCACCAGCTCGACGGGGAAAGCTGGAAATAGCTTCAGTGTGTGTGTGTGTGTGTGTGTGTGTGTTTGTATAAATTTAGTAACACAGCCCATCACAGTATAAAGACAGTAAAGGCGCTGCACCAGCTGATATGTTTGCAGTCATGTGAACGCAGACTGTAACACGAGCTTTTGTTTCTTTTCTTTTCCTTCATTTTACAGGTTAAAAGTCTTTTTGGGAGTGAAATACACAAGACAACATCATTTTAAGTGTTAGTGTTAGTATAAAACAATAAAAGACAGAAGAAAGGACAACAAAGCCGCGGGTTGGTAAAATTGTTGGAATCAGCAAGTGCGAGCTAGATTTTCAAAGTATGTATGAAAATCCATCCCCTAGTGGTCAGTTCTTTTTTTTTTTTTTACCAACCACAGCCTCAAATGATAAAAAAGAATAGTTTGACATTTTGTAAAATATGCTTATTAAAGGGGGAGTTTGCAGGATTCAGGGGCCTTTAGGGGGATCTATTTGAAGACAGGCAAAATTTAAAATGAAGCTGTCATCAGTGTATAAGCATCTGAAACTAACAACCACTGTGTTTTTGTTCCTTGAGAACAGTGTTGGGCAACACTTTCTTTCAAAATGCAATATGTTACATATTACTAGTTACCTTCATTCAAAGAAATATATTACCTTGCAGTATTACTGTTTGTAAATAAATGAATTATTTATTATGTTACTTGATAGTAACTTAAAAAAAAAAAAGCCCATTACAGACTGATTAAATAGCCGAGATTTATTGGAAAAGGTCCCATAACTGACCGTTACAGTTTGTGAAGAGCTGTTAGCTATTCCTTCCGTTTCTTGTTAGATGGTTGATTGTAGAACCATGTGAGTTATTTACTCCCCGCTGCAGAGTACCTTACAGTAACAGAGGAAGTATTCGTGTTCCAGTAGTTCTCGTGTCTAATGTAACAGACTGTAAAGTGGACAGCGGCCATTTCCTCTTTTCAGGATTTTGAGTCTTTATGCCAGTGTTTGACAGTAAGTATGTGTACGTGTGTGTGTGTGTTTGCTCTTGGTGTTTGTTTACATTCAGTTCATCACTCTGCCTAAAGATCCACTGCTGGTGATGGTTATTCTACTCATCATTGCATTTTTTGTGAAAAAGGTGGGGCGTCTCAGTAAGATCTAACATAACAGTGAGCGGTGTTTTCTACTCATTTATGTAACTCGTAATGGTAACGTGCCAGCACACGTCACTCCTTCAGTCAACTCGTCGTTGTTTGGATCGTTTAAGCAATTTTGAATGCTTGTGGTTCTGTATGCACTAAATCTGAGGAAAAAACCTTTAAGTTTTGTTTGTTGGTTGGTTTGTCAGCAGGATTACACAAAAATTACAGAACGAATTTCCGCAAAACGTGGATGGAGGATGGGTCTCAGCCTGGAACAGACCCACTTCACTTTTGGTGCAGATCTGGATAAAGGGACGGAACCAGAAGTTTCAACATTTTTGTTTATCTTTTAGGCAATATTGGATGGATCTTGATGAAAACATTTATTAGAAATGGCCGATTGCAGTTTGAGTCAAACCAGTGCATATTTGATAGGACACTTGAGGGATATTTCTGCACATTTATGTGGTTTTTTTTTTTTTTTTTTTTTTTTTTTTTTTTTTTTAAGGAGACCTGCAGACCAGCCATTCTTCTGACTAGCATACTAACTATTTTTCATCTCCACCTAATATCTTTAACCAAACCATGAATGGTTTCCAAACCAATGTGTTTTTTGTGCCTAAACCGGAGCAGAGCATAAACACAATACAAAAAAAAATATTGAAAATTTTACCTACACAAAAAAGTTGCAACATAAAGAAACATCCAGGTTTGACTTATCTGTGGTTTTGTGGAAACATAATTTGCCAACATTTTTCCTGGTGACTGGGTTGGACGGAGTCTGTTGAGGTCTGCACTCTACTGAGTGAAAATCTAGTTATGCTAGTAAAATACACAAAGCACAAAATACTCTTTTTTCAATAAGTCTTTTTTGATAAGTCTTTCACCCATGCTGTTTAAGTAGAGCAGACAATCCACAAGAAATAAACTGACAGTCTCCTCTTTAGATGTTGTTTGTCTTGTATTTTTATATGTTTAATGTTCCTTTTTCAGTTGTGAAAAAGAACAAATAAAGCAAACATATTCCAATCTTTCTATAAACGTAGACCCTCTAAAATCTCAGTTGAGCAGGCTGGCTCTCGGTCAGTTTAAAACTGGGATTACAAGCTATTAACTGTAGTCTGATGCATGTTCGTTTCAACATTCATCGTTTTTGTGTGTATTCATTCTTTATTATGTGTTATTATTGTGTTATTAATGATCCTCCAAGATTTAAAGCAACATCATGTAGCATTCTGTGTGATGTGGTGCCCCCCATAGTTTCTGAGAGCGACACCATTGTTGTAAATACGAATTGCAGGTCTGTAACAAACAAAACTCATTACGTCATAACAGTGTCATGTCTTGAGAACTTGTGTGTTATCTCACTGAAGTTACATGGTTGTTTTCAGGCAGAAAAGTTACATAAAGTTGCTTTAAATAGAGGCTCAATGAAGAAGAAACACGTAACAACATTAACGGCGCTTTATTGATAAATTCTCGTCTCTTCTTCCATTCGTGTCACAAGTTCTGTTTTCGAACAAAGTCACAGTGTACACCGGGTCCGTTTTTTAATTTAAGATTCGCTAATCCTTATCGACTTCCTCTTCTGACACGAGTTCCCCGTCCAGGACTGTGTGAGTGACCCTTCACTCTTACTTCCCCTTCTGTTCGTGCGAAGCAGAAGCACAGACATGCCGAGGGTTTAAAAGGGCAACACAGTCACTGCTGCCAGCTTCAGTCTCTTGCTTCATCAGCAGTGAGCACAGCTGGCACCATGGATCTGAAGGTGGGTGACACAATCTAACTGCATTTAACACAAAACACCACTAATATGTAAGACGCATTTTAAAAGGCCTGTTTATTTATTCCAGGATTCTCTGGTAAAGGGAGGCGTGCTGATCAACCACCAGATTCAGGAGGGAAAGCACCAGTATGAGGTGGAGAATGTGGTGAAGTACAAGAGGGCGAGTGGAGGAAAGCCGTTTGCCAGGTACATGTCAGACACTGGTGCAAATACAGACTGGTGTGTTTCTGTGGCTCAGAAGACGTATTTACTGCGAGAAAGCACAGAGCAGTGTGGTTCGTTCAAGTGCAGGCAAAAATACATTTAAAGAACAATGAATTGATTGATAAGAAACAAGTCACACAAAACAAAGGGAGGCTCAAGAACCAGTTCATCAAGAAGAAAACCAGCAAATTAGAAATCACTCGAACTGAATTAATTGATCAACAACCTATTAATAAACATTGTTTCATGTTAACTGCAGACCTGAAACTTATGACCTTTGTTGCACAGAAAACAGAAATACAGAAGTCTCAAATGTGAAATGACAAAAAACTACTCCCACTTTGGCAGCAAGCAGTGTGAACAGAGGTGTCCATTGGCTTATAAGATTTCTTTTTTACGAGTAAAAAGTTGTAATAAGACATGTTTTGATTACAGAATGATAAACAGGACTTGGAGGCATTGTCGCTTTAACTGACAGCAACTTTATGACTTTCTAAACAAAACATTTCCGCAGAATACTGTGTGACACTACAGGACAGAGACGTCAGACATCAGTTGGGGGTCGCTGAGCAGTCAGTCTATATAATGAGGTCATTGTAAATGGTGCAACATGTTTTTGTATTAATATTAATGGCCAGGCTAACTTATATGTAATCGGCATAAATAATAATTTACAACAATTTGAGAACAATTGTACAACAGCAGACCGTCAACAACAGCAAGGCGATAAATATGGAGAGAAGTTCCCCAAACTACCTTATTTAATCACTAATCTTTGTGAATTGTTGAGTCAGGAGGAAATTTAAAAATGTTGTGGAACTGTTTTTATGACAAATTCTTCGTAAATTCCACATATGTTGCATATTATATTCTTTTTTTTTCCTTGTGCAAAAAGCCAGTGAATCTAGAACAGGGATGTTTTTCCACAAAAAAATGGCTCATTACATTAATATTCTCATTAGCTGTAACTAATGTATAGGCCTTAATCTATTTTTCCTCAGGAGAGGAGACAAACTGATGCAGATAAACGGGATAGACGTGCAAGATCTCACACCTGAGGAGTTGGCACAAATGTTAGCTGATGGTAATCCAAAGCTGGTGAGTTTACAGACTTGGCGTGTTGCTGTATAAAACTATTCCTATTTATCTTAAGAGAAAAATCAGTCAAACTGAAAAAAAAAAAGAAGTTGCTTTATATCGTGTCCAGATAGAATCATTGTTGCTGTGGTAATAACTAAAATGGATCCTCTAAACAAATCAAATGAAGAAGTTAGTGATTGTATCACCAGCAGACCTATTTATATTGTACCCCCTCCCCCCCTTCTGGTTCCCAGACGGTGCACAAGAGCGGCAGGATGAAGGAGCACCCTGAGCCGTCCTCACCAGCTGAGGAAACTTTACGTCCCTTCTCCAAAGAGTCCACAGTGCTCAGTTTCTGCATGGAGATGAAGAGGGAGGAAGACCTGGAGGAGAATGAGATGGAGCAGGATGGGGAAGGAAGAGGGCATGTGGGTACGGAGGATGCTTGTAAAGACAAAGAGAATGGGGAGTGTTCATCTGATCTGCTCATTGTCACCATGACGCAAACCAGCATCTCTGTGGTGAGCGGGAGGGGATGCGAGGACGGGAGCCCCTGTCAGGGGTGTAATGGGTCAGGATGCACCTTGAATGACGTGGTGGTGGTGGCCGAATCCAGCACGGTGGTGCTTGGTGAGTAAGTTGGGTTTTAGTCTACTCACCTCACTTCATTTCACTTCTCTCGCCAGGGTTAATAATCACCAGATAATCGTTTTGATTTCACAATTTGGAGTATAGTGCCTGACTGTCACGGAAGTAAAAATAGTGAGTGACCCAGTGACAAAAATCCAAACAGCAAGAAATAAAAAGGAGAAAAACAAAATGGCAAGTGGCGCTAAACACAAGACAAGCAGGGGCATGTCCACGAAATAAAGAACACTGAACACAGGCAAGTCATTCGAGTCATCACATATCAAGTCATGGGTCTCTAACTCCAAAGCCCAAGCTGAATTACATTTTTTTGTTGAGTCAACAAAACAGCGGCTCTAGTCAACCTCTCTGTAATACAGTATAAAAGTATGACATTGCTGGAGTCTCTGACCAGGAGTCTCTGTATATGGGAAATGTATTTTTCAGAACTGTTTCTAATGGGTTTTTGAAAAGCCGACTTCCTAAGATATGTAAGTTGACCTCTTGGAGTTAAGACAGATCTAGGTACAGTGGACCTCTGCTCTACTGGAAAAAAAAACTCACTGAGGAATTAATCACCTGTGATAAAGTCTGTATTTTCTAAAGAAAGAGGATCTAAATAATGAACTGCATCCGCTCTGTTTGATTGTTCCCTGTGTCACTTCAAGTTCCAAGAGGAAGTGGAAGTTTCAGAGTGGAGAAGCCGTCTGACGTAGAGATTGAACACGTGGCCACTCACTACTACCTCAGAGGTCTCTGCTCTCAAAGGGCCCTCTACGCTTCACCAAATCCAGGTTTGTCACTCAGTGCAGTGAGCAGCAACCTGCCACGTACCCATCCACTGAAAAATGAAACTATCAGCCATCACGGGTGTGAGACTCTCCTCGGACATTCATCGTTGTGTAATTTTTCGATTGATTCTTTTGCTTTCAGAAAAGATCACCATCTACTCCTACAAGTCAAACTTTGTGGAAAAGATTTTCAGAGGGATGCCAGTGGTCCTAAACTTCACTGGCTCCAACTGCTTCGTCAGGTGCTGCAAGGAAGGAGACAGTGTGCGGCTGCAAGTGGAGGTAACTGCTAGAGTCATCAACCTGTACAGATCTAAGTATCATGGACACAGAGTTTATATTATATCTTTATATATACGGCACCTTTTGAGTTTTGTACGCTAACCTGTCAGTGTCAAGGCTATCCATCTGTTACCACAAACTTTGTTTGGAAAAGTAGGTCTATATGAAAGTCCTGCAAAATCAAACTGTTGTTGACCTGATGATGGCGCTTGAGGATAAATTCAGGCAATCACCAAAGTGAGGAGGAAAAATGTATGTCTATGCAAAAATGGTATGACCAACATCCAGCCTTAGCACGGGACTAATCAATAGTAAATACATGTTAAATGGATGTAGGTTTTCTCGACTTGAGTTTGTCATTGTGAGTTTAACTAGTTGAGCGATATTACTGTGACATGAAGAGCAAAGAGATCAGCTCATGGCCGGGATGTTGAACAGCCACCTGTGCTCTTTGTGACGAATACAACATCTTTGTTGTTGCAGACGTGTGAGAAGCAGAGCCTGATGCAGATCTCCAAAAGCGATGCGAACGCCCTCTCCTACGTCTTCTACATGAAGTCCGACCGGTCAAAACAGAGGAAATTTGAGTCAGCGCTGCATCTCGGTTGGTTCATCCAAATCGTCAACACAGACTTCGTGGACATGGGAACCTGGGATGAGGCTGAGGGAGAGCGGGCGTTCCTCTTCATCATCAAGAAGTGACGGAGGGTCACAAGTCACACTTACTCTCAGTTCTCAGTCAGGTCAGCATAAGGGGAGACACTAAAGGTGATATCATTGTTTTTTTTCATGCTCTGGGTAATTTGAAGTTGTTGGACTGTTTTCTCGTCTTTCTTTCAAAAATACACATTTAGGTGTTATTTTAGTTGAGATTTATTTAATGGAATGTGGCAGTATTTAATTAGAAAGGCTTATTTGCAAATTGAAACTTTCTAAATTATTAGAAACAAAATAATTGTTTTGTAAGGAATCAACTCTAGTTTCACAGTGTAGTGTCTCCCCTTAACATTTAAAATTCTCTCATGAATTTTGACTTGAAGATGATGTCAAACAGAAAACCAACACACGGAGCTCTTTTTCATGAGCCACCCGGTCCAGTGATAGAAAACAGTGTCACTGTGTCAAATTCTGCTATTGCAGAAAAGCGTAGATATGTATCATACAACTATATGAAATTTAAAAAATGTTTTGCGTATGTTCAGACTTTCATATGTGATGTCACTCTTGGTAATCAGTTATGTTGTTTAAAGTGACCCTCCAAGCTAATTGTTTTTTTGTTTTTGTTTTTTTGCAAACATGAATCTTTTGTATTCAACATATAACTTTTATCAAACATTTATTGTATTTTCAAAACAGGTAGAGCAAACAAAGGATTTTGATAATAACTTTATTTAACACTTTCTAATGTACATTTTTTAGAGATTTTGTGAACACCATTAAACTATAAGCATGAGTCTGAATGAGTAGTTCTTTGTTTTACAGTGGAACAACAGGGAAACTAATTTTTTTTTTTTACTTTGTATTATTACATTTTCTTATGCTTTGACAACCTTTAATTTGACATTTCAAAACAAGTATAAGTATAAAACAAGTAAGAATTATGAAAAATGTCTTTTACAGAATATTCAACATTAAAAAGTTATATTGACAAACACAATTCTTGTCCTTTTGATTGATTGTCCAGAAATTCAGCTGCATGTCACTTAAATATCCACAGTGAAAGGAGAGGTATGATATTTAAAGAAAAACACGGTACAATCTAAAGAACTTCTACTGGAAACATTTAATACTTTTTTTAATGTTATTAAAATATTCTATTTATGAAAAAATATAGTTGATTAATTCATTCATTCATTATTTTGTTATATATTATTTTATTATCTATTTTTAAACTTGTTTAAATGTTCACACTGAGTATATTAAACTCATATTTGCAGTTTATTAAATGTGTATCTATATTCATCACACTATGTTCGGTTCATAGGTGTATATAAGTAAATATACAGAAAGTACAAGGTAAATGTCCATCAAGATAACAAAAGGTGTACTTAAATACACATAATTATAACTCATTGATTTCCCAGAGTAACACAGTTATAGTGCTATGAATTGTTAAAGGTGCTATGCATAAGAATTAGCCATCTTGAATTCATACTCAACAGTTAGTTGAGTGCTGCCAGTTGTATATTTTATACACCAGTGACTGCGGCGAGCTTTTTAGCTCATTTAGCTGTGCAGTTAGCAAGACTGCCAGTGGAATGTTGGTGCTAGAACAGCAGCTTTGGACTGCTGGGAGAAAGAGGTTTTTAGGCTCAGGGCTAGCGGGTTAGCATGCCTACTTCTGTAGATAACAAAGAAAAATAACATAATATAAACATACCTGTTATTTCATCACGTTCTGTTGATAATTTTTTGGATGTTTTGAACTAAAATTCTGCAATTCATATTGCACATTTAAAAAATAGCACACTTGTTGGACATTCACATGGGAAGTATTGTTAGTATGTTACAATTAAGAACACTTAGGTCTACCTTTCCACAACCTAAATCCAATATACAACTCCCGGACAAAGTAAAACTTTCATACATATACACATTAAGCACTTACACTGACGGTTAATAAGAGGCCATGCAAAGGTGATAAAAGAGGGAACGGCCTTATCAGCTAGAGTTAGAGCTAGAGTTTTAACTTTCCCATCCTTGGAATATGTGTCTACTTTACGTAAGCACTGAGGACATCTCCGCTCTGTTCCTCAGAATCCAGTTTGTTCATCCTCACTCTCTTCAAAGGCTTTGTTAGTATGTTCTTCATTGTTCTCATAGGGATTCTCCACGGTGGCCTTTGCAGGCTTCCTACAAACACACAAGGAATACGGCACGTCTCTAAGTTATGTATGTTTTGAGCTAACATGGCGAATATAGGTCACAGTCTCAAGGGCAAACTTACTTTCTGCGCTCTTTGATACCAGAGAAGATGAGGTAAACGCCCACTAGCACCACAATTCCCATGACCACCCCAAACACCACCAGCCACACCTCCACCGGCTGCTGCACAGGAGCGGCCAGTGTTGGGATGATTCCCTCGAACTCCAGCGTCTGGTCATCCAGTTGGAAGGCATCGTTGATTCGGGCTCGAGATAACCTGGAATCAGTATTAGAATGGGTTAATTATTGCTCACATTTATTAAATGTCTCAACAGAAAGGACACACAGAGTTTAACATATCATTTTTAGCAAGAAGCAACTGAAAGAAAATCCATACATTAGTAAGGCTCTGTCAGCAGCCCTGTGAGCTAATTGCTAACACAGCATGCTGACATGCTCACAATGGCAAAGACATGCTGATGTTTAGCAAGTATTATGTTTATCATGCTCACTGACTTGGTTTACTGTATCATGTTAGCAAACTAACATTTGCTATTTAGTACTAAACATAGTGCAGCTAAGGTTGATGGGAACATCAATAGGTTTGCAGGTATTTGCTCATATACAAATTCAACTTTTGCCCTGATAATGGCACTCACTGTATATTAAGTCTGGCGTCTTTGACCAGCCATTTTTTTTTTCTCTCCTATATCATAAAGCAATTTATTCTCAGTTTAATTTGACAACTTTGGTGTTGTCTATTGACAAATAAATTAACTTTGAACCTTTAAAAGACCAAAACTGCCAACCTTAGAGCTAGCATTACTAAAAATAATAAAAAAAATCAATTAACTTGGCCAGTACAGCTGCTCAGGGTGAAACACAAATGAGTTAATTGCAGTCAGTGTTGTGGACGATGCTGTAAATAATCAAATTACACTTGTGGATGTGGTGAATAACACTACAGCCTCACCTTATGGCAGCCACCACAACATCCTTTGGGATAAATTCATCGGGGTTCTCTGTGCTTCTGACCATAAAGTAGAAGGAGATTCTAGGAGTCCAGACAGTCGTGATGACGTTGTCTGATGTGAAGGAGCGGGTGATGTTCCGTTGGGCGTAGTACTGCCTTAAAGCATACGCAATGTTGGCCTTGAACAGGTACATCTCGTTTTCATTCCAGGGATACTGAAACATATTGTAGTAGATTAGTATTTTCAAACACATTGCAGTTCACTTCAAATACACAAAATGAAGTTCATGTGTAGTTGATTCAACTTCTAAAAATGGTTAATAGTACTCACAGCATCCTCGCCCATGGCAGCCTTCAGACTCAGTCTCACTTTAATTTGATTCTTTAAAACTGTGAAAAGTCAAATCATGAATTCAGTCATTTGTTGCTTCCCATTTTTCATATTTCATCAGATCAAACGTGGCAGGTGACCGGTCGGCTGGCTCCGGACAACATGCATTTGTTGTTGGATGTCAACCACACTATAAGTGGTTAAAATAAATTGTTGCTGTGGCTAAATACACATAAACTGCCATAAACTCCAGATGCGACCAATTTTGGATACCATGTACAAGCAGGTATATAAAGTATAAACTGAAATTCTTACAGTTTTTAACATTAATACATCAAATTCAAACTGTCACAGTCCTGTCATTTTGGTTTCATTATACGTGTGTTTTCTTTGTGTTTTGGTGTGTGTTGCCCTTTTGTCTTGTGTCCCCACCAGCCCGATCTTCCCTCCACACCTACACGCCATCTCCCTCATTAGTCTTTCCCTCCTCCCAGTGTTTTTCCAACCCGCTAACATCAACAGAGCAGCTGTGCCAAACCAATTCTTACATCCAAATTATGCAAATGTGTGACGTAGTGTAGTGGTGTGATGTCACAAAGTCACGGCAGAGCTACTGAAAAGGTAGGAGAGAGGAGCTTCCCTTGGCACGGCCTTTGACCTTTTTTAACTGTCATAATCTTTTACAGACACAAGAACATAGTTTATAAAAACACTAATGGAAAGGGATGAGAAAAAAAAATTGCATAATAGGTCTCCTTTAAGTCAGTAAAAACTTGTCTTGCTCTATACCCCAGCTGCACACAGCAGCAGTTTGCAGCCATCACATGCATTCTCTTCAGGAAATGTACTCTCCAGGAATGAGTGTAGTTTGAAAATGCTAGTGGGTTAAGTCTGTGTTTTTCTACTTCCTTAAAAAGCCTTTAGGGGTTTTTACATATCAGTATATTTCTTTCAGTACTCTTCACCAACTCTTGACGATGAGACTCCAGTAAAATACTGACCAAAGAAATAGTCCCCCCCGACAATGTGTTTTGTTTTTGATATTTTGGTTTTTGTAAAGGTTAAACATACAAGACACAATATATCAGCAGTCTGCTCAAAAACCAGGCTGTTTTACTATACAGACATGAAAAATAGTCCTGTAAGTTAATTGATTGTTATTTTACTGGCAGTAATCTTCAATGTGGGTATCTTTACTCACATGGAGATATTTCTGGGTTCCAGCCCACCATCCTGTCATGTTTTGCGTTATCTGCCTTAAGCCAGTCATGAAGCTTTTGGAAGTAGTCCAACAAGGGCCTAGCGTCCATCCTAGTGTCACCGGATATCGTCTGCAAAGCCTTGGTCCAGGACTGGGACCTTCCCAACTCTAACATCTCCCTAACAGAAAACATTGATGATAATTATGATGAGATGTATGCATGTGCACCACAATCACACAAATATGCCACACTCGTGTGTTAAAGAGGAACAGAAAGTCATCCATACCTCAGCTTGGTTCCTGCTTCTTTGGAATTCGTAATGTCACATGTTGACAAGGGTCCTGTATGATTAGCAGCATCACAAAGTGCCTTTTGGAACTGAAACTGGTAGATGGTTCTTGTGAAATACCTGCATACACAACCAGGGACAATCACACACACACACACACGCACACACAGATACATAAGGGGTAATGTCTCAAAGCGGAAATGGGTTGAAAGACCACATTTTTACAAGACGGTTATTTCCCTCCAACACGCTGGCTAGCTCAAATGTCATACTGCTTTGTTCCAAGCCAAGCCACTCTTCATTTACAATCATTCACAACTTAAACTTAACTTTCACTTTAAGTATATCCAGCCATCCAAAAACTAGTCTAAACTCACACAAAGCTGATTGCGAGAAAGTCCAGGTGGCTGGAATTAAAGGGTAACTCCACCAATTTGTCAAATTAAAGGTGCAATATGTAAGAATTGGTGTCTTGTCAAATTCGGACTCCAACAAATACTACCACAAATAGGGATAGCATATAACTAGTATAACTAGAAAAATTACTAACTGCTGTTGACTGAAGCCATCTTTATTTTATAAGCTCAGTTAGCTGTGGTTAGCCAGCAGTCCAGATTAGGAGTGTCTGACTTTATAATGCTAGCACAGGAGCTTTGGACTGAGATGGGCAAGAGCTAACTGGTTGGCATGATGACTTCAGTAGATACCTCTACAAACTAATACATGGAAGTCTTAATGCGAAAACCTCACATGCTATTAGTAATTTTAATTTAATTCTTGGATGTTTTCACCCAAAATTTATACATATTGCATCTTAAAAGTCTGCTTACAGGTCTTGGGGAGTCCTACGTGTGTGAAAAAAGTAGCCTGACTGAAATCACTAGAGGCTCAGTTTACATGCAGTTTCCTCTGGATCCTAAAAAAAGGCTTTATACTACATTTTACAGATGCAGTAGCACTCCCCAAGCCCTGCAATCACACTTTTATGTGTGAAATTGTTTGAGTAACACTTTAAGGTGTCATGCTTTTATTTCTGTCAAGTGCTGAGCTTTACAGTAGGAGCGTTACCTGATGAAAGAATAGTCTCCAGACACATGGAACAGAGCGGGCGGGTCACAGTAGGTCTCATCTCTGGGGTACGGCTCCGCCACCCCGACCAGCTCCCTCCTGTTGTGACAACAGAGAGTCAGCACTGACGCAGGCTGATGCTGTCACTAAGAACCTGCAGCGAAGCAGCCGCTGAGGTTACACCACATGAAAAGACAACGATAACACTAGTCCACTCTTGATGTCATGACCACATGTGATGACATTAATATTAGATGTTAGCAAGTCTTTATGCAATTAACTTGTGAGTGATCACGGGCTGGGCAAGCTAACTGGCCCATTAAAAGATGCTTCATGTACGTCTCTGCTTACTTCATCTCCCACCACTGCTTCATCCACTCATCCTTGGGGATGTTCCCCGCAAACACCTGCCACCTCCACTCCTCAAGCATGTAGGTGAATGGCAGTGTAGCCACGATGGTGAGCGCCTGTTTCAGGAGGAAGTTGATCTCAGTCTCTGCAAGGGAAGAAACACAAAATAATTGAAGCTATATGAAGAGAAAAGGTCAGGAAGCTGTGTGCTTCTGGTCCAAACATCATAACAAAAGTTATGGCAGCTACAAGAAACGTTAGCTTTTTGTTGATTCTGGTGACCCCTGTGGACAAAAAGCATTATGAGCACCATTGCCTTGTGTCAAATGACTCCAGTAATTATACAGAATCAGCTAATCGTCTTGCTGATGGTCTTATTTGCTTCAGTATTAAATTGAAACTGTCTCTAAAAAGGACATTGTTTCTTCCTTTTTTTCAACAGCCTACAGCCCTGTTTTGTTGAGCTGTTCTTTTCTGGGAACATTTCAGTGAGTTTACTGCAAGACCCAGAAGTGTTTAGCACTCATCTGACGTGCTATTTATGACACCTAAGTCAGACACTGTAGCTAGATGACAGTTTGTATAACAGTTAGCAGAGGGGCCCAAAGTCGTGCTATGCCTCTGGTCACTGAGGTAAACAGGTGAAAACAGGTGTGACATCATCTATCCGTGTCATTTGAGGGCAGCAACTCAGACAGATTACTCACACATTGACTACTTCTCTGATTCGGCCAGATTTTTCAATTAATTTGTCACTGACAGGAAAACAAAGACGGGCTGTATTCAGATTTGTGACCTGGCAAACCAGAAACAATTCAGTAGAGATGACAGTTATAACATGGGTATTGGATGGATTGTTATTATAAAACTACTGATTAAAACAACCTTAAAGGATAAGGTCACCCGTTGACAGAGAATTCATTCATTTTCTACTGATCCCCATGTTGATGGAACGTTATATGAAGCTTTGTAGTTCACAAGCAACAAAACAGTGTTGCAGCATTCTCCCAAACAACTGAAGGAGATGGGAACTTATTTCGAAATGGAAAAAACAACTATTCAAAAAAACATAAAAATGGCTGATGTAATCCAAGCCTCTGAAAGCACAGAGACTCCAAATAAAACATATTTTGAATGTAAGTCTAAAGATGTGAGTCCTCAATGCACATTTGAGCTTGTTCACCCACTTCAGAGGAGAGGGGTGCTAAAGGTTTAAGCTAAGCAACACAGTGAAGATTAAGTCTTAAAAACGGGTGTAATTAACAACTTTTCAAATCACTGTGTGATCTTGGGGCTTCTGGACACTTTAATTACGCTGAACAGTCTATGTTTTTTTTTTTTTTTTCAGTTGTGTTTTGTGTCTGTCTGGTTCAGTTGTTTAAGAGAATGCTGCAGTGCTGTTTTGCTCTGCAACTTCAGCTGACATTCAGTTCATAAGGGGATGAGTAGCTAATGACCAAATTTAGCTAACCACAGCTAACTGAGCTTATAAAATAAAGATGGCTTCAGTCAACAGCAGTTAGTAATCATTCTAGTTATATATAACCTTTACTTATGTTCAATAATTGTCAGTGTTCTACATCAATAGCACCGTCCATGCGAATCGATACATACGCTCATCATAAACAAAGTCAGGCGCTAGGAGCCCCAGGCTCTGCAGGTGTTTGGGAGTCGCAGCAGAGAGGGACATGATTTCTCCGACGGCCTCGTGGAAACCCTCGTTGGCTCCGTCCCTCAGGAGGTAGGTCAGGTTGCGGTAGGCCATCTGGTACTGGTTGTGACCCATCTCGTGGTGCACCGTGAGGAAGTCGTCCATGGTGACCTTGGTGCACATTTTGATCCTGAAGAAATCGCAGGAAAACTGTTGTTATCAGCAGTTACAGTGCTGGGCACAGACATGGCACAATCATATCAGATATACTGCACCAATAAAAAAAAAAGCTGCGCAACAGCATGTTTCTGATGAGTCAGATGGAATGAGCACTGGAGTCCAAGTCCAAAAAAATAAATTAAGTCCTTTTCCAGGGACTGAAGGAGTAGATATCACCCAATCTGATACTAGAGGAGTTGAAAGAGTTACATTTTAAATTTGGACAAACTTTTAGACACTCAAACCTCTGAGTATTGGATCAACAATACTGATTAATATTTGACTTTGGTCATCTTTATCAGCTGGAAAAAATTACTCAGAGAGATTGATCAAGATCATTGTTCCAACTAGTTCATATTTATGGCCCTCATGTACCGATCTACAGATTACACTTCTCAACACAGCACAAAAACCCCAATAAAACATCTCACATGGAATTATGATTTATGATGACACTTAATCAACTGCTAATGTGGGTTTGCCCATGGAAGTTTTATCTTAGAGTCAGCAGTTTCAATATCACAGAGTTGCCCGGACTGTCGATGTGACATTTGTTTCAGCATATTTATGTGTGGATTTTTTTCCTACCTGAAGTCCTCTCTGTTTCCCATGTCCCAGGCGGTGGGGTGACAGACCACGTTGCGTCCATCCGTAGGCTTCGTCAGCATGGAGTTATTCCAGAAGTTTGGGAACATCTCGTAAAGACCAACAGACATGAAGAACTTCTCTGCTTCTTCGAAAAACTGAAGCTCTGTCCAGCCCTGAAATTCAATTTGACATCTGGTTTCAGTTCCAGTATAAGCTTTTAATTTTTCATGTCTTAATCACTGTGTGAACTGCAATAGAAAGGCCGTTTTTGTGTTTATTATGCAAACAGGGGCAAAGAATCAACAAAAGTGCACTGTACCTTGTCCACCATGGTTTGGCTAACGTCGATATCTGGTTTGTCAGGGTAGGGGGTTGACAGGCGGTACAGGTTGGTCCAGAATCTTCCCCACATGTCACCTGAACAATTGACACAAATGTGTGTTGTTTTTTTTTGTTTTTTTCACCAGCGGACACGATGATAACCTTCCTAAAGCAGAGGTTAGTTACAACCCTTTCAAATTGTGTCATTATATCACATCTGTGTCAACTTCTATCTGTATTTTTACAACCACTAAAAAAGTCAGTAAGTAACATTTTCCTGAAGGGCGGGTGTCTGTCTTTACCAAGCCTCAAAACAGAAGTGATTTAATGATTCAGATTAAATATGTTCCATATATAATATTAAATATTGTTTCTCAGGCTGCCACCCGATCAGTCATAAACAGACTGGTAGTAATCTGACGTGGACAGCAGAGGGAGCCAAACAAAAGTTCTGGACTGGGATTTAAACTTACTTCAACACCCAAATCCTAATACTCTTCATATTGTCACATTATAATGAATACCTATAATGCACTGTAATGTTATTTATGATGATATCATAACATTGTTGCACACCTGAGTTACATGGGCTGGAAAAGGGCCTGAGTACAAGATGTGAGTTTTGATATGGGGCAGAGATTCATGTTTAGTGGTGTGTGTTATCTTGGGTTGGTTCATCAATTATAATTAAAACCTCATAAAGTAAAGCCCTTTTCCCCAACACAAGGATCCCACCCACAATGCCAGTAGGCCTGCGCTGGAGAAACAGAAAAGAAAGAAAAAGAAAACCAGGGGTGCAAACAGGAACGAGACAAAGAAAAGACAGACAAAATTATAAGGCTCAAAACTATGAAGGACATAAAAATGACAACAACAAATAAAAACAACAACTTTTTTTAGACCTACGTGCTCTATGGATGATAAACAGAGAGGACAGCAAGTGAAGAATTTAGGAATTTAGATATCATAAAACTATGATGCATTCCTGTCATAACCTCATCAAACAAAGAAAAGTAAAAAAAAAGAAAAAGAAAGAAAGGCAAAATGTAATATATAGAACAGTGATCGCAGCAGGATTGATAGCTGTAGCTTGATGCCTCTGATCTGATGCCTAGCTCTGAACAGAAACCTCCACATACCCAGCAGGTGGGCTGGCAGAGGTCCCTCTGGATAAATGCCCTCTTTGTAGACCTCCATCAGCCTGGCTCTCACATAAGCATGCAGGTCCTTGTATAAAGGCATAATCTGTGGATATAACATCAAATAATTGTAGTTAATCACTTTGAGACATACCATCTACTAATAGGGACATTTATTAGACGTACTTGTTTGTATACAGCGCGGACATCCGCCATCAGCTCATCTCCAGTGTAACGGTACAGAAGGTCCTCGTCGATGGTCTCATAGTTATATCTCCAGTAAGCTCCATAGTCTTTAAAACCTGCAAGTGTGTGTGTGTCAGAGGGGGTTAGGCTCACACTACCAACTGTGAGTGTTCATCCCACAGGAGTGATGAAAGCTACATTAAGTTTCCGAGCAGAATGAACAAGGACACCAACCCTGAGGAACACCGCAGCCTCTCTGACATGTACACACTAGAAGCAGTAGACGGTCTTCACAATAAAAAGCCTAACAGCATCGAGTGGGACATTGTGTTTGAGCATCACCATTAAGTCGGGAAGCTTCATTCTTCAGATCCACGTAGTCTTCATACAGGGGCCTCATCTTCTTCCCCGTCTCTCTCCTCCAGCCCTCCCACACATGCAGACGCTCATCGTAGTCTTCGCTGTTTGCCATTACATGTTCCAGGCCTGTAAACAGACAAACACACAAGTCAGATCACATTAATCTCAGATAAAGGTTTGGCTTTTCAGGGAATCATCCAGAAACATGCAAAGAGGAGGTTAACACTAAAAAAAAAAAAAATGATCGAGCAGAACGAAGGACATTTATTCATACAGTAAGTACTGTATATATTCTATTTTATGATTTCATTCATACCGCTATTCAACTACATTTTGGAAAATGTTCTATATTGAATATTGCACTTTTTACTATAATCCTTTTTTCATATATTAACTGTCAAAGATTAAACTACTGCAGAGTATATAAGGCTGCTAAAATTAGCTCCACTTTGATAACACGGAAATCTCACAGTGTTGTAAAAAAGTAACTTAAATTCATACTTAAGTAAAAGTAAAGATATCGTGTTAACATTTTACTTTGGTAAAGGTGAAAGTCACCCACACAAAAAGTACTTGCGTAGAAGTCTTATAGTATCTGATATTAGGTGTACTTCAGTATCAAAGGACAGTTAGGTTAATCATATTTATTTACAGGTCTGTATATATTGTATAATATGAGTTTATCAGTTGCACATCTGATCAAATTTTTAGCATTTGTTTTGTTATCAGATATATATATATTTTTTTTTTAGTTTTAAGCTTTGAGTTGTTTTGTTTTTGTAAGTACTGTACTTGAGTAAATATATTCAGTTACATTCCACCAGTGAAATGTTATTATCATTGACAATAAACATGATCATCAAAGTACTCTAAATGGAGCAAATATTGAATAAATAATCATTGTTTCATACATTTTGCTACTCATACCTCTCAACTTTTACTGCAGTGAAATTTGGAGTGAAGGACCTTTAGCTCTAATGGAATATTTTTACATTGTGGTACAGCTGTGGTATATTATATATAAGGTCTCAGTGCTTCTTCAACAACTGTATTATAGAGGTCTAAAAAGTACCACGGTAAATATATTCAAAGTAAGACTACTAAAAATGGACAGTGCGGGATATAATTAGTATAAGGTATTATTAGATTGTTAATAATAATATTGTAGAGGGTTTAGGTGGGGTTAACTACTTGACAACTTTATATTCAGTTGAATGCTTTAGTCAAGTGGTTCCCAACCTGAGGGGTCTGGCCCCTCCACAGGGCCACTTGATACATCTGAGGAAACTTGTTGAACTTATATGTATTCTTTACTGTTTTTTATGAAACTGTCATGATTTTACTTCTTTGACCCTCAATATTTATTGAAATAAAACCATCTTTAAAAATGGGGAAATCTTTCTTTGGTGGAGCTGCTGACAACTCATAGACATCTGACCTGTGACAAGAGACACCCACCAGACAATCATGTTCTGTGAGGGGTCACGAACCCCAAAAAAAGTTCTGAGAGTCTGGTAAAATCTTTCAAATGTGTATTCACAAGCTCATCTTGAAGGTTTTTTTAAGGTAAAATCTCAACCTGCTATAGCAGTCAGATAAATGCAAACGCTAACCACAATGTCACCACAATGGAATACATAACCTAAGGTCAAAAACTTGGACAAAAGCCACTTCTATTTTTCTCCGTTAATTATAAACTGCTTTATCTGACTATGGCTGACAGTAGCAGGCAGCCACGTCAACATAACCGGCCCTTATTAACAGAATTTACCTGGCTCCAAAGTCTGGCAGTTAGCGGGGTCGTCCTTGAGGCACACGGTCGCGGTGCTGTAGATTGTACTCATATCACTCATGACCTTACTCAGCTGTGAGCAGATTTTGGAAGATTAACAAAGATAGTTAAAGACACATTCAAACACACATCTACAACAGAATAAAATTAAACATGGAGTGATTGTCTTACATGTGCAGCTTTATCCGGGGACAGGGCACCAGAGCCTTTGTCTTGTAGTGAGATGAGCTGTAATTTCAATTCTCGATCATTGATCTGGTCGATGGGGAACTTCTGGGCCTCCTCTGACATCTTGCTGTAGAAATTGCCCCAAACTTGCCCCTCTTGTGCCTGGGTGGAATGAAAACAGCCAGATCAAATCATGTAAATCAGTAACTTAAATCAAGTCTGCACCATAAAAGCCTTCGAATGCTTACCAGTTTGTCTGAGTTCTCCTGAGTGATGTTGGTGTTGTACGCCCATGATGCCAGCGAGTACTGGTACATAAGTTTGGTGGCCTCCTCGTCGAACCTCTGCAGGAACTCCCTGGCGTTGTTTTCCAGTTCCGACTGGGCAGACACAACGCAGGACACAGCCAGCAACGCTACAAAAACCCTGGGAATCATCTCGGCTGCTTCAGCTCCATCAACATCCGCGCACTAACTATGAGGAGGACGGGTGCTGCACTCTGTTATACAGTTTCAATAACCTTCGCTGCTGCCTTGGCCTTTGGACCGTAGAGCCATAACTGAGGGTGTATCCGAGTTTTCATCTACAGATAGGATGTTTATAAAGAACAGTGAACAGTCTTGGCATTCAGTGTTAAACTTTCAGTCGTTATCAGATACAACATAGACACATCACATCAATCGTGTTTCTCTCATGGCTGAGCTGATGCGGCATAGGCTGTGTTTTAGCCTCACATTAAATCAGTCTGTTGTCACAATCTAGTTCTTGCTGCCTTTCAAATGAGTTCCCATGAAAGCATTTTGTCTTTGCAGTTCTTCCGCTACAAGCTTTATTGTATCTGCATGTACATTCCTGTGGTTTTAAAGGGGTTAAAATGCAGAAAACCTATAAATGATGAGCTTTCCTAAAAATGTAAGACAATACCTTATTTAAGACTTTTAGGACTCTTAAAACTATTTTTATCTTTCATTGTAATTATTTTTCTCAACTGATGGAGTTTGTCGAGATTGGTTTGAATTATTTCAGCTCATTGTACTTTTAAAGGGACACTATGTTGTTTGGAGACTTGATTCCATGATTCCATATTGAGGTAATAATACAAACTCAGAGATACTTATTTTTTCCATAAGTGAATAAATGAACTGTTCTCACAGGAAAATAAGATCCAAAGAACTTTGTTTGAAGATAGGAAGGTGTCAGGGTCCGCAACATATAAACAAAGTAAAACAGTATGAAATTGTGCTGTCCTTTAAGGTCAGTTTGTTGATTCAGTTTATTCAGACATGAATACAAAGAGAGTTTGTTTAGTTAGTTTGTTTAGTCAACGAAGATCCTTCTCTTCTGATTAAAATGTAATCGTAAAATGTCAAATGCAATTTAATTAACCTTTTTATTTGTTTTCAGTGAGTGAAAATAAAGTTAGAAGGACCAATATATGATCTGAGCAACAATAATGTCAAAACAGGTTTTGTGCTAAATGTGCACTATCTATTGATATTCTCCAAGAGTCATTTGTCAAACAAACATGACCCTTTGAGGATAGAAAATGTCAAGGAATCAGGAAACAAAAGCTTTAGACGAGCCTCCAACCTCCTTATCTGCTGGAGGTGGATTTACCAGCAGCAGATAAAATGCAAGTCACGCACTGTTAAGCCCTAAATGCTGATAAGAAATCAGCCACAGGGGCAAGGTTTATTATTGAGATTTATCATAAACACAGAGAGGTTATTTAATACTCTCTCTCTCTCTCTCTCTCTCTCTCTCTCCCTCCATTATAAAACCAATAAACAAACACACTGAAATAATTCATTTCATTTACAAAGGCAACATTTTTGTGTTTCTTGGTGTCTTTTGTCTGCGTTTCACATTGGGTCTCTACCTCAGTGTATTTCCAAGAAAATAATTTTAACTATATTTATTTTGTGTTTTTTCACAATGCCACTATCCTGACTGATCAGAGCAGCAGACACACTAAGGGGAAGTTTAAATGTTCAACACCCACAGGAACATCACGCAACAGCGCCTTCCTGTGGAGGTGGATGGTATCATCATGCTCAGTAGAGGACAGACTCAACATTGAATTAATTACACCTGTCACATTATCAAAGAGGAGTAAGATGTACGATATACTACTCAAAATCAGTCCCGGATATTGGGAATGGACACATATATGTAATTGAAATGTGTCTCATTGTTTTTGGGGACCAAGAATTTTCACAATACACAAAACAGAATTTCAGATATGTCACAGAACAAACAATATATCCCAGGATCCCTAACTTATTTTGAGTCGCGTGTCTCTAAATGAAGTGAAATAGAATTACAAAGTTGCATAAAATGGCATTAGTAAAGTAAAATACTACTACATGAACTCAAGTGTCAGATGACTTCTCCAGAGACTTTACTTGCTACAGCCATGACACATAACACATAGATAGTCTAAATAGATTTAAAATGTCTCAAACATAGAATTTAAAGAGGTGCTATGTAATTTTTGGAGTAGATATTCAAACTCAGAATTTTAATATGTACAACATTAATGGTGTAATAATACAAACTCAGAAATACAGATTTTTTTTCCATAACTGAATAAATAATCTGCTCTCAGAGGAAAATAATGTCCCAGAACACTGTTCTCAGGGCCCGACACTTATAAACAAAGTTAAACAATATGAAATTGCGTTGTCCTTTCCTTTTAGTTTACTTACTTTTTTAAATTCTTAAACAAGAAAAGTTAGGAAAAAAAGTCACATAAATGGGGAGGTAGTAAGAAACCCATTACGGACTAGGGTTATATAGGTATGTATAGGTGGGAAGAGTGCTTGCTAACATTAACATTAGTTGTAATAGGCTGGTTATGAATCATATCTGTTTGACGTTTATTGTTTGCTGGGATGTAAATAGGGACTATTTTGCAACTTGTAGCAGGCTCGTCTTCTTGGCAGCTCAGAGTGAGGCCCGTGACAGGTTACTGTCAATCTGTGCTGCCTCAAACTCGCTGCAGCAGCAGGTTTATTGCGGACATGTCTATATACAGACTGAGCCTGGAGGCTATAGGCTAATCACTGTGAATGAAACACACAGCGGCCGGGCTTAGCAACCTGGAAACTCACATTCAGCAAAAACAAAAACAAAAATCTGTTCGCTGGACATCCTTCAGCTACAGAATGAGCTCCTACTGTTAATGAAGTTTGAAATTTGAGAGTCAGTGTTTGACCAGGTGGATGAAGTGCCTCACAACATAAACTGTGTCCTGTAATTCTGCTGCATTACATTTTATTTTGTCCCTTATTTCTATTTCTACATCAGTGAGTTTAAAACTGTCCGTGAGCAAGGGAAACAGATTCAACACAAATCTCCTGTGTTACTGTTTAGTCATGTACATCACGGCCCAATATCACCTGCGTCTGTGGTAACAGCGCCTGTTAGATAAAACAGAAGTGTGCTGGTTTAACAATGGGTGCAGTGACCATCTTTATTTTTTGGTTTGGAGCCTGTGTAAAAGCCATAGATTCCAAATTGGTTTGAAATGGTATCATCAACACCCTTTTTTAAGCGTACATGCCATCTGAGGTGGGTGCACCAGGTCTTCCTTGCCTTCAGGTTGTAAATGATGTCTTTTCAAATCAATTAGGATGTCTTACTTCACATGAGAATATACCGGTAATCAATAGTGCACAAACAAGTTCCTACACGATTTATTTTTCCAACACCAAAGTTTTCTAAAAGTTGGCTGAGAGACATCTTTAGTGCTTGTTTTTTTTTTTTTTTTTAACAAACAAAAAATGTACAACATGGCGATGTAGATAACAGCATGCACCTGCAAAGGGTAAATATAGAATAATGTATCAATCTATAAGGTAAAAGTGTGAATTTAGTGTCACTACAAAGCGTCTCTCCATTCTGTATTTACAATTTTTTCTTCAGTGTCATACCTCCAAGCTTCTATACTTTCAGATAAAACATGGGAATGACCAAAAACCTTGAATACGAAAATGGAAATCTAGTCTTTGAGCAATGCAGGACCTTCAGGCCGAAACACGTATGAATTAATTTTGAATCCATGAATAAGAAGAAAAAAAAATCACGTTAATAACTAGTTTGTTGAGTCCTCATCGTCTGGGGTCCCACAGATCCCACTGCTGTGTCCACAAAAAGTATAGAAAAATCAACCTTTCTCAACGAGAAAATAGAACATGTGTTTTTCTCCCTATTTCTTAATACAGTAATAACCACAAACCATTGTGATCACAGCAGGTGATGATATTTTTGTGTCTTATGTTTTGTGTCTTACACAGGCTGAAAAAACAAAAAAAAAACAAAGATGTGGTTATTTTGTTTGCCACGAAGTTAATCACATACGCGGATGTGTACATTATCTTATTCTTCGATGTGGTGTTACACATATTTGACTTTGAATAGATCAAACTGCTACTCAGACCTCTTAATAACAAGCTGTGTGCCTATAAAACTCCAAATTGAAAGTTTTAAACCTGAGCTCTTTGGACACCAAACAATCATGTATTATTTAATCGTAAGGTATTTCAAAGCCTTCAGAAAGAAAAAAAGAACAAACAAAGAAACACCACAGCCTCCAGATTATATTGGTAAATCAAACTGGTTATATTGGAAATTTCATGATTAAAACCGCCGGAAATTCTCAAGTTAAAGTTGATTTCGGTTGTCTGCTCCTTTGAACCTATCGCATGGATCAGCCAAGCCAGGGGTTTGCTTTTCATGCGCAAAGGTTTGATACTGAACCCTAATCTAAAATATTTCAATCTATCTTCCAAACTGTAACCTGACCACACACGTCAGGGTTTAACAGCAGACTGATTCTCATGTCTGTAATGAAGTACCCCTCAGTCAGATTGTCCACACGAAGACGAACACGATGAGAAACTTGATTTTCACGACTCTTGCCTCTCTGCACGCATCCACATCTCTCATCTCCAGGTTTTTTGCCTCAGTATTCTCCCTCGTCCTCTCAGCCTGCTCACTGCTCGGGCAGAAGAGCCAGGCTGCATCAATCTCCTCCACAAAACAACCACAACAGGACCGGAAACAGAGGACACGTCTAAAAAATAAAAGCCTAAATCGTGCCCTCTTGTCCAGAAACTATAGGTGTGCGGTCGAAAGGAGCCCCTTCAACGTGGCTTGTGTTTCTCCGTTTTTGTGTTTCTACCAGTTTCGCAGACCCCGGTGTTATTTCATCGTGCTTCTACTTCAGCCGAGATTCTTATTTTGAAATTTCCAAGCGGCGCTTCCTTTTCGCTCCGGCTGGCTTGACGCTGCACGGAGGCAACCCATGATCGCAGACTCAACACGCATCCTCACACCACTGACCTGAGCTTAGCTGTGTCCTGCATGTGTGTGCATGTGTGTGCGTGTGTGAGCGGGAGTGTGAGTGATCCCCAGAAACCAGCAGCAGGATGGAGGATCTCAAGGAGAACCTGGGAACTTTGGATTGACGCCCGGGGATAACGCGCGGCTCGGCCTGAACCTCACCGGGGTTTCTCGTGGATTTATATATTTGGATGTTGTCTGTTTCCCCCTTTTCCCTTTTTCTTCTAGGCAGTGGGAATTTACGTTTGGCTTACAACTCCGCTGTTATTTGTGGCGTTCAAGATGCCATTCGCCAAAAGGATTGTGGAGCCGCAGCTTCTGTGCAGGCACCAGATCCCCAACGATGAAGGTCTGCTTTTCGAGGACCTGTGTGCCATCAGTAACGTGGTTCTGTCCCGGACCTTGCGACAGCTGTCCGACCTGGCCCGACACGCCTGCTCCTTATTTCAGGAGCTGGAGAACGACATCATCAGCACCAACCAGCGGGTCTGGGTCCTCCAGAACAAAATAGGCCAGATACAGCAGACCGCCAGTGCCCTAGACCCTAAAAAGGAGGCAGTGCGTAAGTAGAACACCACAAGTGTATAAACCCAGTATTAAAAAAAAAAAAAAAAAAAAAAAGAACAAGAAAAAACAAAAAAACAAAAAAAGAAACCAAGAAGAAACCATATTCTGATTTTACTCAATGTGTGATTTTTATTCATTCACGTCTTTCATGTTCATGCTTCGAAGGGCGCCCACCTCAAAATTATTTTTACCCAGCTGCACGCACGCATGCACGCACGCGGCCGCGCTCCCCCCCCTCCTCCTCCTCCTCCCCATTGAAATGTGTCACACGGTTGCATTTGCACATTTGGCCATCCAGTAACATCGAGACGCGTTTTCACAGCTCAGGGTGCTGTTGACTGCTCATTCATTTGGCGGTCCAGACTCGGATGTGTGCGTGCGCGTGTGTCGACGAGGGAGTGGGGACGTGTGTGTGTGTGTGTGTGTGTGTGTGTGTGTCTGAGAGTGTGTGCTCACAGGCAGCGCGCGGAGAGGAGCGGAGGGGCGTGTGTTGCCGCTGCATTGGCTCAGCCATCGCAGTCTCGTTACTGCGGGTAGCGCACACCTGAAGCATGTTCGGGCGGTGCGTTCAGGGCCACACTAATATAAGGGGTGGGGGCGGCTCGCTAGTTCGGGGGTGTGAATATTTCAAATTGAGCGTGGAGGGTGAAAAAAAAAAGCCTCTTTTTGAGACGTGTGTGCGTGGCTGCGTGCGTGCGTGTTGGGGTTTTTCACAGGCGACTCCCCGTGCGCCAAACCCACCCTTTCCACATGCAGCGGCACCAACACAGCATCAGTAATGAATCCAGATGTCGGTGTTGCGGGGGTAAATGTGGACAGATCGGGACTGGATCTTTCGGGGGATATCGCTGGAAAAAAAAATCGCCTCACGTGAGAAATAAGCCCGACTGGCATCAATGAGAGTCGCTGCAATCCCGTGTAACAGCGCGCTCTGAACGGCAGCTACATATTATTTATGTCCTCTGCAGTCCCTTCAGTGTGAGGCTTCTCCTTCCAGACGATCCCTTTTAGTGCTTTCAGTCCGATTGTGTGCAGCTGGATCCATCGCAGCTGTAGGTTATAATCTGGGACAATCAAAGAGCATTTTGGGGGCCTAAAGCTACTGTAGGCTCATGAGCTCCCTCTTTAGATTCAAGCCCCCCCCAACAACACACACAGACACACACACACACACACACACACACACACACACACACCAGAGCATATGTGTCAGCCAGGATGTCTTCATTGCATAAAACAGTGAGGCCTGTTACTGTTGTGGTCTGTTTACTGCTGCTGTGAGAAGGGTTGTTTTGCATTTCGTCCGGCAGGAAAAAGGGGACACACTTGTAATTTCTCGTGCTGAATCTCACACTTTGAAATTCTGAACCCCTTAAACCTGCCAGCGACGACAGACCCAGAAAAACCTGCCTGTCTGTTACACCTGTTGTGCTCAGAAAACCCTGAAATATTGATTTGTTGAGTGGATTGCGCCTCCACATCCCTGCAGCCTAGTCGAGACGTGCAAGATAAGTATCACATGGCACATGCTTTCCCATGAATTCTTGTGAATCTCAAACTGAAAAGTAGTGAGCTCACCAATCAAGATGTCGTTTGAGCGAACGCTTTTTTCTTGAAGCTGTTAGATGATTGTAATGGGTTTCCCAGGTAAGAAATTAGAAAAAAACGAAATTCCTGATACATAGAATTATACTTATGCTTCAGGATTTTCTCTTTTATTTTCTTCTCTCGTAAAAAAAGCGGTAGTTTTTACCTTTCAGGCCTCTCTTCAAAAGAAACCATGCGAGAGGATAAAATCCCGCCTTTTAAGTGTGTTGTCAATCAAAAATGTTGTCTGAGGCCTGTATCACTGTCAGCACAAACCATTGTTTTGGCAGAAAGTCTGTCCTGCAAAACACATGAAATTTTTGGATCTAAGCCACAGCGGCAGTCTGAAATGAAATCTGTTTTGGATTTCCACAGGTACTTCTCAGTGTGGACGCTCTGGCCTCTCAAATCAAAATCTGAAGTGTCTTTTGTTGGCTGTTTCTTTTTAAAAGTCTTCTCGAAATTCTACCTTTAAACATTATTTGGAGCTGCAGTCCCGTTTTCTGTAAACACAATGGGTCGAAGATGTAACATGTAGGAATTCTGCATTCAAACATCTTAAATCAACTGGAACTTTGTTATGTATTTTGTGGAGCTGTACACTTAAAATATCCCAAATTTCTCCAACGATGTTCAAACTCAGAGAATTCTTCTAGTCAACTCAAGGCTGATTTAGCCACCTGTCGGGCAAACAAAACTCATCTCAAAATAATTAAAACTTTAAAACCTTACTTCATCTATCAACATCAAGTTGAGTCACGTCAGATAGATTTTCATCAGCAATGGTAGTTGTTTGATGGTGTATTCCCCACAAACAAAGTTATCATTTGTGTTTATTTGGGTCACACATGCAGTGTTTACCGGCCTTAAAACAGTCAGATTTCTTTACTACATTAGCCATAAGCTGACAATAGTGAGCAACCTGCAACCTGCTGTAGTCAGGTTGATAAACAGGAGAGAAGATAGTCCACTTTTTAATCAGAAACGTTGAAAGGTCTTCTCTGAGCTCTCCTTCTGGGCAGCGACATTTCCCAGAATCCATCCAAGGGTTAGTGCAGACTTCACAACCCACCTTCATGGGTTGCTTTGATGAACACAAAGACGTGATTATCTATGTATGTTAACGGCGCAGCAACCCAACGTGAAGAATAAGAAATGGGGATTCACCATCCCGCTCTCCAAAACAATCAAGCTGTCATGTCGTGAAGCGGATCATTTATTTCAGCGTGACTACCAGTGGACGGTTGCTCCCTGTCCTGTCTTCCATAACACTCTGCTAGTAGCCGCCTGGATTCTGCTCAGCTGCTCTGACACACTTCCCAGAGCGTCCTGCCTGAGAAGCCTTTGTAGAAATCCGGTTTGAATTGCATTTCAAACTCCCTTCGACTGTGGCTCCGATCTGATTTGCGAAAATCTAATTTCGTGTGATTTTTTGGCTGTCTAGACTTTCTATAATCTATTTGGACACAACCTGAAATGCAAAAAAATCAGATTTGGGCTGGCAGCCTCAAACATGTCCACCATTGGCCAATTGACATGTTGCTGTTTTTGTCCTATTTAGGTTGTAAAAGTACGATTCAACAGTTATCAATCATATGTGGTACATATGTCTAAAGGTTTAGTAATACAACATCTGGGCTCTTTAGTCTGATCATGTATTTGTATTTTGGCTGGCAGATATTTGATTCAACACATTTTAAATGGAAAATAAGACAAAATGAACCTTTATTAATCCCACAACAGGGACGTTTGCAGTGCTACAGCAGCAAAGCGTAGTAGCAAAAAGCATCAGTAAAAAAGCAAGATATAAAAAGTAAGTAAACAGACTCAACAACTGAATTCACATTATTTCACATTAATATTGATATTGCACAGTTTAGTATACAAATTGAAAATACAAATAAGACGAAAATAAAAACAAAGTTGAGAAAATACTCTTTGGTTGTCTGCGTGGGACAGGGAGAGTCTGATTCCTCTGTAGACCAATGCTCATACTTGGATGCCCACCAAAGTTTTTGCTATTTTTATTCAGCTTTCAAAAGGGCTATTATCTTCTCTCTTGCTCTCAAATGGCAGCAATAACCCTGAGGAGCTGAATATCTCAGTGTGTACACACAGACTGAGATAAAATGTCAGTGACAACAGAGTTATCCTCGCTTCAGCGCAGAGTGTATCAAGATTCAAGGCAGTCAATATGGAGCTAACTTGGATTGATCCTGAACATGGCAGTAGGCCGCGTTCAGATGGTGTTGAGACACCTTTGTCTATCACATTCATGGAAAACAATGTGTTGTGTTGGAAATCCATCCAATAACTTGTTTGAACAATCTGTTCTAGTAGTCATCTCTTAGTACTAGCAGTAGTAGCAATAGTAGCTATCTATCGACACATGGTGTTAACAGTCAGAATCAAGTATAGTGCAACTTTCGGCTTGTTTGATGATTTTTTTTTTGAATGTATTGCAGTGGTGCGGGGAAATATGCACGTTTTTTCCCATTCAAGTCTACATCAACATTTATTCTGATACCTAACATCAAGTCTAAGATCATCAGTGCTACATTTAGGACTTAATACTTTGGGAAGTCCAAACATCAATTCTTAGTTTCAGGTGATTATACAATAATGAAGACATAATAATGATTGAGCATCTTAAACGTCAAGTGTATAGGGTTGAATTGTTTGGCAGGTTGTGTGGAATGCTGGTTACAGTTCTAATTCCGTTTTGGGTATCTACAGAAAAAAAAAGATATTAAATTTGTTATCACAGAGTCTAAGAAGACTGGCGAGTATTTATATGTGGGGGCTGTGTTCAGAGAATGTCCTGCTCTTTTGCTTTTAAAGATCGCAATTAAGTGCCTGTCAAAACAGTGGCAGCGTGGTTTTCTGTTGATCGACTGGTTGATTGGTAACTGTTTCAGCCAACTGATGGCTGACCACTGTCCCAGCATTAGTCAGACATTAGACACTAACATCATAAGAACAAAACTGGTGCAGTTTACTCCAGGCTTACCTCCAAACACAAAAGACTTGTTTGGATTTTCTACGTGTTACTGTAAGAGCACAATACACACGTGGTGGCCAAAATTTTAGTTTTTTTGTTGAAACATCTTGACAACTATCGCATAGATTGCTGATTGGTGCAGACATTTATGTCCACCGGAGGATGAATTGTATGAACCTTGATCAGCTGCTTGCATCAGCAAGTCAAAACAAGTTCCATGTTAAAAATAGCACATTTTGTTATAATGTACCTTTTGTCTGGCGTGACTTTGAGGCTGGAATTGAGTGGTAACCAACAACACAACAACCACACGGCATCCGTTGCTCGGTATCTGGCCTCGTTATTTGTCGTCGCATAATTATATTTTGTTGCGTAAATTAAGCTTAATTACTTACATGTGAAACTCTGCTAATACTCAGGAGTTCAGGGGCAAAATTACACACAGCATACACCGACTCATTGCACTGCACGCATGCACACACACACACACACGCGCAACGGAATGGATTCTAATGTAAAAATATTGGTCTGCAGCAAATATATTGTTCTGCTCTGGCAACACTGGCTTTTCCTAGTATGCCATTAAAGCAAATTTGACTTTGAATTTGAATTTGAGAGAGTATGGCCTGTGGCAGCGGGGGGACTGCTCTATCTCACTAGTCTGCATAGTAACAGGAGGGAGAGGGAGGCCTGCTTTAACCTTTCAGCTGAGTCAATCTCCCTCTCTCCCTCTCTCTCTCTCTCTCTCTCTCTCTCTCTCATACGTTTTAACTCTGTATCTTTTCTAGAAGAACCAGCGTTTTCGTTTGCATGCATCATACAGTTGAAACAGTTTGTTGTGGACAGAATGAAAAGAGAGGAGGATAGTGAGAGAGAGAGAGACTGAGAGCCAACAGTGCAATGTGTGAGCCTCAGTGGTGTGGAAGCAAATGTGTTTTTTTCTTTCTGTCTCTCACTCGCAAACACAGAAACGCTCCTGCAGTAAAAGCAGATGCAGAGACATATTTACCAACTTTATATTGTCCATCTGGCCAACAGGCTCATTCCGTTCGGTGCTTGTTTCTCCGTGTGGTTCGCGGGTCTGATTTCAACCACACGAGGCAGGTTAGGATGCACTCTGTCCAGGCACATCGTGTAGCCACACACACACACACACACACACACACACACACATCTCACACCAACAGCATCAATTCAGACGTTTTCCAAATCCAAAACGTGTGATGATTTGTGGGCTCTTGCGCGTCTCTCACAGCTTCTTTAGCGTCTCTGCCTCTGCCTCCATCTGTCTTTCCCTCCATCTATGCATATCTGTGTCCATTCTCCTCCTCCTCTCCATCCATACCTCTTCCCTCACTGCCCTACTTTCCCCACCATCATCTGCATGGAGAGACTTCTGCCTCTTGACAGCGTATTTAATGTTTAATGCACTTTGATTTCCACCCAGACACTTACAAGCCTGAAAGGAGAGGAGAGGAGGAAGAAAGTTTAATAACAGAGTGAAAAGGGGAGAGACAGAGAAAGATAAGGGAAGGCCATGGTTGTAAAGGCTTTCTGATGTGAAAGGAGAGGAAAAAATACATTCTGAAAATGGAAAATCTTGACAAGAATATTAAAGAGAAAGGCCTCCTTTTTTGTTTAAGCATGCCAACACTGAGCGTCTACAGCCATACTAGACATGTCACACTGCTGATTAACATGTAATGTTTACCATATTTCCAACTGTTTACAACCCCCAATCACATTTGGTCTGAGTTCTGCCATGACATTAATGGTGCTATTATTATGGATGGGAAAAAATACTGACATGGAAATATATCATATGAGAGATTAATTTACACAGAATATAGGGAGCCATAGTTGTACATTTTAGCTCCAGAACCGTCCTGCACTTCAGTGACAGTTATTGTAAAGTAGCATTAGATGATCGTCCTGCTATGTATCAATTATCGCAGAATATTTGTATTGTGATACTAATGCATTCAAGGGGAATGCATTTTGTATTATATTGTATTGTGATTTACTCCGTCACCGCCTTTTCGACTAAGGCTGTTCAGGTGACCAGAGACACAGCTGCGAGTAGAAGAGGTTGGTGTGTTTACTGGGAAAAGGACAGCGGGCAATCTGCTCTATCACCACTGCTGGCGATGCAGGCATGCAAGTGTGTGAATACTCACAGTGGTGTGGGCTGCTTGTATAGATCACTCACATTTTTTGTCCAGTAACTGACCTCTTTTCAAGTTTGAGGTGTCGATCAACACTTTTACAGACATTAAAATGGTGATATATAGGTATGATGATTTTTCGGCTACATGGCTTTTTTTTAAATACAATAAAGGGAGTGGCTATCGGGACAAATTGGTATCCAGGCTGTTGTGAAAGCACTGACTCAAGCTCTCCCAATACATCCTTGCCCACAGACAGACTGTAGCACAACAGTAAATAACAGGATTTACAGGGACCTTCGGTTCTCACCTACAGTGGGCAGAAACCACAATGCTCAAAAAGTGTCATCCCCTTAATGTCTTGTGCAACTTCTATGGCAATATGCTCTTTAGATTATATTTGTATGTTTAATCCGTGGGGCGATCCAAGCCCTTCGGAGGAGTTTTGATGTAGAGACCATCATCTCCACTCCGATAAGAACCATTAGGCCATTTTTTTTAAAAGAGACCATTCATTAATGTGGGCAGTGAGCCACTCTGCCATGGTAGCACACTGACTTCTGTGTGCACTGGATGAGCAGCTTTAACTAAAGTGAACAGACACCTCATTTTTATGTTTAATACATGCATGGGTGTATCCAAGTGAAAGTGGCTCATCCTCTGGTGAGCACGAATGTACTCATTAGTGTGATTAAATGACTGCACTAACACAGCATATGTGTTGATAATCTTGAGACAGAAATTTAGAGCCACTTCGTCAACAGTGTGAAGATAGCATGTCATACATAGAGTGAAGGCAGTAGTAGAAAAGCCCACGGAAGGGCTAAAGTTGGGGTAATCCTGCCTTATTTCTCTGCATTTATTACCCATCTTGTTTTGCTGTGTTTATAATGACAGAGTAAGAGAGAGAATCACACAAACTTCCTCGACCAAATCAAAGCATATGGTCAGCATATGTCCACTTAGGTTACCACAGAAACATGTGGGCACGACATGTGGGGAGGTCACGAGAGAGGGATGTGATGACATTGCGTGCTCAGGGATGTAAACCTACACTGTTGCACATTTTATTATTACGAGCACAAGACAACGGAGCACCCAGCTGAAGCTCCGCTTGATTTACACACAAACACTATTCTCTTATGTCATGGAGAGTAAAAATCATCACTGCAAGTTTTCTGTTCTCATGGCCTAATTACCTCTATGCTAATTTGGGCTAAAGTGATTCCACTGCCTCATATACAGTAACACACACACACACACACAGAGTTGACATGCTTTCGGATACAGTAAGTCGTCCACCAGCAGCAGGTAAACACTCGCATAGCAGTCCACACAATCACACTCGCACGTGAAAATACACACTTGCACAGGGGGCGTCGCATGCACACACAACCCGCTGAACTCTATCGAGCCTCTTCTTTTGGTCTCTCATGTTATCATTTGAAATTCCGCTTTAAGTGCCCCTGTCTCTGTTGCTGTTGCAGCCTGCTATAAAACATGCATGCAGTGCAGAACCGCTTGGTCTGTACATCACAGCACTCGGCCGGCTGGATGGCGGGCGTGCTGGCTTTGTGGAGATGATTCCTCGTCTGTGAAAGCTGGCCCCCGGCTTTTTTTTATGTTGTCGTAGCTCTGCTATAGCTGAGCAGCTATGCCAGAAATAAACAGATCCACCTCAAATTTTGTATCACTCGTATCATCAAGGACAGAATACTGGCCCTATCCATCCAAAAACATGAAAACGGGTATATGTATTGTATTTATTATTGTTATATTTATTGTTATGTGTTGATGTCACATTCACGTGCAGTCAACAAGGCATTTAAAAAAAAAAAAAAAACAAGTCTAAATTGCGCTCCTTATCTGGAGATAGTGATTGCAAATGTACTTTAAAATGACAGAATCAGGTGCTGGTGACACTTTTTTGCTTTACACTTGTTTCCTTGTTAAACTTGACACTTACAGCTCAGTTTGCTGCCCCTTTTAGTGTGTCTGTGTGTGCATCCAATATGTCTTTCCATGCATAAATGCCTCCCTGATGTGTGTGCATGCACATTTGTGTGTCAGCCTCCTGTGACATGCTAAACTGAACTGTCCTGAACTGCTTTCATCTCTGTCTGGAGACCCCATCATCATCACTATTCCCCCAAAAACCTTTGACAGATGGCTGGGGACCAAACAAAAAAGGAAAAAAAATGCAACTCAGCAATCTCTCTGGGTCAGTGTGTGTATGTGTGTTTGCGTGTGTGTGTCTCCGTCAGTGTCTGTGCACTGAGTGGACGTCTCTGTAATGTAGTGACTTCAGCATGTTGCATAGTGTTCAGTGCTCTAATTCCAGAAGCAGCAATGAGTAACTCTTGTCCTCATGTAATATTACGTAACGATAGACCTCAAGAGTCACTGCACTCAGGGGCAAAGAGACTGACAGAATCACATACATAGATGTTGTCTGTTCTTTAGGAAATATCACATTAACAGAGTCACTAAAGGTTTGCACTTTGAAATGACAGTGTATCTTGCGTTTAAACAATATAAAAAAGGTTCATCATTAGCTCCAAACTTAATTGCTCCATGTTGGCAAACAAAATAAACTGTTGGTGAGTGGCTTTACTTGAACAGTAAACAAGGTTTACGCTTGTTCCAACGTGATAATAGTATTCGAGGGGAGCTGAAACAATTAACTGATCAACTGCAAGTTAAACAGTATCAATTTCCATAATACATTTTTAAAAATTTCAACAGAATATCTTTGTGTTTTGGACTAGTTGACTTGAGCAAATTAAGGCACGTGTACATTTTTTAAGACCCTTCAGCCAGTAAAAAAGATACAAGGAGTTGTGCCAGTTGGCCGATACTGACACTGACAACAAAGACTTAGATTACGCACCTGAGTTCTAGCTGACTTGCATCTCCCGCTATTGGGTGACATACTGTGAGTTGGGCGGTGCTTGGTTTTGGCTCTGGGTTCCATTTTGAGACATAACGGTTTGGTTTATCGTTCATCAGCAAAACTTATACAGTGTGTTCAGAGTTTGGTCAGACGCCTCCCACTCGATCCAAGACAGAGGGGGATGACTTTCTCAAAATTGATAGAAGTTTGTATTTACTACCAAAATTGTAGTGATAGAAAGCTGGTTGAAAATGTAAATTTAAGTTGATCTTGGACTAACACCTATGGATTAAACAAAGATTCTGAGATCAGTCATCTGATCCACTTTGTACTGCCTGTTACCACTTCTTCACCCTACCACCTGAAAAATGTAGTGACAGAAACTGCCCCTGCCATCGCGGTGCCAGTGGTTTGTTTCAGCTTGAGGTTTAAGCCAAAACTCCATTCAGAAGGTATTATTAACTTCAAATGAAAAGCCTGTAAATGAAAGCATTTTTGAATTGAGATATATTTACAGTTTTATGGATGGCCAGTCATAGTAGACAGACAAATAGACTTCCATTCTCTTCATCTCCCTCCCTCACTCACTCAGTGATTTCCTCTCAGCATCACAAGAAAGTCCCACGCAGAGGCTCTCACAGACGGACGCTTTTGTACTTCACAGGGGTGCTGTTGGCAACGAGCAGTCATGTTAAAACAGACAGAGATAAAAAGAAAAGAGTAATGCAGGAGAGACCGAAAAGAAAATACGAATATGTGGAAAAACTTGAGTTCATGATGAGTGTGCACAAAAGAAGGGCCAGTTTTTGTTCATCTGAACATAAGACACGATCGCCATGAACTTAAGCCTGATTACCTTTGTTTCTTACACCAGATTAAATTAGATCAACACACTCGAACTTGTGCCTACAGGTTTTTTGTAGACAAAGTTATTTCTCTTTTGGCTCAGCAGGACTGTTATTACTACTCCTATAGCTGGAATGACCCGAGCTGTCAGTTATTGTAGCCTGGTATTAGCAGATGTCAAAAATAGGATGGGAAGCCAATTATATCAATAACATCGGGGCCATGTGCTTTAGCAGGGTTCAGAATATGGACAGCAGAGATTATGAGTATCAGCTGGGGATTTAGGGGCAAGGTGTTGACGGTTGAGATCATTTTCAACGGACGAGCTTCTGGGTGGACTTAGTCAACTCTCAGCGTAAGATGGAAACAGATGGAGTCAGAAAAAAAGCTTAGGAGGGGTTGTCTGCCGCTTGTTTTAAGGACTGAGCTGCTCTTAAGGAGTTCCTTAGAAACAGATTGTCTTTTGTAAGAACCTTAGTGTGCCATAAAGAAGAGCCAGGCTAATTGGACTACTAGCAACCCCTGCCTTGAAAGGTCAACATGCTCACCACACTGTGCAGGCATGTGTGTTTGTGTGTGAGAGAGTGCACATTGTGCGGCTGTGTAGTTTGTGAGCACGCGTTGTAGACGAAACAAAAATTTTAAGCCCACTTCTGTCGAAATTAAAAACAGATCTGTGCTCGTTAAAGAAACTTGCGATTGGTTGAATTCCACGGCTGATGCAGTGTATTAAGGCGAGGTAAATTAATCCAATTTCACAGCGGGCTGGTGAGAGGTGAGGACAGCCGAGCCAAGGCTGCACTAATTAGCCATATATCTGTCACTATCAATTGTATCAGGGAGCCTACCAAAGCCAACCACTTTCCTCTGCATCGCACACAAACACAGACATATATGTACACACACTCACACACATGCAGCGATCCCAAACAGGAACTTCCTTTTTTTAAAAAACAAAAAAAACAAAAAACAAGAACTCTAATATCAGAATATACGTTCCTGAGCCCCACACAAGCGCTGCGGTGAGGACTGACACAGCAGTGTGAGTATGTACTGTGTGCAGGCTTTGTATTCTCGTTGTATGTCCTGCTTGATGAGCGCGCTAATGTACCTCTGGATGACAAGCCAGAGATGCGTTAGCTGAACGCTGCAGGCAACCACAGCTGTTACAGAGGAGAGGAGGGGAGGGGAGAGCAGAGGTTAGGTGAGGATATTAGGGGGGAATGATTGACTGGAAAAAACTGTTAAGCTGTACAGTAAGGTCAGAGATGTGCTCGCTTTTAACTGCACCTATGCGTGCGCAGAATGGCTGCCTCGCGTATCCGAAACATGCTAATGACAGTAAAACTCTGTCGCTAAAAAGCGCAGGTCGATGGCAAGCCAGTGGAAAAGTGAGTATTTCTCCAGCCTTAAAAGATGAAGAGTCTACAGACATGCTAGCAGCTCTGTGAGGATGTGCTTGGACACTTGCCAACATGCCTGCAGTGACGACGTAAAAGTGCTTAGCAGCCACTATCTTTACCATGTCCGCCATCTTAGTTTGGTGTGTTAGCATGCTAATTCTATCCTACAGCTGGTGGCCTTAAAGGCTCCTCTGTTGTATTTTTATGCTGTGCTGAGAACTTGTCGGTTGTTTAAGGTAACAGACTCCATTTTGAAACTAAAGTTGCTACTGCTCTCTGTCAGCGTGAGAGATTCAAAGGCCAACTTAAAACATTATTTTCGAGGGGACAACTGACTTGGTGTTCACCAAAGGTATAACAGTCAGTCCTAACTGGAACATGAATGTTTGAGCCAAATTTGATTGCAAATAATTCAAAAGTTGTCCAAAAATATTCTCTAAAAGCCCCAATGTCAACTTGATTATGGGACTAGACAAAAAGTTGAGGGATCATTAAGGTTCATCCGCTTACCGTGAATTTTGGTACAAAAACTTGCCGATGAATTTTCTTCTGGTATCGCTAGTGGAAAAGTCAGGAGATCAGCAGATTCATCTGCTGGGCACCATCAACATTTTCAACAGATTTGATGACAATCCATCAAATAGCAGTTGAGAAATTTCAGTCTGTACCAAAGAGGCATCGTGATCGTCAGGCCAACTGTCAGGCTAAAAACTGGGAGAATCATATCCACGGTGAGGAGAGGTCGGAGAGACATTTTTCCAATATTACACAGTACTACTACTCCAGATACAACATGTGTAAAATAATTACAGTATCCTGACAGATTCTGCTCCCATTCTATGATCCAGTAATTATCACCACACAGTCGAATAATTACAGTAGCAAGAAATTACAATTAACCAATTGTGCGACTTACTGGGGACTTCCCAGCACTATTGTGTGTCTGCGTGTGTGTGTGTGTGTGTGCGTGCTTTACCCAGCAGATTACTCCACTGAGGCCAAGTCCCTACAGATGACATGCGATAGCAGATTAATAGCCTAACATATTAAAGTCACAATCCCTATTATTTCCCCTTGTATCGGTGCTTAATCAGTTAATATCTAACAGCTGAGGACTTCTTCACCACTCGCTGCTCCTCTGCGTCAACCTTCAGCATAATCGGAAATTAATCACAGTAAATTGGCATATGGTTCATTTTTTATGTTCAGTTGTTTTCCTGTTAAGGGCATTATGTAACTAAATGCGCTCTAATGTAAATCGAGGCAAGTCGAGAACATTTCATACAAAAGGCATTACAAAGTGCTTAACATAATGCTTTAGAAATGAAAGTCAGTTGTCGAATATCATTCACAGCAGAAATATGTAAAGACAGCATTGGGAAATAAAATGAAACCAAAACCAAATATGAGTAAATGTACTTAGTTTTATTCTGTTTCAGTTTAGTTTTTGTTTTTTAATTCCATCAAATCAGGGAAAATGGATCTAGACCAACTTTAAATGGTGTTTGGAGGAGCCTGTGTGTTTACATTCCATCGTCACAGACAGGCAGCAAACATAAGAATAGTCATTATAATGAGCTTAATTTCTACTGCACAATTTATTCAAACAATGCATTGCAACTTTATTATAAATATAGGGAAAACAATTCAAGTTGATTTTGTGCTAATTGTTTCCTTTAAATTCCTAATAGTAAAGAGACTGACAGAGTTTCTGAAAAAACAAGCTGAAAGTTTATTTCTTAAATTATATGTCATATTTGTAATAAAAGCCTGAAATAGTTGTTCATAGAAGAGAACGTTTATTGTTTAATGTAATGTACCCAAAAACTTGGTCGAGGACGTTTTTCAGGACTGATTGTGGTTTGTGGTTCACCGAAACTGATGATAAGCTGTCTTATTCATCAGGGAGACTATGAGTGGTTTAAATCCTTCCCAGCAGCACAGGATACATCTAATAATGGACATTATTATTTATTAAGTATTTTTTGTGCCGATATCAACATAGTAGCAATAAATACACACTATTATAGGCCTGTCTTGACTATAGGTCAATTATGAAAGCAATGTATTACAACCCATATTTACTTTTATTTTAAGGCAGCAACTTCTAGCCGTTGTAGTCATGAGGGCTGCAGAGAAGGAAGCGAGGAGAAGTAGTAGAGCAAAAAGTATACATAGGGAGGACATCAGGGAGGGATGGTAGAGGAGAACAAGCACAGCACAATTTTTGACTGGTTGCCATAATTCATAATAAAAATAAATAAATAAATCAAGAGCTGCACATACAGTGATACTGGCAGATTCAAACCAAGTGTCCATGGCGGGGTAAACCAGACCTTTAATCCATGCGTGTTAAAGTAAAGCGGAGCCATATGGTTTGCGGTGGATCAGAAGCAGTGATCCCGAGGATGATACTGCCCCAGCTGAACCTTTGTGCACCGCATTTACACCATCTGATGTTTATCGTTGCAGCGTGGTCACAGCCCTGATAGCACTGATCTCGCACAATCACATCGCTCATTATCACAAATGGAAACAGCTTATGCATGTTAATGTAGCTTCGACATTTTGGCGCTTACACCAACATTGCAGTATCAAGAAAGCAAAAACGATGTCTACATGAGGGATGGTCTCTTTTCCTCATGTTTCTCAAAGTGAGATCTCTCACGAGAAGAGGCCAGACCCTTTTTTCTCTTTGTACACAGATGTATAAAAGATTTCATACAAATACACTAAAACATTTACACGCGTGAACCCACACACAAACATTGGTACGACGTGCTCAGACAAACACAGAGATGCACAGATCCATGACCAAGACTTGGATGTCCCACAGAACCTGGCCTTCCTCTCATCCTCGGGATAAAAGGGGAGATAATGCATTATACATTTTCTTCTCTCTTCAACGGCTCATTATGGTACAGTCAGAGGCTGTGCCTGAAAACAGGTCGTTTCTAATGAGACGAAGCTTGCTACATAACCTGTTCACTATCATTCGAGTGTAACTCTGAAATGGTTTTCTGGGTGTGTCGTTGCCTGCTTGTCCCGTCCCGCAGAAATGCCACTGATGTTCACTCACAATGACCGGATGGGCTTTTCTTTTCTTTTTTCTTTTTTTTTTTTGCAGATGTTTCAGAGCATTTTTTCCCTCAGCATTTAGCTTCTGTAATTTTAGAATAAATGTATGATTGCAGTGTAAAGAGGGCTAATAATTTATACCCCCTCAGCCTATAGGCTGTCAGGATCTCTCTCTTTCCATGCAATGCACTGAAGAGGTGAATCCAGGTAAAAGCCATTAATCCTCCCTGATTTAGTACAGTAAGTCTATACCCATCGCAGACGTAGATAAAGAGAAGTTGATGAATCAGGAATGGATTTTTAAACTTTAAGGATTATTAAAATTAACATTATGCAGAATGGGCTGCTGCTCGGTATCAGGGACAGGGTATTTAGTTTAACCACCGACTATCTGTGTGCAGCTGGGTTGACCAACATAGATGATGGCTTGAGTGTATATACCAGAAGTTACCTGAGACTTGTGCTATAATGGGGGATATCCCGACGCAATGAAACGCAACACTTATGAAACTTGCCGGAATCACAGTGCGGCAGTGGTGGTGGATCAGCATCCAGGGTTTTCACTGAGTGTGTGTTTAGGTGGAGGGAACATCAGAAACGGTGTTTAAGGTTTGGAAGATTTATTTTCAGTTTGCGAAACAGTCACAAAAAGAAATCAATAGGATTTACCTTGGTTAAGGTGAGGGAGCGATCGTGATTTTTGGTTTCATGTTAATTAGCGACAGATTGGGATTTTGGGCATATGTTAATCAAAATCAGTTTGTGAAATAATATAGAAATTAAATCTTTTGGCTTTGTGTAAAATGGACATGCTTATTCCATGTAAAGTGTCCATTTTGGTGTCACAAAACCAAATAGATAATATGTGCACGTGTGTGTGAATCCTATGGAATAACATATGATAAAAATGATATGTTTCACAAACTGCTGTGATACTGGGTCGGTTCTACATGATTCTGTGGATTATCTTTTCCCCTAAAAACATTTTTGAAGTCTTGAGGCAGAAGCTTACTCAGGTCATGCCGCGTTGATTCTGATTTCTCTCCTGGATGTGTATGTCGTCAGTGTTCTGGAAAGTTTCAAAACCATATGAAATCAACTTTTGCCACTTGCAGACTGTTAGAACATCACTTTAAAGTTGAAAGTTCTCACAATATTTCACTAGATTAAATAGCTGAGGGGATGGACACTTGAAATAGGGAGTGTCTCAAGAAATGGAAATAAATAGTTGAACTTAACTCTTAAGATTGCATGTATGACATCTCCTGCTAAAACATGCTCTTTTCCAAACCCACCTGAAGCTAACAACACTGTCACAACATAAAATTGAAAATTGAACCTTAAGAAACACAATGTTGCAACATAAAGACATTTAGTTATGAGCTGCTTTTCTTTACTCTGCTATGATTCTGTAGTGGCCTGCCTTTGTGCTATTTGGCAACTTACATTAAAAGAAGCATCTCAGCTGTCAATGTTCATCTGCTTTTCCAAATACTGAGACCAACAGCGTCTCTCCATACACACTCATGGCTAGACTCCATATGGTTGGAGTTTAGTAAGTTTATGTTCTTAAAACTGGGGTGATATGTAACCAGGGCTATGGTTTCAAAGCCTTTGAACAGATTTAGACTGTAAATACCTTGCTTAACTCCACGGTAAACAGATAGATTGGATAGGACTGACACTGATCTCATTATGTAGTGTCCTTTCGCAGGAGAAGCAGAATTGAGAGCAGGATTGAGAGCAGGATTGAGTTTACAGCCCGTTAATACAGCTGCATGAAAGCGTACTGCTGGGAGCTCAGATGTTTTTCCTTTTGCTTCACTTTTGAGTCCCAGCATTCAACATTTCATACTTGTGTTTGAAATGTTTTCACCTGAGCTGGTTCTTATTCATGCTTCTGACTGATGTGTTTGTTGTGACCCACATGTATGGTAAAACATAAATTCTGTAATACTTTATTTGCACATGTTACATCTTGAGGTCTATTGATGAAGAACACGGCAAAGATTTTTGTGATGTGACCATTTGCGACAAACAGTGACTTGCCAGTGACCGTCACAGTCTGATTGAATTGAAGGAATTAAAGTGACATTCTTGAGCACAAGGACAGTTTAGTGAATACACCCTTTCTATTTGTGTTATTCAATATCTGCTGTACTAACACTTGTGCAGCTATGTTTCCAATCTCTTCTTTTACTTCTTGTGATGTGAAATTGAATTCCAGTTTAGGGCTGTTAGCAAAGTAAGCACTGCATTTAATATCTGTAGCAGATGGTAATGATTTTATAACCTTTAAAATCACAATTTTTAACACTTTACCTAATAAGTTCTGAGTGGATCTGATAGTTATCCGATCTAGGAAAGTTCAAGAAGCATTCAAAGAAACGTTTTTCAAAGAGAAAAAAATCATCATTCAGTATTCAGTTGTTTAAAAAGGTATAATTGCATCCTTCTCTGCAAACTGCACAGGTTATCTTTACACCTGGTGTAGTCTAACTACATCAGTGAGCAGTCTACAGACAAAAGCTACTGTCTGAATACATCAGTGGTTGTGTCCTTGTGACAACGGCAGCAAGCAGAAGAAGAAGGTTACACATTCAGTGGTAGTGTCTTTCATAGCATACAACAGGATTAACATCTTAACAAATATGCAGTATATAGATATGTGGTTGCCAGTAGTCCTTTTTCTTTCTAATTTCAGCAGTCCTAAAGGCCACACTGACCTCAGCTGCCCTGGTGACTGATGCTTTCTAGATTCCTTGATCAAACCATCTGCCTTCAACATTGCAGATGACGTGCAGCATTTAAGCTGCTTTTTTACTTACCGCTTTCATGTAACTAAGCTTCCAAGTGAGAACACTTGAACTGTCTTGAATATTTTTCAAATTAAGAGTCTACCGAAAGTAATTTAGGCCGAAAGTGTTTTTGCCATTAACAGAAAAAAAACGCAGTTAATAAAAGATTTGATTACTAGATTTTTTTTTCATTCCAATTTTCTATACATATTTCAAAAATGTCATTATTGGAAATTAGTTGCAGCCCTAATTGGAAAGTTTATTCTTTATACGAAAATCTAATCAAGATCCACTTTGTGGCAGTTGTGGAGCATTCGATCGTGTTGGCAACCGTGCAAACTCTGTCTGCTGAGGATCATAATGTGATATGATTGCAAGTACCAGAACAGCTACTAAATTGACCTCACGGTGAGATTGCTGCATCTGAATTCAACGACAGGAATGAACTTTCAGTCTTCAAACTGTTAGTCTCAAGATTGTCAGTTTATCAAATTCAATGCAGCAGAATCAGAGAGTTCGTAGCCAAACTTGACCTCCAAATGCATCTGAACTGCTGATGATTCTGTTGCAGATTCAGGTGCGTTATGCTCGCCTCAAGAAGTGATGAGGAGTGAGCTGGCTAAAGACGTCTATTAAGTTAACTTTTTTTCACTCCAACTCCACACCCTGAGATTTTCATAATTTTGTAACTTTAGACTTTATATTTATTTCAAGTAGCATCACGTGAGGCAATTTATCAATTGCATGCATTTTTCAATTTCATTAAAGCCTATATGGACAAGAAATCATCCAAAAAAATGAAATCTACAATTCAGCGCGATTACTCTGTGTTCAGACAAACTGACTCGACAGTGGTGAGAATGTTTTGTCCGATACTTAAAGACTTTCAAAGCTGCGTTAATCATTCCTAAACATCATGGATACTTTCATATGTAGCATGCCCCATTTTATTCCACTGACATCTACTCGAACTCTCAGGGGATTAAATGTGAATTAAATCCCCTCTTGGGGTTTAAATCTGTGGTTGTATTTCCATCTCCTTCAAAGCTGTCAGAATTGTTCAGTGAATTCCAAAGATGATTACCCATGTGGCCATCCTCGGCCACAGCTTCCTAGACTAACACTGCTCACTTTGTTTGCTCACATTTGTCTAGTTTTAATATGGATAAGACAATGACGGCACATTTATTTAGGTGTTAGGGTGGTGTGTAGTTCTGTTCAGTGCAGCAAAGACTGTCATTTCATGTGCTTCTTCTTCCTCTGTTACCATCCATACGATATATTGCCAAAAGTATTCGCTCACCTGCCTTGACTCACATATGAACTTAAGTGACATCCCATTCTTAATCCATACGGTTTAATATGACACTGGTCCACCCTTTACAGCTATAACAGCTCTTCTGGGAAGGCTTTCTACAAGCTTTAGGAGTGTTTATGCGAGTTTATGACCATTCTTCCAGAAGCGCATTTGTGAGGTCACACACTGATGTTGGATGGGAAGGCCTGGCTCTCAGTCGGCGTTATAGTTCATTCCAAATGTGGCAACCGCCAAACCCAGACTCGTCCATCAGATTGCCGGATGGAGAAGCGCAATTTGTTACTCCAGAGAACGTGTCTCCACTGCTCTAGAGTCCCGTGGTGGCGTGCTTTATGCCACTGCATCCAACACTTTACATTGCACTTGCTGATGTATGGCTTGGATGCAGCTGCTCGGCCATGGAAATCCATTCCATGAAGCTCTCTACGCACTGTTCTTGAATTAAAAGGCCATAGGAAGTTTGGAGGTCTGCAGCGATTGACTCTGCAGAAAGTTGGTCACCTCTTCTCACTATGTGCCTCAGCATCCGCTCCGTCATTTGAAAAGGGCATCAGCTAATCCTACACAACCCACTTAACTGGACTGACAGATCAACACACTTTATGTTGTATAATCACAGATAATTGCCTAGTAAACAGCAAAAACAAGCCCACCAATTTTAAGTGACAGATGAGTATTAAAGGGGTGGCTCAGGGAAACAAAAAACACGTTTCTCGTAGCAGGGCAACACCATGATCGTAGCTCTGTATCACAGCTGATATTTGAACACGCACACAAACATGACTGCAGCGATTACACAGTAGCAGCATCTCATTCACAGTGTTAAAACCAGATGAAATAGAAGTTACTGGGATGTAACTCCAGGTCCATGGGTACATTGGCACAACACACTGAGCAGTTTTCACATGATCTACTCTATGTGGTTCTGAGTGGATCATCTAGAACAACAAGAACTGTTGTTTCTGGAAAGAGATGTTGCCGAGAGCTGTGGCATCTGTTGGTGCTGCACTGCAGGTTTGCTCACACATGACCCAACAGTGACGTGTGTACCGGAGCCTCGTCGTACAGTATGGTCACAGTTTTGGTAGTTTTGGCAAGAAAAGATATGTTAGTTTTGGAATAAAAATCATGGTTTGGGTTCAAATCATTACATTATATGTCACTTACATTACAAAAGAACCTATGTTAAGTATGTGCTGTTACTTCACTACATTAGTAACTTGTAATAGTAATCTAAGGAGGACAGGCTGTGAAATTGATGAACCTATAGAGAAACATTCCCTGAATTTGTAGCTCCCCTCAGCTTCACTGTGCTTTATAGTGAGTTTCAGCTCATTGTCTAGCGCTCGGACCCACAACTTTAATATCATGGTTCATTCACACCCCTCTTATGCTGTTGATTTTAGCTGCAGCTGAAATCTAAAAAAAAAAAAAAAAAAAAAACACTGTACACATTCTGCTCATCACAAAACAGCAGACAGAGCTAGTGATTAGGTGATGAACATACTGGAGCATTTAGCAGTAAAAAGTCAGATATTTTTTTTTTTCCCAGGAGCTGATGGAGACTAATAACATAGCAAAAAGAAAGTACACAAAATCACAAAATTACCCCAAATAAATTATAGCGTTGCTTCATGTCTGTTGGAACTGGTTCCTAACAAGTTCACCACTTCAGAAAAAAAGCACTTTACCAGGCGAACTTTGAGTTAAGAATATTTCATCACACGGTGCTGATTGGCTAATAGCCATTGGTATTTGGTCAGCTGAGGAGGTGGTGCAGACACAATGCAATCATCACAGTTGGTTGGCCGCCGGGATGCAGTCGTGTTGAAGGGCAGAGAGAAGAAGAAGGGGCGAGGCAACAAAGAAGGATTGGTGAAGGGAACAAGAGATAAAAGGATGGCAGGGGAAGAAGATGACAGAAAGAGATAGAAGGGAAGGAAACTGTAACCATTGTACAGTGTGTGTGTGTGTGTGTGTGTGTGTGTGTGTGTGTGTGTGTGTGTGTGTGTGTGTGTGTGTGTGTGTGCATGTGTGCGTGTGTGTGAGAAAGTGAGAGACAGAGTATGTTATGGATGTGAGGGGGCAGTGTGTAAGAGAAGAGCAATAAGGCTGGGGTTCCTTGAGGAGACTCACTCTCACTGTCACATCGATCAGACTACAACATCACAAACACTCACGCACCCAACACCCTCTCTTCTCTTTCTGCGCTCTCATTAAGAGCTTTATGGAAAATATAGAGAGAAAGCGAAGCTCTGATGCTGTATTGAATTCAATAGATTTGTTTTCGCAATATTGTTTGGCCATATTGAGATACACGATATACATCTTGGTATTTTGAAATCGCCTCAAAAGCACCGCATAAATCCTCAGACAGGGTGACATAATCAAATATCACAATATTTGTTTTTAACCATGTTCCTCAATAGTGATACTACAATGCTGTTATAGGAATGACTATGTAATGTGAATATATCGACTAAGTGGGTAAAGGGAGGTGAACAATCTGGTAAGTTCAGAAAATATTCAATTCACTGTTATGCAAACCAGGAAAAGACAACATTTACGCCACATCACGATGCATTTATCCAAATTCAAAGACGATATACAGAACATCTCTGCAGACATTTGATGTCATGAGCCAGACAACAGAGTGCTGCACACTGTCCAAAAACAACACTGTCATGTGTTTATTGTAAAAACACAGACCAATCTTAGAGGAGCAAGCTGCCACCTTTCGTATCGAAGTGCACAGATGCTGCATTCGTTAAAGCACCATTATGTAGAAATTGGCACTGATTTGTGTGATTTGGCACCCCCCACAGTTTAAGTCATGGGATAATATACATTTCCCTATATGGAGCCAATTTTTATCATTCATCACTGACAATAAGCTTTAAAATTGATATGTTGATCAGCCCTATAATGACTGAATATGTGGCTTGGGAGCTGTCCTCACTGGGGACAAAGAGAGCCATGTTACGGTAGTTCTTTCTTAAAAGGTTAATAAAAGACCGCACAAGCCACAGAGTCACTCATAATGAGATAACAACTGTGCAAATGGCTGTTTGCAGGGACATAAATTTTTTTCATCGGCCTCGTTTCGTACTGAGCTGAACGTGACAGCTTGAACCTGCAACGTACCAAACTGACGACGGTCAAAGCGTAATACATGCAGATGTCTTCATTTGTTGTAAGTTAATTTGATGCAGTCAGTTAAAGACAAAATGAAGTCATATTTTACACTAAAATAAGCTAAGCCAAGGTAAACTAACCTAAGATAAGCTACAGTAAGCTAACTGAACTGGCTGAAGCCTTTCACTGAATGGGCGAACATGAAAACAACATCATCTGACTTAGCAAGCAAACAAATAAGAAACATTTCAAACTGTTCCTTTAAGACAAGATCATTTGGCCAACTTTGTTCTTTTCCCACTAAAGCTTCTAAAGCCTGACTCGTCTGCTGCAGCTTGCAGCTCTTAAAAATAGCCCAGGTAGGAAATTCATAAATAACAGCGTCAAATTTTAAGATTCGCACAGGTACGTGGGCTCATGCAAAAACTGCAGAGGTGCGAGTGTTATTTATAATGCAATGACAATATGGGTACAGAATATATTACGCTTGTTGTCTTTGTTCTGCATCAGCTCCTGGGAGGAGATTTAAAAAGGGGGCTGGGTAGATGTAAAATAAAGGAGGCAGGAATTTTTAGTTGAAAGGAAATATCTTGTCTTTCAAACATGTGCACAAAATATATAAATAATCACAAACTGAGCATACACATTAATTTTATAGGCACTGGCACACACACACACACACACACACACACACACACACACACACCCACACACACACACTCACACAGGGCTGCAGGGTGTGCCCAGCATCAGCGAGAGTACTCCGTGTGCCTGCTCTCTTCCTCCTGGTGCCCTTATTGGTTCCTGCCCAATCTGGCCATCCAATCACATCAGGGGAAGCGAGTCTGTGCATAGACTTGCAAATAATCTGCAGTTTTACAATAACACCCCACCACCACCACCATTATCCCTATTCCTGTCAGCATTTTCATTCTGTAATCCTTCAAAAAAGTGACGAATGTCATGTGGTGAATGTAAATTACCTGCCAGCTTAAACTTCTTACTGCTACATATAACTTATATCATTTTGCGCCTCCTTTCGTACACTGCATATACATCATATATCCTATCTTACATAAAGGACACTCTGTATGTGCCAGTATTCTATTTATGTAGCTATGCAAAACGCATCTGTAAAAACTGTTGTTGTTTTCCTGAGCCTGTCATTTAGTAGAGTAGAGGCTTATAAAGCTGTAGTGAATTATTAAGCAGGGTGAATTATGGGGCTGGAGTGAGAGAGAGAGACAGAAAGAGAGGAGAGGGGGAGAGAGAGAGAGAGAGAGAGAGAGAGGTCTGGACAAAAATAGGTCAACCTAACAGTGGCAACCCAGGGAAGTAGAAATGATTTTCTCTCTGAGGAGGAGCTTTGTTTGTGTGTGTGTGTGTGTGTGTGTGTGTGTGTGTGTGTGTGTGTGTGTGTGTCAGGGGAGGCTGTGTATTTGTCAGCAGCTCATGGTGTAATGCTAATTCATATCCTACAACAAAGCAATTTAAGAGGAAAGGTTCCCCCCGTAAGCTAAGACAGAGAGGTAAATGTCAATACACAAGTAGATCTTGGCCGAAAATAAATAAATAAATAAAATCGTCTATTCCGGAAACATCAGCACACATACTTGAGTTATGACAAAATTAGCATTAACGTAGTATCTAATTTTACGGCAGTTTTAGTAACTTTTACAACCCAGAGTGGCGGAAAAGTTGCCAATTAGTATCATGAGAGTTTTGGTTGGTGGGGCAGTGCTTCAGTTTCTGCCCAGCCCCTCACACACATGTTATATCTCACCTGTAAAGACGTGATTTATGAAATTTCAGGAGAACTTTAGGAAATGATTTTTTAAATCTATTTTGGATCAGTACAGCACCATAGTTAAGTGTGAGCCTAACTGCCATAACTTTTGGCTGTGAGGTACTGGACTGACTGTTTTGCTTCCTCTATGCAACTTTCTTTTCCCATTCACTGTTCCATTGTCATCGAGGGGGTACAGATGTTAGACAGTATGAACATATTATGTCAGTAACAATAAATCTTACCAACAAACAAAACAATGAAATGGCATGTGGTATACAACACCTAATGGCCAAAAGAGTGCAACACCCAAGTCTCTTCACAAGATTTGAATTCTGAATCTGAATTATTTCCCACAAGAGCTGAGGTCTGCTGCTGATGTTGGGCTAGTCATTCCAGAGATCTTGGTTAAGTCAGAGCCATATTCTTCAGCATCAAACTGGGAAAATATAACACAATTTTAATTATGTGTTGATTTGTGCACAGGATTATTGTGAAATGTTGAGACTGGTACAGGGTGCTGCCTTAAATGTTGCCAAAAACACTGAAACATGCTCTTGTCTGAAAAATTATTGTATACAGATGCATTAAGAGCTCACTTTACTGTAGCTAAGTGGCCTAACCATAAAAAGCAGCCGAAGGCCCAAACTACATATAGTTTCTAGTGTGAATTTTAAGTGGGATAAACTAGAGCTAGTGGCACCTCTTGAGCTCCATAAGGGTTCAAATGTACTCTCCTTATTATCAGGGCCGTTGACACCACTGAGGAAGGAGACTAGTGATATTTCTGGAAATGCAGGGACTGATAACAACATGAAGAGGATGTATGATTTTTTTTTTTTTTTTTAATGAATTTGACAGCAGACCATGCAGCAGACATAAATAAGTTTAAACGTGATTTTTTTTTTTTTTTTTTTTTTACCCAAATATTAAAGAGTTTTGTTGCCAGAGAGTTACATTTTCTTTGGTGGATGGGGTTCCATGGGATAAATATGGACTCATGATTTTATTTCTTAAGATCCACAAGTACCTCATAAAAATAAATACATCTCTCTGATGTAAAATTATTCTATTGAGTTATTTTCTAAATCCAGGCTGACTACTTAGTTCAAGTCACTCATTTACTGTGATTTACCTGATTTACATATAATCTGCCGGCTTCTCTGGCTGCTGTTCACAACAAAATCCTGCTCGAGTTGTACTGCAGCAGAGACAGAGGCAGTTCAGCAAGGGTTCAGGGGAAGGCAGAGGGAGTGGTTTTTTTTTGTTTGTTTGGGCGTGATTTTACTCTGTAATCAATTTTTTATCATTGGTGGAAATATTGGCTGCAGTGAAAGAATCCCAGCATCTTGTGAGCTGTGCATCCTGTGGGGAACACATCCACCAGTTGTTACCAAACAGCTGAGAGTATTACCACCGAGCAGAGTGCCACCCCACCCCGACTGAGACCGAATGTCTCCGTGTGGGTACGTGTGTGTGTGTGTGTGTGTGTGTGTGTGTGAGTGGATGGACTGAATTGTGTCTAAATGGGTGTTTGTGTGAGTACACATTTATGTGTCTATGGCTGTGTGTGTTTGTGTGTGTGTGTGTGTACCTATGTGATGAAAATACACTTTCTTATCTGTTTCCTGTGCATGCGTGTCTGTGAAGGGGTGAAGAGGTTTATGTATGTGTGTGTGTGTGTGTGTGTGTGTGTGTGTCTCTTAAAGTGAGAGAGAGCGAGAGAGAGCGAGAGAGAGAGAGAGGAGAAGCATGACCTACATTTGGCAAAGCTCATCGTATGAGCATGAAACTGCCTAACATCACCCCAGAGCTCCTCAGCACAGAGCCACCCGATTGGCTGCTTTCAGCTCCAGCCTGACAACAGCACTGGCATCACCCAGGGGGAGGGGGAGGGGAGAGGGAGAGCGAGAGAGGAGGACATGGGGAGGAGGTACATACATTAAATCCAAAGGAAGAAAAGATGTAGATGATTGAATGGAAAGAGAAAAGAGGCAGAGAGTGTGAGAGTGAGGTAAAGGCTACAATTAGAGACAGCGGTGCTCATGAGTTTGTGTGTGCGCTTGTGTAACTATATAGTGTATGTTTGGTCACTACCCATTTGGGGACAAAAAAAAAGAGTTGGATTTTCGCCATGCATGCAGCATTGTCTCAACTGAAATATATTTCAACTACTGTTCGATAGATTGCCCTGAAATTCTGTACAGACATTCATGGTTTCCAGAGGATGAATCTTAATCATGTTGTCAATCCCCAGACTTTTCCGCTGTTGCAACCACGAGGTTCACCGTCGTGAGTTTGACTGAAACATCTCAACAACTGTTTTGTGGGTTGACATGAAATTTGGTAGACACATTCCAGTCCCCCTCAGGATGAATTGTAATAACTTCGGTGAACCATATTCTTGCGCCACTAGGTTAAAGACTGCACATCTCACTGCACTGCACCTGAACAAATGACAGTCCTGTCAGCATCAACTGTACTTGGTGTTTAGTGCAGACCAGCAGATGGAATGCTATGCTAAATATACACACTTTTACACCAAAATTAGTGTGTATATCCATGTTTTGTTAATGCATTAAAAATAAGTGGGACATCTCGCTTAGTTGCACATGCTCAGTACCAAACAGGCAGCCGACAAGCATGGAAGACATTAACGGTGATTACTTTTTAAGTATGTCCTTTCTTTAAACTGCACAATGTTTAAGAGTGTGAACAAAGACAGATTTAAAAGTATTAGTAGAACACAACAGCACAAGTCATAGCATTGCGCCTGAAGAGAGGCAAACTAGTATGTTCACCCTGGTGTTTCGGTGGGATCACATCTGGTTGAAGCCCATGACTGTTGCAGAGTTAACTGACGCGGGAGTAAATGCTAATTATACACATTTACATTGAAGACAAAAGCCAGATGTTTGCTGTTGATGGGATATTTGTCCAGTGTGAAAGAGGTAAACTTCACCTGCTAAACATCCACATGCTAGTATTTTGAGCATGTTAGCATGTTGACATTAAGTTGACATTAAGATTAAACTAACACACACAAAGATCTAGCTATTTCCTTCAATGAAAAAGGATACAATCGACTTCAATTGACTGTGCAGTAGTTTCTGGTGTTGATTGGCTCCAGCTCTGATTTGCAGAGATGAAAAACACAACACCCAGGAAGACACGGCTATTCTCGTCCAATTACAGACTTTCCATTTCCATTTGAGCAGTGTTTGGACACTGTTGAGTCTGTCTAATGATGCCAGTAACCTTGTCAGTGCCCTCAAACAAAACACACACACACACACACACACACACACACACACACACACACACACACACACACACACCAATAATAGCAAGAAAGGCAAACTCCTCTATTTGCAATAGGGATGAAGTCAAGACCTGCGTCAAAGAAGCTGCATACGCGTGCTAATGCTGGTGTAACAATCTTAGAAGTCTTGTTTGATTGAGGTCTTGGGTTTAGTTTTGGTTTATTTTAGTCTGTGAGTTGGGGTTGGCATTAAGTTTTTATGGTTAAGTTTCCAGGGAATTAATCTTGGGAAGTCGATGCATTGTCGTCCTGAGGGACACAAACAAGTTTCTGTCAATGTGTGTGTGAGCGTGCGCACATACTACTCTTGTGTGTTTGTGCATAGATGCTGAGTTTGGTATCTTTGGTCATGTGAGCTGTCACAATAGAGCGCAGATTTGTAGCACAGCACCTCCAGAGCTGACAAACACACACTGGCACACAGTGGCACACACATACACACACGCGCGTGTGCGACCATGCACTCCCTCTTCTGCATCCCACTCTGTCTGTCTCTCTTTTCTCTCTCTCTTTTTCCTTAGATCCCCAGGCACAAAGCATTATGGGAATCACTCTGGCATGGCTCTCGCTCTTCACAGCTTTAATCTTTAAGTTGTTTCCATAGAAACGACTACGTTCACTCAGTTGATAACTGTTGGATGGTTTCTAAAGCTATAGAAAAATGCCCTCACCCAACATAAACCTCCCCCACAACCCGACAACAGAGGAACGTCTTAGTCACTGTAGGTTCATTGATCTATTAATTATAAATAATGAAGTGTCAGTATTGATGATGCCAGAGACACAGGACTAAAATGCACTGCCTGCCATTCACTGTCTTCAGATTATTGTGTACAGCGGAGAGTTCCTCAATGGAAGTGTCACAGTTTAGGGAAAAGCCTCAGTCACAGCTCACCTGCATGTCGGAAACAAGGCAGGTGACATTTGGCAGGTCGTGTATTTAGCACTGGTAGCCCAGCCCGGGTTATTTCAGGTTGAGGTAGCAGCAGCCCCCACCATCAACCCACCCACCCTTCCGCTGTCAGGTACAGCACATTGGTGTTTCCTCTGTTGCCTCAGAAGCCCTTTCCCCTCCCTCTCCATCCTCCCGTCTCACTCTCAGGTGTGACATATCTCCACACACACATAGATGCCTCAGAAACTGTAACATCCTATTATAAAAAGAAAGGCTTTTAATTTGAAAGATTTTATTAACACATAAAAAAAAAAAAAAAAAACAATTAATAGACTTACACACAGATGTGCATGGACCTGTACACGCACGCGCACGCAAAATCACACTATGACCAGCGGCAGGAGTCTTCCTCAGCACACGCACAGCAGGAGATCACCCCCTCCCTGCATATGTGCCGGTTTCCATGGAGACACGCAGTTAAAAATAACATGGGCGATGGCTTGTCTCGTGCCATTCCACCAACATGGCTGAAGCATTCACAAACACACACACACACACACACACACACACACACACACACACACACACACACACACACACACATACAAGCGTACACACACGCGCACACACACACACTCTGATGATTGAAGCCTGTTTGACAAGCACACACAGAGAACAATATGAAAACACACACACACACACACACACACACACACACACACACACACACACACACACTGTCACCATCATTGTTGGCATGATAGTGGCATTTATTCCCACCCTCCTGCTGCTGGTCTATACAGAGATGATATCCGGTGTTACGATGGAGGGAGATGGAAACAAGACGCCTACTGCAGAGCTGTAAACTAAACTGCTACTTCAAGCAGAGTTATGTTATAGTTAGGTGGGAAGTATGTTGTGTTAAGGTTTAAAGGATAACGCCGACAATAGTCTGTATTTTTCCTCTTTTTGTTTAGGCCAAAACAAACAATGTGTTCCTCTGTTTTTCGGGGGGATTTTATTATTTTTTCCACCTCTAATGTGAACGTGTTTTGCATCAGCCCCAGCCCATTCATTCCTACAGAAGATGTAAACTTTTGAAAATTGGTCACAAATATGTTTCATTTTCTAAAAGTTTTAGTAAAATCTAGAGTAAAGATTGCTTTTGTTTGGGACTATTTTCAGGATTAATACACGTTGAGTGAGTATTTATGTCAGCAGGACAGTAATGTACGCATGTGTTACTCAAAAATAAACAACAGTGCCTGTGTTCATTGTAATCAAGGAACATGCCAGCTCATCGATAGGATATTACCGGCATTGTTTTGGACAAAAATTGAGATCTATGGTGGCACAGTGGAATAATATACCGCACTGACATTTCTAGAAAATGTGGCACATTGCGTTCACATTACATTTTCATGACCTGACACTCATATCTGGAGATGGAGGGGATGGTGGTGGAGTTACAGGCCAGAAGTCTGCCAAGCCAGCGACTGCAGTTCGAGACTGCATTTAGACACAGTTATCAAAACAGCCGAACACGATAATTTTGCCGCCGATTTGTGATCAAGCAGTTGTGAATGAAGCCAGAAACTGGGAGAACCAAAGGATTTATTCCCTCCACTGTAGCCATTAATGTTTTTTTCACTAAAATACTAAAATCCATGCTAAGTAACTTATGTGAGCAGACAAATGTACAGCGTGCCATTTACCAGGAATAATATTTAATCCAAACACAAAGACCCAGGTGACCCTCTTGTTAGCTCAGACACTGTGTGTGTTTAACAATGTGAGTGTATGTTTGTTTGTGCACACGAATTATTTGTAAAAATGAATACAATGTTCAAACAAAAGAGACAGGACTTATGTAGACCATTTTATTTAGTTTATGTGACTCTATTATTCCTGGTATTTTTATTCCTGTTTACTGCCTCTTGAGGAACAATGCTGCAAAATTGATGGAGTCTGGGGAAATGCAGACACTTCAAAACATATGAGCAAGGAGATGAGGCCCAGCGACAACATGATATGATAAAACATTGATCTCCTTCTGCCGCTTTTGTCCGCTGACAGAAACATATTGCTCAGTTGATGTTTCTGTGTTTCACACAAATTGCAAAATATAAAGATTCCAACAGCTACAAATGTTTTTTTCTTTTTTCAACTTGAAAAGTTAACCAACCACTTTTTTTAAAACTTGATTTTGTCTACTTCTGCAGCTGAGCCAAAGCAACAATAATTTATTTACTTCTCCATGATAATGATGATGATTTTTTCACTATTAATTCCATGTATGTACCACACATATTACATGTGTCAGTATACTGTCAGATGTGTATTGGAGCTGGCAACAAACTTTCGTAAGAGACTACCATTTCAATACCATGTGCATCTTTAACAGACTCAGAAGTTAAAAATAAAATGTAAAGTGAAATTGTCGTTTATGGGGAACCAATCTAAATGCAAATAGTGTCTTTACTCACTACATTGTGTAAAAAACATCAATTTCATAATTATAACAATGTTAAGAGCAAAACGCTTGTCTTGCCAGTTTAACACATTTTTCTTTATCCGAAATTAGGATCAAGGTTTTATGAAGTATACAAGGATTCATATGTTGTTCCTATTGTAAAGTTTTCTGAGACAGTCTGTGAATCTGGGCCATAAAAATGAAATTGATTTGACTTAAAGAAATCGTTTCACATCTTGGTTAATACATCTACTCATATTCACCACTCCCATGTCCCTGTGTTAAAGGACTAGTTAGAGAATATTTGGAAAGTGTGTTTATTTCCTTTTGCAGAGTTATATGAGAGGTTCAATACCACTCTTGTATGTGAACAGTAAATATGAAGCTACAGCCAGCAGCTGGTTAGCTTAGCTTGGCTAGCTAAGACTAGAAACAGGGAAACAGCTTGGTTGGAAAGGTGTTAAAAATCCATCTTCCTAGACCTCCAGCGCTCACTTATTAGCATGTTATAAATTGTTTGCAATACACAATATAGTTATACATTTTGCATTTCTTTTTGTTTGTTTTAGCAGCAAAGTGTAAAACAAACACATTGTGGTTGACACAGTGTGTTTACGTGACATGCATGTCTTAGCTTTATCATTTCCAGCCTTTGTGCTAAGCTAAGTTTACCTATTTACTTTACAGATATGAGAATAGTATCAATCTTCTCATGTAGTTTGACGTTCCCAAAATTGTCAGACTACTCCTTTAATGGAGAACAAGGAGGATAAATGAGTGTTCTACTACAACAGCTCTTCAATATTTCCAGCCATCATTAAGAAACATGTTGTTTTGTTCCATAGTGACATTATTTTCTCCTTTTTAATGTTTATCACACGACACATACTGCATCTTTTTCAACTGGATCATCCCTTCTCACATGTATACGCACAACACATAGAAAAAAGGTGATAAACATATGGCAGCAACCGCAAATCCGCCAAGTGCTTTGGTAATGTGACTTCTAGTCCACACGCATGCAGCACAGACAGCATTGTCTCTTGCTGCGTGTAGTGTTCATGCTGTGCCACTAAGGGGCAGCACAGGAGCACCTTGAGTGGAGTCTGTTAATGTTGAGTAAACAGTGTATGCAGAGCCAGGAAATAATCCCTTGAACATTTAACCTGCTGTTATGTTGTTGATATTTTCTCTGGCTCGCCGGGCTCACTGTGACGTGGTCGGTGCTATAAATAAGACTTTTGAGCTCCATTGTAGACACTGTGACTCAACTCTGCTAGCATTTACAGACGGGCCTCAAACCCTTATAGACATGTTCACACACACACACACACACACACACACACACACACACACACACACACACACACACACACACACACACACTTGTTAAAACATGAATGTTGTGTAGGTCAGAGGGACTGAGGAGGGAGCCTGAACAATAGTGCAGGTGTGCAGCTGGGGGAAGAGGGATGAGAAAAGGGAATGAGGGTAGAATGATTTATTCATTTTGCGAGGAAGGAGAACAGAGACCAAAACACAGGGACACATAAAGAGAGGAGGAAGGGAAAGAAATAAAGGAACTGATACATATTTATTCATCATCATGGCTACTTTTATTACTAATTCTCCAGAGAGATCAAACTGAAATCTAGAAAAAAAAACAATTGAGCATGATCCCTACATGGAAACAAACCTGTAAAAGTGTGTTTTAAGTGACTTAAAAGATGATACTGAACCTGATTTGACCTAAGCTCCTCAGGCAGGACAAGCCATAGCGATCCTGTCCAAGAAGCTCAGGTTATGATGCAGCTCATGCGGTTGAAAGGTCTGTGATCCGGCTCTGATGTTTCATAGATCACTCAATACCACAACTGACAAACAACCCCAGGGACGACAAGCTATTAAAGGCCGACCCAGCAGCCCTCTTTAGACAAGCTGCTGTAAATAACTGTGCCAACCCAAGAGAAACATCCGTACATTTAATATTCACGAGCACATTCTCCTCTCTGTTTGCGCTGATGTTGACCACTGCGGCGAAGCGTGCGTGTACACGTGGTGGGGTTCGCATGTGTGTGCAGACATTTTCGGCGTCTGTGTGTTGTTCCCAGCCACGGCAGGAGGCTGAAAGCTCCTCGAGCAGACTGCCAGCTCCGCCAGCTCTACTCCGAAGTCAGTGAACTGCCAGAGCTCCAGATTACAGCAGATTACCGTGCGGGGTGCTCGTACACTTTCTCTGTTTGAGTGAGTGTGTGTGTGTGTGTGTGTGTGTGTGTGTGTGTGAGTGTTACACTGTTTATTTTGCAATCACATGGGGATGTTGAGTCCTCATATTCAGTGTGGACAAAAACAAAGTTTTCTTTGAAAAATTTGCTTTGGCGTGATTTTTTTTTGTGTGTGTGTGTGTCAGAATGGTCCAGATCGTACTTGTTGTTTTAATGTTCAAAACAACAAATGCGTTGGTGCAAATACAAAGTCAGGTGTTGTCACACTCGTTCACACTCACGCATACCCTTAGATCATTACTCTTTGGTGGCAGAAGAGGGACTGAACACGTGATACATATTCCCAGCATGTGGTGGATTAATACATTAATACTTTGTGGCTGAACCCCCCCACCACCCCTCCCTCCACATATTACTGCATCATAAAGAGATTACGGTCAGGGACAGGCCATGCCCAGGCAGGATCCTACCATTTGACATCAGCCGACGGGGGTGACTCGTGGAGATAACAGTGACGGGGCAGAGAAGTGTTCGACTTTGTGACAAAGCGTAGGTGCATAATTCCTTGTGAGTGCCATGTAGCGCTTGGCGAGTCCAAAGTCAAGCACATCAAAATGGACACAGAACATGTTCCTTTTTCAGTGACGTGTTGGGTCAGCTGAAGGGAGGAGAGAGCAGGGGACAGCAGGTGGATGGGTGGGTGGCAGAGGAGATGGAGGGGGAGGGTCTGTGTCTGCAGATGTTCCTCGTCTGGATGCAGGACTTGCACAGGAATGTTTCAGAAAGATCTGTGAGAGTGGAACATGTGGCACTGAGAGACAGATGACAAGGAGTCTGCAGAAGAAAGGGAGGAGCAACAGAGAAAGACAAAAAAGAGGGAAAGAAGAAGGAGAGAAAGTAAAGAGCTGCAAACAATGGCTTTGGCTTGTCTCGGTCTAGGCTGCGTCCCTGTGCGATCCAAAGGTACTGTGTGTAACACCAGTGTGTTCCTTAAAACTTGTTATTACCTGTTAGCAGCACCTGTTATTTATTGTTTTTACAATGTTACATTACTTTGAATGAAGACAGGAATATGACTGCAGCGCCACTGTGATGATGGTATCAGCTTTTTTATTTTTCAATGAATCACTGCTGGATCATTGTTTGTGCACACTACACAGTTGCTGAAACGTTTTTTTTTTTTTTTTTTTTTTGTATTCTGACTTAAATGAAGAGTGATGAAAAGCCCAGTCAGAACATTTGCATAGTGTAAACATTTAGGGCTGAAATGATCGGTCAGTTTATGGACAGAAAATTAATCTACTAGCTCCATACTCTCATTAGAATATTTTCTGGTTTCTAAAGGTGCTTTACAAAAGCAAAGTGGAAACTGCCCTTTTCTGAAACATGTTAACACAAGCATGGGGTATTTTATGTCTAGAACAAAATGTGAAAATCTCTTAACCTTTGTTAACCATAGACCTTATATCAGGCATTTAACTGAAAATCCTTTAAAAAAAAACAAACAAACACTGACTTCGAGCCAAGGAAGTTCTGACTACAGCAGCTGATTTAACAGTTGAGGGCACATAAAAGACAAAGATATGGAGACTTAGCTCCTAACACACACTCTCAGCAACTTCCATTGAGCACATATCTACTGAATGGGAGTGAAAATGACCACTACTACAAATTGTATTTACCGCATGTTTCACAAACACACTGTATGAAGTAAGAATTGATGAAGATGTAAACAGTATTTGTTCAATATGTGCAGTAATGAACATAATACAATGATTTATGATGATGTCAGACAGGGCTGGAATACGATCCACAACCTTAAAGCTAGTTAAGCGGGGCGACTGTATGCTAACTGGTTAATGTGTCATGTGACTGTTATGTATTTTGTCAGCAGTCCTTTTCCACCCTGTATGCCCTGCCAGTGGGGAGTTTGTCTAAAACTATTATTCCTGAAAATCAAAGTGTTGTTTCTACAAAGTTGAACACTGTGGCCGGATCATGACAAATATAAAAAAATGAACAGCACTACCATTGATTAGATGAGGTGGTGTGTGGTGTGGCTGCTGAGCCATTGTGTGCCCTCTAACAGAGCTAACAGTGCACAGTTTTTTTCCTCTGCAGAACTGGCCAGCCAGTGCTTCTTATATAACAGCTGTCTACTATGACAAGATTCTGCAGCTACTGCCATAGGGAGTGTGCTGCCTGACCCAGATACACCCTAATACATTCTCCACTAATGACTTACATTCACTCACATCTGGACCAGAGAGAAAGACAGACAGACAGACAGAGAGATACAAAATCGTACAGCTGTGCCAGAACGCGCAAGAGCAATATCAAAGCAGTGACATGTGGAGAGTCAACGTCATCATTGCAAATGTCATGGACAGTTTTGCCTGGTTGTCATGTTTTTATTGTCTGTTGGCTTTTTATTCCACTATAGTGTAACACTGGATCAATTTTGTTCTTGTTCACCCTCCTCCTCTTGTCTGCTCTAAATGTTTGGGGGTCTCAGAGACCATAAGGATCACATAAGCAAAGCCTCCAAGATATTTTGAAAAAATTCATCCACTTGGATGATGAAAATTAGACCCATTAGCCAGATGAGGTGATGGTGATGCCATAAAAAAAAAAAAACACTTTTACATTTCAGCCAATAACTGAACATGACACATTGAAATCCTCTGCATTAACAGTGACAGTTGTCAGTTGAGATTGCTTTCCTTACACCGCACCACATAAATTATCACAAATTCTGGCCCATCGGGCTGTCTCCTCACATTTGATGTGTTCTGTTTTGATCAAAGATTGAATGAAGCCCATTTGTAGCAAAGAAAATTTGAATATGTTGACTATAGTGTGAATGATCTATATTAGGGTGAAGATGATTGACATAAACACCTGACTGCTGTCATCCAACCAAATTTTAAAAGCTCATAAAGGCTGATATGCTGATCTTTCAATCTAAATAGTCCCTGTTTACATTCAGTCCATCCACATATTGATTAAGCAAGACAGCCTCAATCATACTTTCCATAGAAAGCCTTTTGGGGTATTCAGAAGCACGCCTATCTTCTAGCTATGGACTCCAGTAGGAAAAGGACTGGTGTCCTTACTGGTTGCCAAAACAATATCCACCTGGCCCTCTGAGTGTAAAACAGCAGCAGTTTGACACAAAAGGTCTTGGACTTTCTGTTCTTTCGATTCTGAGTCAGGCTGATTGTACCTGTCAGCTCATTAGAGTGTTCTGGCACAGGACGGCCAAGTTTTCACCTGTAGACTTTGGCTGTGTGGGCTCAGGATCAGCTTCCATTTGCAGCACTTGGTCTGGTTTTGGGCCAGTGTTAGCCTCTGGGCTGCTAATCTTCTGGAGTCTGGAGGTACCAAGTAGGCTGCAACCTGGTATTACACCACAAAGTAAAAGACCCACCAGACACCAGGGTCAAATTAGCAATAAACGATATGCAACACTCCTTTACACTTTCAAAATAAAGGCACCAAAACTACATCATGATTTGACTGAAAATGACCATCTCCTTAAATTCACATAGGACTGGAACCCTGGCATCCAGGGTCAAAGCTCTGTGACTGACAGAACACTTACAGTCTGTACCTCCTCCCAGTGCCAGACTTTCTGGTGTTTTAATACTACATTCATCCTTTGTCTCAATCATCACCGTCGACTGGTACTGCACCTTTATACATGTGTGTGCTTTTTGCGCGTAGGTGAGGGAAACCATTACCATCGCACGCTGACCTGTAGTTGTTCACCTGGTCTATCATCCACTTTGGCACAAGACTGGCCCAGAGGCAGAGTAGTATGACTCCATGGAAGTTTAAACACACCTTGCTGCCATAATAATACTCGGGGTATTCAAGAAGAGAGCTCATTTGTACCATGTGTCGACAGATAATGTGGAAAGGCACGTATATTCATAGCAGGGCTCTAGACCAACAGTGTCCGGTCATCTTGGGGATGATAAAAAAAAAGGGTTGAATGTGTAGAGTACTTACCAATATCACTTACCAAATGACAAACCGAGCACCAACAACAATGCTGCTTGTCATGCTGTCTCACCGCTGCGCTGTGTCAGGGCCAGCTGCTAACACTGGCTCGCAACTTAGCTCAAGTAAACTCACTGATAATGTTATACTGTGGACGACAAATACATGCTGGTATCTAGGAGAGCTAGGTTTTTGTTAACAGCCAAACGAGATAAATACCCAACAGAGTTTGTGTTCAGAGGAGGATGAAGCATAAACAGTGACCTGCAGATCAATGTGACAACACAGCAAGAGAGTTTTACATACATTAACACAACCTACTGGACTGGAGTGAAGCAGTAGCTCAAAAGAGCAAAACCAAATTGCCTCCGTTGTCCCTGTTATTCTTAAGTAGTCTAATTAATTTGATGATTAAGTACTTTCCATGGTGTCTTTCCTTGCAGATTCCACAATATGATTTAGTGTTTTCCATCATTTAGTCACCTAATGTTACAAACTAGCTTCTTTCTTCATCCTTCCTGTTGCAAATCTATCGCTACATGTTTGACAGTCTTGAGCCTGGGTGGATAGCTGCCCGCAACAGCAAGAGTCGGAGGCCATGAAAAGTTAGCCATTATACAGATGAGCAAGACTTGAAAATTAAGTTTAATCGTGGGGAAAAGCTTGTATTTTTTTTCAGAAATTTCACGGAAATTGCTGTGTAAAGAATAAAAGAAGAGACCTTGACAGAGATACCTGCCACACACCTGGCCCTGCACAGCGTGAAGTGAGCATGACCGTTAGATTGTGACAGACACACCCGCATCCACCATTCCACATTCAGAAAGGTGTAGGTGGACTGGAGTATACTAGCACCTTTAGACACTTTTCCTCAAGTGTCTGCGTGTACATTTCTTTAAATTCTTCATCCATCCCACCCATCCATATCGACAGCGTGTGAAGAAACAACCGAGGTGCTGTTGTGTCAAAGATGCCTATGTGCTGCATTGCAGAGATGTTAGCATGGTATAACCAGTGAGCTCTGGGCCCGTCCATTCTTGTAATAACACTTTCTACCAGCACCACAATAAACTCATACAGTGTCAAGAAATGAGATAGTCTTGCTTCTATTAGACAGAAATATACCACCACACACCTGAATTCTAGCTTCTCTCTTTAAGACAAGCTTAATTGCCTAGTTAATGCTCTTCGATCAAACCTGAAATAAACAAAGACCAAACCCACCAAAACGATAAAGTTCATACACAACTTAACAATAAACATTTGCTTTGCTTTGGTGTTATATTTGAGCCCTTTTAGAACGATTGTGTGCTGCTGTGGGACTCCCTTCTCTGTATTGAACCGCATCTTTTTTACTACATAGTGTTTCCTACCTTCGTTTGTCACTGTGCCTCCTCTCCTCCCCTCTCCTGGTGCTGTTGGCAAGTCCTGACGACGACGGTAGAAAGTTGCTGACGTTGCACCTGCAGATTTCAGGATGAGGGGGAGAACAAAGATGGAGGAACACAGTAAAGAGTGAGGTGACAGGTGAAAGACAGAGAGAGAGCGCAAGGGAGACAGGGTGTGTTGTATATGAATGTATATGTGTGCTCAGCCATGTCTTGACTGGTCCTGGATGTTCGTGATGGGTAACTCCCAGCAAAAGCTTTATTTCAATGGAATGCAGATGAGGAAGAAGAGGTGCAGGACAGTGACAGCGAGGCAGGAGCGGGGCAATGCAGGTACGGAAGAGAGGTGAAACTAAAAGATGCATAACTTTGTTACTCGCTGTTGGTCTTTTTTTTTGGGGGGGGGGGGGGGGGGTGATTTGTATTCCTGGTGGAGTCTCTGAGATATTATATTGAATCCAGCACTGCATTGTTCATGTTTTGCTGAGTCTTTTTGAGAGTTGGTGAGGTAGTGAGCTGAGTGATAATGAGGGAAATGCTACCAGCTTGGACCAGTTTGATGTTAAATATAATTCATTTTTACAGTAATTGTAGACATTATAGGTATATATCTAAGCCCTCCAATTTGACTCTGCTGCTTCCCTTGGATGTTTGCATTTCCCTGTGCAGACTGATGTGGAGCCATGTGGAGCGGTTGGTGCTAGAAAGCTGTTTTCACATTCATCTACTGAGGGATCAAAGTTTAAGAGTTTAAGGCATTTACAAACAAGCGTGATTTCGTGACATGTCACAAGGTTTTTGGAGCCAATCATCATTCAGTATGCAACTACAACAAGAGTGATGTGAAAACATGAAACCATGAGCACACGATGGACTCTTTGGTTTTCGCACACTCATTAATTCTGGATTTTTCTTTGTGGGAGAAAGTGCAGATCTGTCTGTCTGTCTGTCCGTCTCTCTTTATCTATCGATCCATCGATCTATCGATTGATTTCTAACGCCGTTTTAGCACTGTAATTTGAGGACAAGGAGGGGAAGACAAATATGTATGTACACATACTGTGGCAGCAACAAGAGGGCAAGAAAAGGTACCAAAGAGGAAGAGAAGAATGGGGCAATGAGAAGGTTATTACCAATCACAGTCACAACCGGGAAGAACAAAATATTCAGAGCATGTTTTTGCAGATTCTGCAGATCTGTCAGTTTAGTAAGAAGAATAGCTCTATGAAATGAACACAAGAGATCTCTCAGAACTTCCTCAAACATCCCATCATTTCAACTTTTAGCAAAAAGAAAATAATGTCACAAATGACATTATGCTCAATTTCATCTTAAATTAGCTTCAGTATGTATAATTGTTGTCTAATTGTTGCTGTTTGACCTCTACAATAGTGATACAATTTAATCTGCAACAGGATTTGTACAGCTCTTTGTTGTATTTTATGATTGTTATCTTTATCGATGTTAAAGACACGAGGTCTGATGTGCTAAACAACAAAATAATTTTATCTGTATGTAACAGTCGTTGGGGCAGAAAGCTGTATAATTGTTTATTTATCTCGAATAAGCTAGCCTGCCGTGCTTCTTTAACTTTGAAGTATAAATTGGCCGAATGCTGCTGATGTGAGTTCGCTGATTTAATTGCGGACAAATATGTGCCTTGATGCACAATGAAAGGTTGCCTGGCTACTGATGTACTGTGTGGCTTTCAAGGACACAATTGCATTTTGAGTTCTGAGTTAAAAGAGGGGAAATCGGATTCATAATAAGAGCTAAAGGGGCGCTGAGAGCAGATAAGAGAGATGGATGATCACAGTCCTTCTCTCTACTCGTGTAAATCAAACGTTTTAATCCTTGGAAATGAAAGTTAGCGACTCACAGTTGTACATCATTCATGATGACAGGCCTGTTGTGTTTTCTGATGGTAATATGTTGTGGTGGCAGTAAACATGGAGGACTGTGAGAGATGTGCAGTGGTCTGTTGGTGTGTGCCGTGTTGCAGTAGTGAGTTTAGCTGCCACCTGCTGGTGTGTCACGGCCTCGTCTCACATTTTATTCTGCAGAGGTTTTTGATGTTCCTTTTCATCCAACTGTCCTCACAGTTTTGTGTGTATCAACATTTTGTGTATTTGCATGTGTTATAGTAAAACCCTGGTAAAACCCTGGGTCTCAGCTTATTGCCGCTTTCTCTCTGATGCTGGTAGAACAGGCGTGCTTCAAGAATAACAACATTAACATCTCTGGTATCTTCTCTTTGGAACTACTATGACATTATATTAATGCCTAAACAAGATTGGATTTTTTTTTGGGGGGGGGGACTACTCAAAAATAAATGGCCTCATGGTGGATCCTGCGTTCACTTGAGTCCATGTCCTGTAGAGAGGTCACATGTCAGAATGTAGTTTAAACATATTCTTTTGATAATGTATTCTTCACATTAAAAGAATTGGACTGTGTGATACTACAAAATACCTCAAACTAATTGACGTGTGGCAAAAAGTAGAGTTCAAACAAACGCACATGTTGGTTTCAGGAGCACAGAATGGATATAAAAATGAGATCAGTAAGAATTGGGGGTCAGTCCTGCATGTATTTTATTTATTTATTTTTTTTCACTCCAGCCCGCTGGTTGGTTGATGACTATGGGTCTTTAAGGTTCAAAGATATATTCTCAGTTCCCTTTGAATGGACCAATAAGAGAAATGTTTGTAAGTTTGGAACAGGGGCAAGACAGACAGATTAATACAGTGTACCGTGGACATTGAATAACAACACATCGATTAACCCGTCCACTCTCTCTCATCTCTCATCTCAGCGGTGTCGAACCTGGATATAGAGAGTAAGCTGTCGCTTCACTATCAGGCTCCATGGCACCAGCAACACAACGTGTTTCATCCCTGTTCCCGACCACCATGTCTGGAGGAGCTGCACAGAAACGCTCAGCTCAGTCTCAGAGCCCTGCACCGAGGTGAGAGAGACTGAGACCACCTGCATGGTTGCATGCCCTGTGTACAAATTACATGGATTGTGAGTTTTCAAGTGCTGGTGTTTGGGTCAACAGACGAACAACAGCATCACCGCTCCACGAGTCGGGAGAGGAACAGGGTGACCATCTCTATCTCAGTGGCGCCCCCTATGCCCACCTTCCCCTCACCACACTCCATCCGGCGGCAACAGAGGAGTCGCCTGGCACGAGCGGTGAGAACAACACACTGTGCACAAGGGAAAATATGATATGTCTCACAATCAACCAATCAGGGGGTAGTTACCTGGGAAAAGATTCTTATAAATGGCAGGAACTAAAACTGTCTCATGTAAATGTAGTTCTCATCAAGCATTTCACACTTGTAGGTCAATAAATTCTTGGCTTGTGTCACTTCATGTGGCTCGGGTTGTCTTGTTCATGTTGAGTGATGTAGGGGATGGTGAGGAAGACAATGAAGACAATTTCAGTAGATAATCACTTAAATTAATAAAAATATGAATCTTGAATTTTTCCAATTCACGTTTTTTTTTTATTTTTATATTTTCTACACACATTTAGTCTCTTCTTAAATATGTGTTGTAATAAACTGACACAGTATCTCATTCTGATGTTGCCATGCAGCAAGAGAGAGCAGAGAGGGAACGAGAGTTGGACTATCAACCCAGGAAGGTAAAACAGATACTTGTGTGTTCATGTCCATTAATGTCCCTTGTGTAATGTTATATCCTCCTGTGTGTACAGTTACTGCTGTATGTCTGGGGTTTCATGTAACACCGTGCTACAGCACTACATTAGATACCACTGTCAACGTTTTTTTCCCTTTTATTGTGTGTGTGTGTGTGTGTGTGTGTATTTTTTGGTACCTGGTGACTGTATGTGTCAATCGTGGTAATGTTTAGTCTAGAACTTGTGTCTTTTTTGGTGCACCAGCTTTACCTTAATTACTTTTATTTCTGAATCTCTTAAAGGAGAGGACCGTGAGAGAAACGGAGATCCAGACTATTCAGAGAAAAGTAAGAAAAACTCACTCATACATGGTCAGAAAAAAACAAATCACATCTAGTCTATTAGATACAGATTTTACATGCTAAGCAAGAAATGTTAATATATGTGTTTCCTGCTGCCTTAGGAGAGGCCAGGGAGAGAAGCAGATATTCAGACGATCCAAAGAAAGGTAAGAAAGCCTTTCGAATGGCGCAATAACAACTGTATCAGATTCTATTGCCATGAAACTCAGGTTTGCCCTAGTGTAGTTTTTAAAAGACGGGGTAAATGAGCGCAACAAAAGCATTAAAAAGTAGTTTTAAGCATGACGTGACAAATGAGAATATATCATGTGGAGTGGAGATTGTTAAAGATTGTCAGAGAGGTGAAACTGGAGAAAAAACATTGTTGTACTCATTCATCTTTCATCTTTTTTATTTTTTTTTTTACTTTTCTTTAATCATCACAAATTATTTTATCTTCTGAATACTCATGTCATCTGTTTCTTTTGTTTTTCTTTTGTTGTATTTTGTGTTCATAGTTTGAGTGCTTTTACTCACTACACACTATTGAAGGTTGCATCTTCATTCCATGGAGTAGAAAGGTATCAAGAATTTGTGCTCTTTTAACTCTGTGTTAATCCTCTGTTCATTAATCTTTATTCATCCTATTTGTCCAGCAGTTTCTTTTGTATTTAATTCTCGATAGCTTCACTCTTCACTATCTGGTTTTAGTTTTTGCTGTGACACAAATCTCCTGATTTTAGAGAAATAGTGAAATAGTGACAGCTTCATGCTACACTGCACCACTAAAGAATTCCTTTTAGTCTGTAAAACTAAGCAACTACCACAGCACCAGCCATATATATAAAGTTGCTGCTGTTTGCCTGTTTCTTCCAGGCTACCTCGACAGGGGAAGGTGAAGGTGGTGAGGTCCTAGGCAGCCACAGAGCCAAGGCCTCGGCCCCCAAAGCCCCCTCGACCCAGGACAAACAGACAAACTGGTCCAAGGAAAACCTCCCACCATCAGATCAGAAGTCAACTGCCGATTCTCACACCATATCCTCCTGCATCATTCCCATCAACGTCACAGGTAAGACAAAGAAGAAAAAAGGAAACAAAAGAAAGAGCAAGGTTAGCCCTAATGAGGATCAGGTTATTGTGAAGTAACGTACTTTTTAAAAAAAAAAAATGTAGATTTTTTCTTTCTGAAAATAGAAAGTACTGTTACCCTCTACCGCGTAAAATAGTCTACTGAATTCAAAAATATATTACACTTTTTTTATGGCTTATGTCATCTGTGTTGTCATTGCAGGAGTTGGGTTTGACAGGGAGGCAAGTGCTCGTTGCTCTCTCGTCCATTCCCAGTCAGTTCTTCAGAGGAGAAGGAAGCTGAGGAGGAGGAAGACTATCACAGGAATACCTAAAAGAGTACAACATGATATGGGTATGTTATGGAGCACACCTGGTCATTTGGAAGGACAATAAACTGCATGTTTGTATGTCTGGCAAATTGCTAGTGGTTTTATTAACATTTCACCAGTTAAAAAATTAAGATCCAGGGATGAGGTGACTAAAACAGCCATGAGTTAAGTGGGGCGATCTAAATGAGCAGCAGCACTCGTATGCGGACACCAACAAAACAAAACATGGCAGTCGATTAAATCTTCCCGACCCAAACTGTACTGGCTACTTTAGATCTCCTGAGTTAAATTCAACCCATATACCTGCAGTTACACATACAAGCCGTACACACATAAAATGCAATGGACAATTGTCAGGTACATTTCAGATTTTTTTTGTTTTTGTTTTCATCCAAAATAGATGGATGAAGTAAAATGGCTTCTTTAGCTCTGGATTTGTTTACAATCTGATCATGAACAAGGGAGGTCCAGATTCTTAGCGATAAAGCCAGTGTGTAAAATGTTACCATTACCTTTACAACTCAAGGCCATAACAACAAAAATAAGATTTTGTTGTAATAAATAGATAAATAAATCAATAAATACAATTTTCTTTTAAGCCTTGTTGTTTAGTGGTTCGCCTTCCAATATAGGGACCACGTTTGGTAATCTTTTCCATATATCCTCTCTATCCTCTCAAGAAAAGTTCTGTACATGATATTTCAGACACTCAGCATGCTTTGTCTCTTTGCATTCAGACTCAGATGAATCACCCGTAGCAAGAGAGCGCACAGTGATTGTCCATGCCAACCCCCACCAACTCTCTCTCTGTCATGAAGACCTCTCAATTAGTGGTCGTCTACATCACACGCGCGACTCTGGCTGCCAGACAGATGATTTCCTTATAGCATGTAAGTTTCTGAGAATGGACAAGTGTTCTTGTTTTTTATTGCCGTTATTTTTAGTTCATAAGGCTCCTATATTTGTTCAACCGACTTTATCAAGAAGAACTGATCTGATGATTTGTAGGATAATGTTTGGTTCTAATCCTTCTGCCATTCCTAAGGTTGCACAGGACAACCATATGAGAGCTGCCAATAATATCAAACCAGTAGTTTCATCTTCATTTTAGATTCATCAAACTGACATTCAAATTATTAATTTATGAAAACTTCATCAATGTGAATTAAGAAATGTCTTGCCCTTTTCCCTCTCTCTCTTCTGTCTCTCCCTTCTCAGGTACAGCTGCTCCCTCGAGAAGGCGCATCAGAGCTCAACGGGGCCATCAGGGAATCCCTGCCTCTCTATCCCATTCAACTGGAAACATTTCTTCCCTGGGTGACCAGTCAGACTCCACATATACCAGTGTTGCATCCCACAGTGGACGCTTGCGTTCTCGTAGCCTACCACGAGAGGGTGGTCGTCTGATGGACAGCGACGAGGATGACGACGATGACAATTATGATGATGATGATGAAGACGAGGAATTGTCACCATACGAAGCAGAGGACTTTATCCCACCTGGCCCTAGTCCTAGAATGAAGATGATGATGATGAAGGATGAAGAGGAGAGTACAGATGACCAGGCAGCTCCTGAGCCACTGCAACTTGGGAGCCTAAAAAGGCTGCAACGATCTGGGGAAAGAGACAGAGGGGGTGGAGGAGGAGGAAGCCCAGAGCACAGCTGGATGGAGAGGGGCCGTTCTCGTTTGCCCCGCAAGGCTGACATGGGCAGCTGTGAGATCTCATCGAGTTCAGATACGTTCAGCAGCCCTATTCACTCTGTGTCTACCACAGGAGTTCTTGGCAGCCATGTGGACCACAAGGAGGACCACCAGTCATCAAGCGGGAACTGGAGTGGTTCCAGCTCCACCTGCCCCTCTCAGACATCTGAAACCATTCCCCCACCCTCTTCTCCACCACTGACAGGCTCATCCCACTGTGACTCCGAGCTGTCACTCAACACTGTGCCCAATGCCATTGATGAGGGATTCTCCCTGGATCCCTCATACCACTCTGACCTCAGACCCCAGGGGCAAGGCCACAGGTCAAGCTCATTCACGTCCTCAGCCACAGACCAGCTGGACGATGCAGGGGTCAGTACGGCCAGTGAGGGGGAGTGGACATACCCTCCGGACCAAGACCAAACTGATCCGGACCATGACCCTGACCAGACCCAAAACCTGGGCCAGAGCCATGGGTTAGTCCAGGAGTATGGCTCCAAAGGTCTAGAGGACCAAACCTGCTTCAGTGAAAACAAGACCACCAACACTGAAAAAGAGCCTGGCTCTCATTACCCATCTGATACAGAGGCTTTCTACTCCTCTTCTGTGCATTTTGGGGAGTGTAACCAGAATTACAGAGGATACATGTATAACTATGCAGACACAGGACCTGACTGTGGCCAATCCAACACTGTGGCAGTACCACTATCCCATGGCGTTTACTCCCAGCCCTCAGCCGACTTCAGGGCAGGTACTATGACCCTGGGGAGGACTTGTCGTCCACTGAGGAAACCAAAAGCAAAACCTCCACCACCTAAACGAACCACCTCGCTGAAGGAAACCAGTATTAGTGTTGATGTTGGAACGGACACACAGGCAGATCAGGATCAACCAAAGACGGTTAGTGAACAAGAGCTTACCTTGTCTTCCACAGATATGAAGCTGGAACTGGAGCTAGAGCTTGGAGGTGCTCCAGAACCGTTACAGACATCTTGTCTAGTGGCAGAGCCATTGGGAACTTGGGGAATGGGACTGAGAGAAACCGTAGACATAGTAGAGCCCATGTCCTTCAGCTCTGCAGATACACACTCATTTAAGGACGAAGGTGCTGTGCAATCTGACTATGCAGACCTGTGGCTTCACAACACTGAGCTTAAGTCCAGCAATGGAGAGTACACGTCCATGTCCAACTCAAGCACAGCCACAGGCACTACTGTAATGGAGTGTATTAAGTCACCAGACAGCTCTTCCTCCTCTACAGAAGCCCAAACCCAGGCTCTTGCCCAGGCTTCAGAAAACAGAGCAACTAGTCCACCTCTCCCGCCTGGAGACTTCAAACTTGGGTCACCTGAGAAGCTGGCTGGTCTAGCCTCACCATCAAGTGGCTATTCCAGCCAATCAGAGACTCCTACGTCAACCTTGCCCTCATCTTCAGCAGCATTCTTCCCTGGACCCCTGTCTCCCTCAACTGGCAAAAGAAAGCCGAAGGTGCCCGAGAGGAAGTCTTCTCTCTCATCACTGCAGCATTTCCCCAGAGACGGCACTTCTATTTCATCCTGCTATAAGAGAGACCCAGACTTCCCACCTCCACCTTCTCAACTTGATCTCAATGTTCTTCATGGTGGTTATGTCAGACACACGCTATCCCACCGGACGTACCACATGCACACGCTCCACCACAGCAAACACAGAGTTGGAAATGTTTTAGCCACTGGAGCAAAGTTGTTGGCCCCTGAGGCATCAAATACCAACCCACCACCACCAAACATTGCTCCGAAAATTCCAAGCTCTAATCTATTGGTGATAACTCCTTCTGCTCTTCGGTCAGTGCAGCTCCACTCTGTTAGCCACTCAACAGAAAGCGCTACCGCTCCAGATCAGGAAACAGCAAGCGGAGCAGAGACAGTTACGAGACCCAAATGTCCTCCAAGTGCTTCTACTCTTGCTCCACCGCCTGTTAACACTAGGCCTCTACCACCTCGTAGACCGCCTCCCAGACCCCCAGGTCATGACCACACCTCCTCCCCTGAACACTTGCAACCACCTCCCCCTGGCCGCCACCCTGATGGGCCTCCGTCCTATGAAAGCCTGCTACTCAGACAGGACAGATATGGACCTGGAACCTTCTGGGCGATGACAGCCTTCAGAACCCGGATGGACCCGTCATCAGAACTTTCAGATGAAAGTTCACCATTGCATCGGCCTGTGCCACGTGCTCCTCACCCTTCGCCTGTGGATCTACACACACATATCCACTCGCACACAGAGTTCAGAGGGCTCACGCACTCAGCTCATGCACACCCTGAGTTCAGGGTTTTAGGAGAGCGTTCATTCTCCCAGGATGATGACGATGATGACGATGAGGAGGAGGAAGAGGAAGAGCAAGTGAAAGAGCCACCGAGGGTCACATGTTCCAGAGGAGGCATGCGATCGGACCACCCTCCACCCCCAGCATACGAGTTGCTGGGGGGATCCCACTTAGACTCAGGGCCCTGGGCTAGTCCAGTCAAAGTGCCTGGTACCATAATGGAGACATCGCATCCTTACCTAATCAGCGATGCAAGGAAAGGAGGACACGAAGATCAGGAAGAAGAGGAGGAAGTGACATCAGGTGCTACCAGAAGTGCCCATCAGCATCAGCCACATGAGAGCAAAGATGACTCCACCACTCCTGACACTGAGGATTACTTCAGTAAAGGTAAGATTTTAAACTAAATTTAACTGACAGAAGTAGCAATCATTTCTAAAGATTACAGAAAATGAGATGCTGGTATGTATTTACATAAAGAAGGAGCCAAACTGCAATAGCTGATAAACCATGTTGTAAACTTCAATCATAAATTAAAAGCATGGTTAAACAATGGTTATTTCACCCACTGTTTACTAAATGATCAGACAACCAGATGACATGTGATAGGGATCTTGTGTGCTGCAGATTCCACGCCCAGTGATAATTCACTCTCCCCCCTGACGGATGACACCAAAGTGGATGATGACGTTATCATAACATCACCCAACAAGTCCCGCACAACTGAAGACCTGTTTGCCATGATACACAGGTGTTGCACATTTTGTAGTGGTGGTTAATCTGTTTGATTGTCCGTCTACAGTATTTTTCCGATTTTAGTGCTAATGCTCATCCAGTGTCTGTCTGCTTCCTCATTCAGATCCAAGAGAAAGGTCCTGGGACGTAAAGATTCAGGAGACATAAATCAGAAGTCTCGTCTCTGCTCTACAGCACCAGTGGCTCCTGTCTCAGCTGTCATTATCCCACCAGCCCCTCCTCTCAACATACCAGCCACCTTACCCACTGCTGCTGGGTCACAACGTGCCCCTGTGCCAATTTACCGCAGCGCCAAGAAATCCAGCACATCCAACGAGGAGTTTAAACTCCTGTTGCTGAAGAAAGGTAGCAGGTCTGATTCCAGCTATCGTATGTCAGCTACAGAGATTCTGAAGAGCCCCATAACCCCTAAAACCCCAGGGGAGTCCATTCAGGAAGGGCCCATAAGACAAGCTGAGGAGCCACTCTCTACACTCCAAGAGCCCCCCATTCCTGGCCTTGACCCAATCCAGATACCGGGCCTTTTCCCCAGGGCCAACTCTGAGAGTTTTACCCCTAAAACCTTGCCTATGTCAGCTGCATCTCGACAGGGACGTTCTCGGATTCCCCCTGTAGCCAACAGCAGTCGCTACAGTACACGCAGTCGCCTCTATACAGCCCCCATGCAAGCCATTTCTGAAGGGGAGACGGAAAACTCAGATGGGAGCCCCCACGATGACAGATCCTCCTAAAATCACCTGATGAGAGATGTCCTCTACTCTTAGCTGTGTTCTGCATTTGTAAAATGCCCCTCTGACTTTTCTAATCTTTGGTGTGTCATCAAGGCCAATAGCGTAATTCTTCTGACACACAAAATCTGACTGTTGCTATACTGCACTCTACTATTCTATTTAAGGGTGTCATAAAGAGTGTTGTGAGATGCTGAATCATAAAGGGATGATTATGAAAACTTTGAGGATATACCTAAATACTGTATCATCAAAAGAATGGCTCCTTCGTAGTTGAAAGAGCAAGACATAAGACCTATTTTGATTGAACTGTCTTTTTTTTAAAAAAAAAGAAGAAAAACAATCCCAAATGTTTGCTAAATTATGATGAGAAAATACATTTTGTGGAGTATGGAAAATGTGCGTGTGCATGTACAAACACACGCAACATCCACTGATATTTCTACTTCTTGTGTTCTGAATGGTGTGGGTGTGTGTGTGTGTGTTGCTGAGGAACTGCTTTGTATTAAAATGAGAAATTCTTAAGAAATGTAATATTCTTCCAACTTTTGGTGCCCAAAGCACTGGTCAGACTTCCCAGAGTCCATACTCAGTATTCCTGCCAACAAGCAAGGGTTGTTCAGTGGTGGAAGTTATCAACAAAACAGCACCAACTTATCTATTATATTTCAGCAGACCTGGCATAGAAAGTATATCACACAGAGCCAATCATATATTTCTTCACATTAATTATATCCAAAAAGATAACATGATGCATGTATTTTTGTAAAACTGCGCCTCAGAACATGATGATAAAGTTTCGCCATGTTGCATGACCCTATATGGAAACATCCCCTGGATCCTGGTTTCTGTCGACATTTTTGTGGTTCCTTTGTATTATAAGAATGATTAGTCTTTCACTGTGAAAGGTTTTATTGACATTTGTACCACACTGACAGTGATCTAAATTAATTTGTCTTGGATTTGAGTGTCTAGCAAGAAGGAACAAGGGCTAGTGCCTAGACGGGGCCCATCTGATAAAGATACAGGCTAATTTTGGACAATCGCACAGTGGCCTTTCTCTACTAGAGGTGGTTGTAAGCGGGGCATTTAAGCATCCCTGCACATATACATGGACCTACGCCATGTTCCACCAGAGTTCAATCACATACTATTTTATCCCAACCTTGAAATTTAGTATGTTTAGACTGATTAAGTTTTTCCAGCAGCTGGCCAGTCTTGCTGTGCTGACTTGAAGTGGGAAAGTGCATTTCAAAACAGTTTTAAAGATACCATTGAGTGCAGACGGTGAAAATGCTTTAGAGGGTCCTCAATCGGTTTGACTAGAGGTTAATTTGGAAAGGTTTCCAAGAACCAACCTCGCTTTTGCACTTCATGATTCTTCAAGAATATTCCTTGAGAAGAAAATATATCTTATAATGAAATTGCATATGTATATTTGTACTGAATATAAAAAGTAATATCTATATAAAACAACAAGCAGAAATTTTATAGGGAATCAACCTGAGTGTAGCAACGAAGAACAGGTCTCACTGATACTAACATTACACATGACTCTTAACAATGTACACTGTACTCCTCTCCTTGTTGCCTCTCCTTCATTTGCACTGACCCAGTAGCATTAGACAGGTGAAAGCTCAACCCAGTGGCTGGTGTACACCATTTTGTCTTACCCCTCACACTTCATATCACAAAATCTGAAAGAGAGGAGGCAAGAAGAGGATAGGACAACAAACCACCAACGATTGTCAGCAGTGCACTCACTGCATTGCTGCAGCCTTTTCTACCCAACACCAGGGTTAGAGTACGATCTCATCCTTCCAGTTAATGTTATGCATGTAGAATATCCAGTGTGTAACAGAAGCAAAGATTGAACTCTCACCTGCCTACCACAGCAAACACAAAACACACTTCTTACATTCAGAGACCGTACTTCAGTAGAAACCATTCACTGTATTCTGTGAATACCTCAGCAAGCATATTACTGTTTTATGTAAATGCTATAGATAGATAGATAGATAGATAGATAGATAGATAGATAGATAGATAGATAGATAGATAGATAGATAGATAGATAGATAGATAGATAGATAGATAGATAGATAGATAGATAGATAGATAACAAAACCACAACTGTTTGATACTCAGCGAATCTGAATTGCAGAACTGACACTGTGTAAGATGGAGAGCGTAAAAAGCTGTGAAATGATTATCAGAATTTTACATTCATCATACCCATATTGCTTATGCGCACTTGTTCCTGTTCATTGTTTTATTTGTTGTGTTTTCAATCGCATGCAATAAGTACAGAAAAAAAAAAGAAGAAAAGAAAAGGACACCACCATATCATTATTTTTATCTGAGGGATGTCTCCATACCACTAGAAAAGATTTTGTATTTTCTGTTCAAATGTCAAGTTCAATAGTGTGTTCTATAGATGTACAAACTGTCTGGCTAATTCTGTTCTGTATAGTCGTGATCACAAACAGGGGTTTATCTTGTACTGTATATCTACTCACTGGACAATCATACGTTTAACAGACTGTAAAGAAAAATCTGTTGGGATGGAGAATCTGAATACTTTTGGTGCTGGGTCCTAGTCTTGCTGGAGCTGTGGAAGTTGGAGTGAGAGAAATATTCTCCAAGAGAAACTGCTGATTCAGTTTTAAGTGCATATCTGGACAAGCAAATTTGGATCAAATGTATAAATAAAAGAATATAGAAATTTAAAAAAAATCCATTCATAGACCTGGAAACTATTTTGATCTGATGAGGTCACTGTCTTTACTTTTGACTCATAGCAAAAATATTTTGATGCCTACACAACATTAAAAATACACAGATCTGTAGGACTGATACAGTATTGCGTGAAAAATGCAATGTGACTCTATGAAATACCATTTAAAAGATTTTAAAAAAAGAGAGAAATACTAACAGTATCTGACAATTTCTTTAGTGGAATCTTTCCGTACTGTACCTGGCATTGATGCTATAGAGGTTTTCTAAAACAGTAGATAGCTGATAGACTGACAATTTGAATAAAGAGACAAACTATGAGGTTGCCATACAGAATCTAGTTTAGCCCCTCAAATCTTCAGTCCTCAGTTCCTTGGGAATACATAAAAATAAAAATATATAATCTTTTTAAAGTCTTTGTCTTTTTCAAATGTCTGCACGCAATTTTGCCCAAAAGGGAAGTGTGACAATAACCACTGGATAATTTTGCTCAAATGTGTACAGTATGGAGTAACACTAAACAGAATATGAGACAGAGAACAGAAAAAAAACAGACACTGAAGAAAGAAATAGTGTAACTATCTATTTAAAAAGAGGCTCCATGTTTAAAACTAGCTAGGACTTAACAGATTTGAATCACTTTTGTATTTTTGTATAAACCTGTAAATAAGTTTTTAAAGAAAAAATGTTTCAAATTCTTTCTTTTGTAAAATAAACCAATAAAAGCATAAAAAACAAAAAGTTTTTTTTTTTTTTTTTCAAAGTTTACATGATTATTTCCAAGCCTTTGTATATTTTGGAGCTGTGCAACACCTTCAGTCTTGTATTTATTTTTATTTAATTTTTTTTTGGAGGGGGGGTTACAACATTGTGAAAATTCCATCATTCTATATCTAATTCATTTTAACAGCTCATCAGGCTGCTTAGTAACTGTGCATAGAAAAAAAGCCAATAAATGTGATTGCGTTGAAACGGAAGGCCTTTTGTGTGACACTTCATTTCCTCCCCATCAGGACCAAGTGCAGTGAGACAACCTGTCCACTAGATGGTAGTGCTTTACTGTAGTCTAGTTTCAGTCTCGACCACAGTATTTCTCTCAAAACTGAAGTTACTGATCAGATTCAGTCTCCAAGGAGCCCATCATTTCACACAATCAAAATAATACTGGTGTTGTTCACTGAAATTGGGTTGTCTCATAATTCTGACCCAAACAAGGAAGTAGACTTGACTCAATTTGAGGGTTTGTATGAGATTTTCATGGTATGTAAACCATTTCAGAAAGAATCACGGTTTTGACAGTAGCCTATACTGTATTAATTATCATGATTAAAAATTGATCTAATTTATTTTTTTCATGTACATATTTTGAAAGTAATATATTTGAACATATTTTAACAACACTCATATATTATATAATTCAATACCTTAGAGTGCAGGGGGCATCGGGACCTGGTTTGTCTCTGGCTATCAGTTAGGTTAATACATAATGTATAGTATTCACGCTATTTAGTGAAAAATGTCTTGAGCTTTAGTTTTTTGTGTCTTGTTTGAAATCTGATTGATGGTGTTGTGGTGATTAATGACTGATTGACTGATGCATCTGTAATCAGGTACAGAGCATCTACAGTGTCTTCTTGATGCTGCCACCAGGGGGCACCAAAGTCTAACAAGTGTAAATCTGCAGGCCTTCACTCACTGCCTTCAGTTTGTATGCGTGCACACAAAACAGACAAGATGCCTCGTGCTCAGGCTTGAATGAACACTAAGCAGAACATGACTGACAAATTATAGTGTTAATATAAAACAATTTTTAAAAATCTCAATGATATAAATAATAAATCATCAGCATCGTGACATTTGATGTTTTTGTGATAAATGCTATTAACAAGAGCCACATCTACGACCAAATATAAGTACGGTTTTAAAAACTGCATATTCTATGGATACCTCTGGTGACTTGCCCTTGAAACCTGGCCTGAGACTTGCTTTTATGAGATTTGAGACTTGCAGAAGACTTAAAGAAAGTTGTCTGTAAATCAAATATCTTACCTCACGATCCAATACTTGCTTTTCCCAGGACTTTTCTTCAGCCACTCAAGATTCCATCTTTGATGCAAAAACCTTTGTGCAAATGCAGTGGAAAGCTACAGAGAAAGCTAGAAAAGACACCTTGAGTTGAAGTTATTGTTTTTGTCAAATTTCAATAACCAAGGCCATTACTGTCATTACTGTCAGCCATTACAGTGGCAAGTGGCAACCGTTAGTGACAGAAGCTGTCTTACAGCGCCACAAGTGGTGCGTTCCAAGTGCGAGTAGGAAGTGAGAACTTTATGTGTTCCAATCTAAAAACGTTTCCAATGCATCTGATTGGAAAAACATGGATGCCCACTGCAAACGGGTGTTTGAATGGAAAGTCTGCATACTTCACAAGCAACAACAGCAGCTGATTTAACATTTAAGGGCTCTTTAAAAAAAAAGACACTAACACACACTCGTAAAGACTTCTACTGAGCACAGATCAACTGAATGCAAGTGAAACTGACAACTACAACTTGTATTTAGTACATTTAGTACAAACAACAATCTAATTAGCTTAATTAGCTTCCTGTTTAATGTGTAGCTTGTACTAGAGCGTGTTAGACGTCACTTCACTGTGGTAGGAATCTGAAAGTTGGAGATGAAGATCGATGTCTTTGGAACGTCTCACCACTTTCTGTTGATTTACCAAACACGATACAAGACGTTAGCTTCTCAAGTTAGCCAGCTGAACCTGCAGGTGTTTCTCTGACTGTTAAATCTACTAAAGGGAGATGCTCCCGATCCTGTTTTATCAGGGAATGACATCAAATTTATACAATACCAGTAAGGGGAAAAGTAACTGACTGCATTCACTCAACTACTGTTCAGAGAGAATCTTCTACGTTTTACTCAACTACAATCATGTGATACCTTATTACTAGGCTGGGAAGAAATTCTAAATTTAAGAAGCAGTAGGCCTAAGTTAGACTTTATAAAATAGGATTTAAAACTGACTCCTGAAACTGTTTTTTCTCTAGGGTGACTAGATGCCCCTTACTACTGCTGTCCCTTATAATGTCCCCCTTTTTTAACTGTACATTAAAACATTTACTTACATTTACTTAATTGATTAACTTAAGTACTCATTAGAGGTACTTCTGCTTTGCTTCAGCATTTTCACGGTATAATATTGTGCAATATTGTACTTTTTACTACAAGACAATTATCTGACAGGTTTAGTTACGTTTTTCAATCTTTCATATCCTCCCTGTCAAGTGAAAACCAGATATGTTGATACTGAATGTTGATAAAATGAAAGACGAAGTGTTCCTTTAGGTGATGAGCACCTCTTAAGCTAAATAAACATATAAACCCTCTATGATTACCTTGAAAATGCATCATCACAAATCTGAGAACAGGGGCTGTATTTCTGACACTATGAAAAACTGACTTATTAAAGAATCATGGCTCTCTCAGGAGAGCCACACATATCTTTGTGATCTATAATATGATGAATTGCTATAGATTGAACTGCCCAACAGTATGTGAAGTAGTTAAAATTAGTTTAGCTTTAAACGTCTACAGTTAGTACACGATTTTATCAGTCAGCCTGCACCACATTTATTATAATAAAACCGGTACACATGAAAACTGAAATGTTTAAATCATAGATTATAACGGTCGATATTTTAAAGACATGTTGACCATAAAACTGGAAATGTCCCTGGTTTTCATCTCAGAAATGGGGTCACCTTACTCTGACAATAAAAGAAGTGAGTTTTGCAACACAGGTGAACTGACAGATTCATTAAATATGCCAGACCATCCTCACATGGTCAAGCTTGTAACTTAAGAACTGGAATGTTAACTGATGGACAGTCAAAGCTGGCTGACTTGCTATGCATTTTCTTATGCTCATGTAATCTTCATTGTTTAGTTACTGTAAATAAACCATGCAAACTTTTTGATTAACCTAGTTTTATGATGCTAAAACCCGCCGTCTGTGACTGACGTTGAAAAGAAGTCTAGAAAAGATGTCAAAAAAAACTTTAATTCTGGCAAAGATGGTGAATTGACTACTTTTGTTTTTTTTGTTTTTGTTTTTGCTCAGTGGGAATCAATTCATATGCTGACTGGCAGCATCAGTAGCAATTACTGTAGTGGCATATTTAGTGTTAGTGTCAGTAGAATTTGTGAACATTTTTAAATCTGTGTGATTCGATCTTTTACTGTCCCCGATGGCACAAACCCTTCCAACTGGGGCATACTGCTGATCGGCGCCACAAGCAAGATACCAAAGGTCAGAAATACACAAGGTATACCAATATCCCAAGAGCCACTTCAGGATAAGGCTGATTTGATGTGTATTTTAATGAAGCATTTCTGCAATGCCCAGTTAACCTTTAGTTTGACTGTTTTGGTTTACTGCCACTTCTAAAATAGCACAATCTTTGGACACAGCTCAGAGAAAAGGACCTAAAATACTAGATACCTGCTCAGCATCAAACAGCAGATAGACAAAGTTTAGCCTCGTCCATGTATAGATCCCAGTTTAGATAATTAGCCTGTTCATCATGAGTGCTGCTGGTGAGCTATTTGAACTGGCTGATCTCTTGAACAATGATGCCTATTGGACTGAAACTTTCCTTAAATAAGACATTCATGATCCTTTGACCCTCAACCCCCATACCCTCTACACACACACACACACACACACACACACACACACACACACACACACACACACACACACACACACACACAGTTTTTCACTGTTAGACTCAATTGGACCGGGTAACCCAGTGGTTCGCAATAATGAGGCCGCGACCCTTACTGGGGCCACCAAAAACCAAAACCAGAAAACTGTGGGCTAACGAGCTGGAAAATGCTTTTATGCTGCATAAAATTCTATTATTTATTCAGACTTTCTTTCTGAAATTATTTTGTTTCTCTTGAATTACTGGACCAGTTTCCTGACAGGCCCCTAAATATAAAACAAGAATTAAAACCTCTTTATTTGAATTGGTCATAACTCACAAATATACAAATAATGAAGATCAATTACAAGTTCCTCTGTTATAAGGGGTCAAAAAGGTTCAGAACCACTGGATGAGGCTATTTAAAAATAAATAAATAAATAAATAAATAAAAACAGTCTCTGTCACCAGTCATTTATAACACATTGACAGTTCTACAACATGCGTCATAAGTATATCAAATGTTATCATAATTGAGTATGATTGTAGCCAATACAATTATCAGTACACTTTATGTTAATCTAAATCTAATGTAATATAATAATGTAAATGTGTTAATATATGATCAGTTTGCTCTGTCGGAATAACTTATTTTAGCTGTAATTAAATTGTACAAAAACACAGTTGTATTTAATGATTTTATATGTGCTAAAGTGGAACAACCTCAAGTATACTTACTTATACTTATATTGGTATGTATGTACTAATACACATGCTTCATTAGTTACTTAAAGTCTACCTCATTTGTGATTGAAGTGTATTAAAAAATGTATTCTGAGTGTCTGGCACACATACAAACAATATACCACTGATACATTCTTACTGCAGTAATACCATGCTCAGTTATACTTCTGGTTTATTACTTAAAAAGGACACTTTGCACTTTTAACTTAATTATCAATAAACTTTGTTGTTACTTTGCTGTACTACTTTGTACATTACATTCAGATTATGTGTACTATATTAGCTTACTTTCATGGCTGGAGGTGGAGGGGATGGTGGGGCAGTAGCGTTTTTGTAAATGTGAAACCACTTTTAAACGAGACACTGTGACATGTCCAGTCTGTTCCTGGGGCAACAAAACCAACCAAATGAAAATAAGATCTTGTCCTAACACTAACCAAGTGAGTGTGTGCCCTAACTGAACCAGTGCGTAAGGACAACATAAAATAGAAAAAATGTACCACAAAGCATCGCTGTATTTGTGGTTTGCTGAACATAGACTGCAGACCTTTATCTGGCAACAGGTTGAGCCATGATGCTAGTATCTACCACAGTGGCCTCGTGCCGGGGTCTCAAACACTTAGATGATGTAAACAAATGTTTAATTGTGTGAATGCATATCAAACATATTTAACAAACATCTTTTGTTGAACATACAATAAAAAGTCATATATATACACATGAAATGCTGCAGAGCGATAGATGACAAGGCATAATAAAAATATACATAGTTGGTTATTGTGCAGTCCCTCTATGTTGTAGTAATGAACACAAAATGCTTATGATGTAAAACATCTTCTAAAGAAACAACCCCCTACTAAAACCTGAGGTTCACATTAAAGCAAGACGGATTCAAGTATCAACTTGCAACCACTACAGGAGAGCAACAGTGTGAAATGCAGCTACAACACATATGATTTGGTTTGCAAATGGTTCTGAAATGTTCAGAAAATCAGTATTTCTGCCACCGAAGGCAGATAAATACTTTGAGACATATGAATAATTACTCAGACACAACATTGTCCTGTAGGTAGTTATTTGATGGTGCACAAAAAACTATTCAGGCAGAAAAAAAACATTGATTACACTAATGCTTGATACACATTGACACACTTTGTTATAGTACAAAATGATATAAAAAAAACAACCTTTTGGCTTGTCTTTATACAAAACAGTTTCTCCAGCATGTTCCCTCTCAGGAGCACTTCATCGTTCTGTACAGCACTCAGACCAGACAGTTCATGGCTTTGTCTTTGCTTTCATGTCAACACTTACAGTATTCCAGTCAATTACATCTGCATGTCATGTTTAATAATGTGACTGTCAAAGGATATTACAATCATGTAGCTACGTCAGAGCTCAAACTGATACCCCTCAGCTTGAACGTCTTCCAGCACACGAAACAGGCAAAAAGAGAAGTAACTGTGGTAACTGATTCTCGACATCTACAGCCTCACTTGAAATGTTTTCTTCAAAGTCTAAATATCCACCTTGTAAATAAAAGCGACGCCCACTCTGCCTTAGTTAATTTATCATCTTTGTCAAAAAATACTTCAGTGTTTGAGGACAGGAATATCTTATGTAATGATTGACTTCAGGGAGCAAGACGACGTTAACACTTCACATAATTGGGGCACTCCTGTTCTTCAGCACCTGCTACTAATAATGCTCATGACTTCATACATTCACTGGCTTGCATAAACTCAATTTGACGGTCTGTAACAGACGCGATCATCCAGAAACCTTATTGCATTGTTAGAAATGATGCAGCGAGATGTTCACTGCCAGTACCTGAACTAACTTTCCCAAACTTGAGTGCAGAGCGTCCATCCTGAAATTCTGATAAGGGAAAAAAAACAAAAAACAAACTTCAACAGCAACAGATACCCAATAAGATAAAGCTGCAGAACCTGCAGGGTATGTCTCAGTATGTGTGTGTCTACATGTATAAATCTAGAGGTAAATTAAAAATGTGTTAAATTATGGCTGCCAGTTGCAAATCAAAAGGCAAAAAGACACCAACATGAACAAAAATCATGCCTATGCTCAGATATCTGATACCAACTGCACGAATGATGAATTCATGTACTGTGTGTCTATTGTCATGCGGAACTAAACTATGGTCTGTAAATGAAAACATTATGTGATGATTATGATTATGTGCTCAGATCTCGCCCACATCCAGGATTTTAGAAACGCCAACTAGAATAGTTTCATACTACACGGAGTTGGACGACTGTTCAATTACATTTTTTGTGACTCATTTCTCAGCATGGCCGTCTGAATGCAGTTTCGAAACCTTCTCTGCACTGCCTGAAATAAAAATCTATTGATTCTTTTATTCATAGGCCAAAAAGTAGTCAAATCTGATCAGCTGTATTCAAAAATACTGGAATCAGCTCGTTAAATGAACATCACGTGTATGATTTCATGTGTAAACTCCCTGCATGGCCTTAATGGTAGCTACAACCCTGGTTCAGGTGGATTTACACTGCAATACGTCCCTGTAGAATAATCCTTGTTGGTGTGTTTGGTTGCCAGTGAGAGAAGAGAGTGCCGTCATCCTCTATTGTTTGGTCTGTTTCAGCTTCTCGATGTGGTGACAGAGTTTGAGTGCCGGGCCCAGCTTCAGTCCCATGTACTTCATTATGATATCACTGCGCAGCAGCATCAGAGCTTTGCCATCGATCTCCTGAGAACAGAGGAGCATGCTGTCAGCAGATGGGCGTGATACAAACACTTGAAACGGACACTTAAAGGTGAGTGAGAGTTTATTTAATCCAACTGACTGCGTGTTGCAGCAGGATGAGTGAAAACCAGCGTTGTCTTTTAGTCTGTTGACAGGACAAAGCGGACGGTTCGCGTAAATGAAGTACTCACGTGTTTCCTGAAGAGTTCGACATGTGGGCCCAGAGTTTGGGGATCGGCCTCTTGGACAAACCGTATAACATCATCAACTGACCAGGATGAAGCGTCGTTCACTGGACCCTCCTTGTCCTGTTTCATATGGTCTGGGCCTGTTGTTGAGCTAGCTGCTGTAAAGTGTGAAAGGGCAGGAAAACCAAATCCACCATCATCAGATACTGTACCATCTCCTTATGATTTTATTTACCTGCATTACTGCAAGATGTTTAAATTCAGCCAAAAATGGAAATTGGTTCATAACTTACTCAGCCTTACACCAGACACTTCTGGAGCTTTTCAGCAAAACTGTGTTATCCTAAACAACTGACTCAGTTTAAAACGTAAAAAACTACGGCAAAACATTAAACGGCTCCATACAGCTTGTCCAGTGTAATCCCAGTCTCTGGAAGCTCCAAAATCTGAATCTGAATCTGAATCAAAAAACTGAATCAAAAGGATGTTATAGACACGTTTTGGATTATGTCAAACAAGCTGTATGGAGCCATTTTCTTCAGTTGCTTTTTCAACATTAAAAAGTCCTGATCTACTTCTGCATGCTGCAACGCTGTTTTGCTGTAATTTCACTCGAGTTTGCTTCAGCATTATGTTGAGTAGACAATTACCACATTTTAATTTTGGATGAACCAATTCTTTACCAAGGTGTTAGGTGAAAAAAAAAGTCTTTGAAATGTTATACCATTTCTGCCAAAATTTATGTAAATAGGGGTTAAGTAGGAAAAGCTAATTGGCCACCAGCTCAGCCCCTCCCCCAAACAGGAAATGTCCAATCCTGTGAAGCTGTGAGTGGTCATAATTTGCTAGAAAGCCACAGCAGATAGCACAATCTGAATGACTTACTGAACTGAAGACAGTCTGACCGAGCAGAGCTAAACTTCGGCTCGCACAAACAGTGATGGACTCACTTGCTGATGTATAAATCAGGGGTGGATTTGAAAAGTGATGTGGCCACATAGCTTTGGTAAAAACTGAACAAACGATATTTTCAGCGACCAGAATCAGTGGGTGATTTGATTCAGCGAGGTGATTCATGATTTCCATCTCTGCATTTGCTGTACGATAAGTGAAATCAGGCAGAGCAGCAGTAAACTACAGGAGGCCCGGCTTTGCCATCAGTCAGGGGACGGGTGATGGACTGTTTGGGGGAAAAAATCATCGTCCTCTTTTCGAACATCCAGAGTTAAAAAAAGAGGAACAAAGTGGGACATCATTCAAAATAATGCAAGTATATAAGTATAATAAGTCTTTTTTGCCCTGGTGACCATGTCTGTGTAATTAACCTTACCCTCCACTCGTCTGTGTGCAGCCATTGGGCCGAGCTCAGTCGGATTGGAGCTGACACGTCTCAGTGGCGGTGGTGTTTGTGTCTGTCCTGGGAAATATGTCCGTTCCTTCTTTGCTGCTCTGTAGTCCGATGCGTTGTGAAGGGTGCGAGTTCCCGAGGCGGGTTCCTTCGTGGAATCGTCTTTGGAAAGACCGTTCTCGGCGTGAGACAGTGGTTCTGCTTCAAGAGAAAGGTAAGGGTGTGAAAGGTCCTGCTGTGAGCATAATCCGAAAACGTGCAAACATGCAGTTGTGTGATGATGTGACGGAATGATGAGGGAAGCCTGAGGAGGAGATTCACTCTGAAGGACATGTCTGAGTTCATGAATGATGGAGGCTGAAAAGGGATTTTGTTGTTTCTGTGGAGATTACTTTGCAACGGATTGTTACACAACTTTATAAACATTTTGGGTCATGCGCACAACACGTGTACATAATATGACTCAAGAACGAAAGAGGAAGTCTGTTGTCAGTTGAACAGTGAAAAATGATGACTAAGTGTTTTATACAAATATCAAGTCAGACTTAAAGTAAATACAATCTGTTAAAATTTTACTTTGGTGAGGTAAACCTGAAAGTCACCTACATAAATAGTACTCAATGGTAATTCTCTGGCAATAAAGGTACCTGTAAATGTACACGTAAAAGTACACTGTTTATATCTACATGCATCAAACACATAATAATGCACCAATAAGTTGACCCATATGGAGAGGTGCAGTCACGCCCCTCTGGGTGACCACCATGGGCCCTCATTTCAGAGAGAATATATATGACAGTGAATAGAGAGAGACAAAAAATAGTTGGATCCCGTTTGAATTGTGCCATGAATTACACATGATGTGCGTCAACTTAAAAGTGAATTTCCAACTCAATAAAGTTTCGAATGAAAGTTTGTCATAAATCTGATAAAATATAAGACTGAAAATATATAATGAGACCAACTATGGATATGATATTGAGCGAGACAATGTATTCAGTTATTTGTTTTACACAGATGTTTGACTTTGACCCTTCTAAATTGCCAAACATCATGTGTGTAAGTAATGGCACAATTCAAACAGGATCAATTAATTATTTTTTTTCAAAATAAGGCCCCATAGAGGATACTGGAAGGGTCGACTTATCAGTCAATTATCGGGTCTGATGGTCTGCATTTTTGTGATTATCTGAATCAGATTTTTTTCCCCATTTGCTTGCTGATCAAATAAATAAATGTAATAACGTGCCACTTTGGCTCTGATGCAGAATGCATTTTACAAAGTTGCTGGTTGCTGAAGTTATCAAATATGTGTAGGGGAGTAGAAAATATCGATTTCTGTGGAAGTATAAATAAGCAGAAAATGGAAGTACAGAGACACTGGAACAGGTGCCTAAGTAAAGACCTAGAGTAAATATATCTAGTTACATTCCATCACTGATAAAAAGTGATTGGTTGAAGGGTCATTTTATTTGTTAAATAATGTTACTGTACATGTTGTGTGCACCCACAGCTAACCCAGTCAGCCTGTTAACTACTCCATTCATACTCTGCCCACCTGACTTGGTCCTGTTGTAGAAGCGTGTGTTGTTGTTGAAGGGGCTGAACGGCTGCGAGCTGAACAGACTGTCACTCTCCAGATGTTGGCACATGTTCTCCAAGAACCGCAACACAGAGGACGTACTGGAGGCGGAGGGTAGCTTCACGTAGCGGATACCATGTTCTGATCGCACTGGTGGGAACAACACAAACAGCCATGAGTCTGTGGGCATTATGTACACACATACACACGCGCGCGCAAACTGTATGCATCACAGCTAAAGAAAAGCAGCAGATGGTTCAGGGTTAGCACCCTCCCTTTATATGAACAAACCCGCATTTTTCTCCCCATCGCACACTGCACCTCACCCTCCCACCCACCCAAGCCAAGCCCCCACAAAGCCGCAAATTAACCCCCCCCCCCCCACTCCCTGCCTAGCCTCACCCATAGCCTTCCCCACCCAGCCCCCCAAGGGAGACCCAATCCCAGCATCCCAAACCAGGTTAGACGCACATGTCATTTCTGATTACAGACACAGTGCTCTCATCAGCTGCTGCCACGGGCACCGTCTTTTATTCTCTCACAGACGCGCGCACACACACGGACACACACAGACAGACACACACACACTATTCATGGCCCATGAGTGTGTGCTTAAACCAATTCACCTGGCTGATTGCCTTTCCAGGCTTTACGGCACTTGGAATCCATTAAGGAGTTTACCCAGCACTGCTTTTCAAGAAGTGACTTTTAAAGGAATAGTTCAACATTTTGGGAAATGACTTATTCTAGTTCAAAGAGAAGAGTGACTGTCATGTCTTTGCAGGAAATACTGTATATATAGATAATGCCAGCAGTTGGTTAGCTTGGCTGAGTGTAAAGACTGCAGGGTTCCCACACAAAGTTTGTCAAGCATTTTAAAGTGTTTCAAGCACCTCACAGTTGTTGAAATTACATATTAAGATAAAGGACACATTTACTCTGAATGATTATTTCTCTTCACTACATTAAATCGGATGTTATCGTGAGATATACAACCCAAATTATGTTTCATAATGGCATTCCAAGAAGGGTAAGAAATTCATGGACATTTCACGCTGGCTTGGGCAATATATGGCAGAATAAAACAAAGAGATTTATTCAAGCACTTTATCCAAAATCAAAACTCCACATTAAAGGGTTTTCAAGGATTCCCGGCACCAGTAAGAACCCCAAGATTAAAAACAGGGAGGCTTGGCTCTGGCCAAAGGTAACAAAATCTGCCCAAATGTTGGGGGACAATTAATTTATCAACCATTTTTAAGCAACACTTGCTGGTTCCAGCTCCTTAAAAATTAGAATTTCTTCTCTTATCTGTTTTGTTATCGTTTAATATTAACAATAAGCAGATTTTACTGTCAGTCAGACAAAAGACGCAATTTAAAGGCATCAACTTGAGGAATATTCTGTGGTGTGCACAGCCTTTTACCTCTGATGACCTCTCCTCCTGTGTGGGACTGGCTCTGTAGGAAGGACAGCAGCACAGAGGGCTGGTACGTACAGTCCACGCAGGCCTGAACTGCCTGCTGAAGCACTGCATTTACTGGAGCGGGACCAAAGTGGTCCGGGAGCTGCTGCACCAGTTTGCGGTCAAGATGCGGGCCATAGTCCCCGTGCTTGTTCACATAGACGCAGACTGGAATGACACAAAGAATCGATTAAAGACCCGAAAAACCAAATGCGTATACTGAAGTGCATAAGCAGGCGTCAGTCGCTGTTGTTATCCAGTTTATCCAGTTTACCTGTGCAAACGACATTCGAGCCGTTGCTATGGTTGTTGTCTGCTGAGACGTGGCTCGAGCTCAGTCGGGCCTCTGGAGGCGGAGCTGTAACTGATGTCGCCCCGAGGGACTGCACCACCCGAGGCTTCTTCTGGAGTTCAAAAAACCAAACAAACCGTCTCTTTTCATTTCATTTCATTAACTGTCTGTAACCAACAAAAGGATGCTAGTTGTGATTTATAAAAAGCCCGCTTTAACTCTTTCACTGCTACATGTGAAGATCTCTGCAGCACATACAGCAGCTTTCAAAAACAAGCCTGTTCTCCCTCCCCACCTCTGACCCTGCTCCTCTTTATCAAAATCATTTCTGCCATAACACCTAAAACAGACAGAGGCAGTGGACCGCCGCGTAACAGATTACAACTCTTGTGACATCTCACCTTGTTCTTAGGCTTGGGCCCTCTCTTCTTGTGTGGTCTGGGGGCCAGCTGAGCCTCAGAGACAGTTCTGGCAGGGCTCTGCGACGCCCCATTTACCGCCGCTGCCGCCGCAGCTTCGGCCGCTGCCTTCAATAAGGCGATCGTCTGGGATTTGGGACGTCGACCTCGGACACCCTTGCGCACGGGGAGGGGTGGCAAGGGGTTGGGCAGTCGGTAAGAGGTCTGCATGGAGGAGGAGGAGTTGGAAGAGGAGCGACGTGTGGTGAGGGAGGCTGAAGTAGAAGAAACAGGGGCGAGGAGGGCACCGGGAAGGGTAACTGCAAAAAATGTGATAAGGTAAGGAGAAAAAAATGTACTGTTAGCCATGTTCTACAATAATACAACATTCATTCAGACATTAGAAGTAGGTTGCTTGTTTTAAGGTGCATAATTGTAAACCCGCAAGCATGCATACATATTAAGGATCTCAATTAGATTGGCCCTCTGTCCACACACACAGGTCTCAAACAAAGACATGTGCCGAGAGATGAGGCAGGGTTTCATAGTCCAACGCACAGTTGTCTGAGAAATAAAGAGTAAATCTGGCGAGGCAGACAAAAAACGGAGGAAAGTGAATAACTGTGTGGTCCTTCAGAGGAGGTTTGTTTTGATTTCCCAGAGTCTCCTGAGAGTGGCAGGTCCTTTGTATTAAGCCCCTCCCTCTGCTGAAATCAGAGTCAAAAGTCACGATCCCCCAGAGACATGCCTGCTAGACGAGCCCTCAAACCTTCTGCTTCCAGCAATAGGTCTACATTTTGATTATGGTGATAGGATTTAGAGTCTTTTCCACATACAGCAGTAGATATTGGATTCTTGAGGCTGATGTCAACAGGGAGTCTACAAAAATCTAATAAATATATACCAGCTTTTTTTTTTTTTTTTTTTTTACAAAAAACACATCAGTTTTCTCAGACTGTCCAGTTCTGTTAAAGCAAAGAAAACAAACCAAAAAGCACAATAGGTCTCCTTTAAGCAAACACTGCTTTAGCCTATTCATACATTCAGACACCTGAGTGTGTTTTAAATGGATGCTATGGTTGACAAAATCCATTTAAAGGGATCTTCATGTCGATTTTCAATGGCAACATTCGGTAAATTTAGTAGGGGAAATTATCAGATTTTAAAACTTCCTATATTCTTTTTTTTAATGTTCATTGTTTCCGCAGAGCTGCACTGCTAGCACTGGTGCTCCTTACTGAACATTTTAGGTGCACCAGCATAAAATGTAGCTACACCACTAAAACTGACATGCATCTGACATATTAGCTGTAGCACTGATACATATTTTGTACTAAAAAGACAATTTACAGAAACAACAAGGTGCTGAAGGAAAGGAAAGGAAAGGAAAGGAAAGGAAAAGAAAGGAAAGGAAAGGAAAGGAAAGGAAAGGAAAGGAAAGGAAAGGAAAGGAAAGTCACCAAGTGAATTAGAGCTTTAAGCCAAAGTAATTTCCACTACTTTTTAAATGGAGGCTGCAGCACCCCTTAAACCAGATATTTTAAAAACCATCACTTAATAGCAAAAAGTTTGAACTGTTGTGTTTAAATTTCAAAAAGCAATGGGGGCCATGTTTGACGTCGCATGGGTGCTCCACTTATAAAATGTAGCTGTCAGTGTCTGCAGAAACAGTTGCAGCGACTGATAATCTTCAGATATGATCAACCTGGATGATATATAGAGTCAGACTCTATACAGTACAACCCTGTTAAATCAGGTGTTTTAGGGGTTTTAGGAGCTTGATTGTGTAATCTTACTGGTTCAGGTTCAAGTGCCACCGCTCCTCTTTCCTTATTGCCTAGCACTGTCCACATTCCAAATAAAAGAAAAGCTACCATCTCAAAAAACTTGAAAAACATCTTGCCCCTGCATGAAGGCACTCTATGGATCACAGATGCCCTCCAACTAAAAGCATTTGTTCGGGAAAGAATCATTATTAGAAAATGCTAATCAGCTTAGGTGTTAAAATTGTCAACTGTCATTCAATTACCTATTGTTTAAACAGTGGCACCATCACCCCTTCCTGTCTTGAATAGCTGCGAGCGTGACTCTGTGATATGATCACGCAATCATCATGGTGGGTGTGTGGAAGACAGAGAGCAAAAAGTAGAGAGAAAGAAAGATAACCATCTCCTATTTCAATACAAACGCACTGCCTGGTGAGAGCGGGGGCCTCAGAGTGCATGTGGAAGCTCTCAAGAGGCCGGGGCTTTCATTAGAGCCTCCTTGACTGCAGCGATATGGAAAGACTATGGAAGGTTTACTGTTTTCTCTGAGGGGCCAGCAGGGGCACCCTGAAAGCTGCTTAATTGGGAAATGAGTGAAAGTGGGCGTAGAATAGAGCCGTGTCTTGTTTCAGAGGGCGAGGGCGCTCTCTCGCTCACCAGGAGTGGTCACACAAAGCGTGCTCTCAGAGGAGCAGCGATACCAACCTGCTCGCACAGTGGCACACTGGTTCACTCTGAGCTCTGAGCCATAAGCCCTACAAAGGCAGATCAGAATTTGTTTGCAGGGTACCAATCAGTATCAGCGGGTTTTAATTCACCGTAGGAAACGTGAGTTTGGGCGCTTTCTCTGATCCCTCCCTGAAAAATCTAATCCATTCACTTTATGTGACAGCCACCGAAGCAGCACACACCGTTTCCACACTGGTGATTAATGTCACATTCTACCGTATATTAGTTTATCATCAAATTTATTTTGAAAGAAAAAAAGGAAGACTAATCACCTCTGCATTTTAACTACAACTTCCAAAGAAAATCTGCTTATAAATGCATTTCACTCCACATCGTCTGACAGGATCGTACATATTCTGCATTAGCTCTTGTTGAAATATTCAACCCCAAGACTGCGTGCTTTTAACATGCCTGAGAATCATTACTACACTTCACTGTTTCAACAAAATATAGCCTGCCATATCTGGTATCTATGGAAACTCCTTCACCTCAAAATTAAAATCCCGTCAGTTGGAACAATGTCAGAAACTCACCCTAACAATTCTTTTTTAACAGGTGAAAATACCAGACCGAGTACATTTGGCTGGAAATTTAGCTCCTTGACTGAGTATCATACATTCGTATAATCAGAAATTTTACATTTAAGCTGGCCAAATGTATCATTTATGTGCCGTTACTAAAACATGCCTATTATTTTGTCAGTCATTTGTTCGGCCAATGAAACGTGGAAACTGGTTTCAGGTTTCACAACACCAAATGTTTATTTTTTTTCTGAGCTACAATCAAAAAAACAAAACTGTTCAATTAAAAAGATAGAAAACACTGAAATACATTTTCACATTAAGGAAGCTGGGACAAGAAAACGTCTGATATTTTTGCGAGAAAAAAAGACATAAACAATTTTTATTAACTCTAAATGCTTGTCCATTCATTTCCTGCAAGCAATTATTTATCAAAGTAAGTGTCAAAAATGCTCTACATTGCAACAATAGAGTGTTTGGTCAGTAACCCATGTCCCTCCTCCTGCATGAAGAGAACATAAGAGGACATTTTCTGGTTTCCTTGCCTACTTTATTCAACCAGCACAACTCTATAAGACACACAGAGACCAGGATCCTCCTGTTCTGGTACCTAAACTGGCAATGGCGGAACAGTGAAAGCTAGCAATTCCAGCGCTCCCGGCGAAATGTCTAGTATTTTTGTTCAAAATAAGATGTATACAATCACTTGAGGTAGTTTCTGATTGATCCATAAAGCATCTATATCATCAGCTCTACTGTACATGCTATGAAGTTGTAGATTTTTGTAGCCAATGATTTCCTTCTGTACTGTACAAAAATCAGTAGTAATCAATGGCTGCCTAGGATGAAAGGATGCATTAAAATGTCTAAAGCAGGATGGTTTGCACAATGGTTAGATACAAACAGTGTGATTTATTGGCTAAAACATGCTAAAACCATTTAGGTAAGCGAGTGTATAATATTCTGTAACTCCAGATCTAAATCATTTTTATCAACAAAAAATCAGAACCAAAATTGACTCCTCAGAAGCATTTTTTTGTTTTTTTTGTTTAAATGTGAGCAAAGCATCTCCGACATGCAAAGCAGAAGCATATGGTCCTGATCATGACTATATAATTCCAACTCGACCCGCTGACCTGTGTGAGCCACAGCCCGAGGAAACGTGTGTGTATGCGAGTGTACGTGCACGCATGTGAACGGGGTCGCTGAGAAGTGTGTCTGCTGTCTGGGGGGGGGTGGGGGGAGGGGCTCCACAGAGTTGCCTCTCATCTAATTACACACACACACACTAACCCACACACACATCCAGAGCACCCTTACAGCAAAAATAGTCCATTCACTCACTCACACTCACACACACACACTCTCACACACACACACACACATACATGGGCTGATCTTTTGAGCGAATCCGAAGAAGGAAGCTGGTGAATTGCAGATTCAGGTGTGTGTGCAGATAGCAGCAAGGGGAAGTAACTTAAATAGCCCTGCGGCACAAACACAACAACAAGTCTTCTGCAATATCACCATTGTTCTACTGTGACTTGTGTGGATGTTCGCCCAATCACAAAGACGGGTGCGTAACATCAGTGGACTGAAAATATCTGATACCCACTAATCCATTCCCGAGTGCTCTGCAAACTAATTCCTGATGCTCCACACAAACACACACACACACACACACACACACACACACACACACACACACACACACACAAATACACATGATCAAAAACACATGGAGCTCCAAACTTAATTGCAGCCAGCAATACTGTTAAATCTGCTAACTTTGAGGCTACAGCTTTCTGACTACAGCGACGGCCTCTACTCTCAATTTACACTGAATCTGAATCAGTGCAGGTCTTTTCAAAAGTGTTAAAGTTAAACAAAGAAAAGAGTGTGAAAACAGCAGCTTTAATCATTTACACCCGAGTGGGAGGCTGCGCTGACTTTCATGTGAGCGGCAGATTCAGCCTTCGCTTCCCTTTTTTTTTTTTTAACTAAAAACAATAAATGAAGGCGACATGAGCTTTTTAGTAAACAATCTTAGCAGGGACATATACTCAAGTCCAAACAAACAATAACTTCCCAGACACCGACAACCACTTCCTGGTTCATTGACTGAAATAGCTTGAACGTGTGCAGTATTCATTGATCTGGATTTGTTACATTTTAGGGAAGTTTCAGTGGGAAAGTATCTTTCCTATTATAAAAAAAGAAACATGCATACTTTCACAGAAATGGAACATGCCATTGTGCCTGCTGTTCACTTACATGTGTTGCATCTGCTAGGTATAAACAGACAAACTTTACCCAAAGCACAATCTTCTGACAAATAAATAGTGGCAACACGAGCTGAGAAGTTTTCTCTTTCTTTTTTGGAAACAAAGAACAAAAAGAAACGAGAATTGATAAACACGCCTAACTCACCAGGAAATCCCCACCAAAGGAAAAAAGCAGAACTTCACTTTTACGATTGTGGCTTTTGTAGTAGAAGCAGTGGTGGTAATCGCTGTGGTGGAGATAGTAGTAGTACTGATGTCGGTCACCCGGTTCAGTCCCTTCCTGGTTCTCTCTCTCTGCAACTCTATTTAATTTGTTTACTTCTCTGTCTACTGTTTTCCTCTTCCTGACTTCCTTTAAAATCCTCTCCTCATCTATTCTTTCTGTTTTCTGCCCCTCTATCAGCTGCTTCCTCGGTTGTCTCTGTCTGTCTCTCTCGTCTCTTTTCTCCCCGGCTGTAGTCCACAACAAAGCCCACGCTGCTGCTGCTGCTGCTGCTGGTTAAAGCTGCAAAGCTTCCCTCCCAATGAATGAGCAGGGGGAGGATTTGGGGGGGCAGAGGAGGAGGAGGAGAAGGAGGAGGAGGGTGTTTAGATTTGCATAGGGACAGGGGAGGGGTAGAGTGAGGGAAGGCAGAGTGGGTGGGAGGGGAGAGAGTTGAGCCCTTTATTCATGTTATCTGTAGGCCATATCGACAGTCTACATCAGTCACCTGCTTCTCAGCGTGCCCCTGGGGGAGGGGGAGCTGACGGGGGGAGAGGGGTTAACGTCGGGGCTCTAAGAGTGGTTGGGGGATGGGGAGATGGGGGTAAAAGGTTAAAATGGATCAGAAGAGTCCTGATTGAAATGGGCGACAAGGGGCGAACTCCTGGAGTTGATGCGCACATAAGCAAGCTTTCCCTCGACACACACACACAAAGACTCTCAAAGCTCAGAAGGAGGCGTCCCCCCCACCCCCCCAGTGTAACCCTAGACCATTCAGACATTCCCTGGTGAAAGATGGCCAGGTCCAGCATCAGGAAACAGTCACACAGTCGGATATCACCCCGGTTCCGGAACAATGCGGTACAGAGAAGTCAGAGGAAGCCAGCATGGGAAAAGTCCCCCTTTCAGCTGGAGACGTCTTAATCTGCTGAAGGACAAACTGGAGCACCGATGTGGCAGAACCAAAGTAACTGTATGAATGGATGAGATATGGCTTACAGTAGGCCTATCGGCGGCCTGTGGGACGCGACTCGGCCTGAAGCAACCTCTAATTGGCTCAGCAAACATAAATCCGATATATGACAAAATATATAAGCAGCACATAGTGAATATGTAACGTATATGTCTCACACATACGCTTATAGATGTGAAGTACATAAAAGTCATCATATACCAACAACAACCAGGCCTGGGGAGTAACGGTATACATATTACAAATTAGGACACAAGGAAAAAAGGTAACTGTTTTCCATTTGAGTCACAGACACATTCAGTAAAAAAACAGGATTACTCACAGGATTACAATTTTAACCTTTAACATTATCAAGAGTTAATAAAAGCCATCTTATTGATATGTTTCTTTTCTCTTGTATTTATGTGCATATGTTTGCTATCAAGCTAATGGGAAGTAATCAGGTAACATTACCTTAATATTATGATACTCAACATGTTTCTGACTACATCTTTTTTAACAGGTAATAAGTAACTGTCTAACAACTGTCTGTGTGTTGTTCAGTTTTTCTGTGCAAAATCATGTTGAGTCATCCTCTATTCCTCCGATCTGTAGCAATTATTAACTCAATATTGTTAACTGCTGTCAACTATTATATTCTGTAAAAATCAGTCAATATCATCTACACTGTGGGTACAGTATGCTACCTGGCGCATATCTTACATCTCTATTTCTAGTAGCAACTCCATTTATAAATATAATACATATCATGTTGTCACATCGCTTAAATGTGAAAAAACAAAAAATAATAACATAACACAATTTTTTTACATTTATCTATTTATTTTTTTATCCAAATCTCTCTATGGTGTGATATTTCCACTCGAGAAGGAGCTACTATAACATATTTCCCATCAGGGATCAATAATTTATTTCTGATTCTGATTGCTATTTTTTACACCATTCATTTGCATCTGTTTATGCTGAAATGCAAACAATCTGGCCCAGTTAAAATTATAATTGAACAGCCCTGGCTTATAGACACACATATAATTACTTGACACTAGTCTTGCATTTATAATGTATCTTCAGGTCTATTCTTATCAGGGCGCTCACTGGGAAGTTGATTTATTTAGTTTATGGGTGCCTACTCACAATGATGGTTGATGATTTCAAAATAAAATGCAGTAATAGATGTATCGCGCTGATTTTTTTTTTCTTTTAAAGAAAGCAAACATAGAGACATTTTTTGTATTATTACATACTAATATCTTTGTAAAACTGAGTCAAAATGCATGGCAGCTTGCGTATATAGAACAGTAAAAATCAGTTTTCCTTCAGAGCACAAGATAATGAAAAGTAATATTATTTTGGCATTTATAGCCATAACAATGTCTCCATATCGGCAAAAGTACAGACATGTTTTCTTCATGCATTATTCAGAATGCACTTCTCTGCACTCTGACCCAATTCAATACCAAATAGCAAAGACAAAAGACTTATCACCAAAGATGAAAAAAAAATGCACGATGATGAAAGCTTGCTTTATAAAAAAGGAAAACAATTAGACACCAAATCTTGGCGTCCTCTTAGATGAAAGCTAATTATAAATTTGAAATGTTTTAATAATTACAGAGTCTCTCACACCTAATCTAACATGCATAGCTAATTACCAGCTCATTATCACCTCCACCAAGCGCTTCTTATTCACTTACCCGCATACAAACATTTGCTGTCTGGTGATTTGCATTATCCTTATTGTTTCCAGCCTGGGTCTTACTAATAGTCAGGTTTCACATAGATTCATCTGTCAAATAAAGCTTTTTGGTTCTGGACTATTGTAGGTGGAGCTTAAGTCTTGAGACTAGTCTAAGAGCAAAGATGTGCCTCCACCACCAGTGATGGAGGAAGTGGTTCAAGTGCCAAACTTTAAAAATACCCTCCTGCCTTGTCCTGCATTAAAAAAGGTAACTTAGGTAATGTTAATGTAATGAAAGAACAGTGCATGACGGTTTTAGCCCATATTGCGCTGTTTACATCCGTTGTCATTTTCAGCCATAACTGTAACGTTTAAAGACATACATGCTGGTCCGACTGATGTTTCTGTGGTGCTGATTGCAGTGTGTTGATTGGTAAGTGTTCTTCATATCTACCCAACAGCGGCATCTCAGACTAACTGCTAGTTTGGGGTAAACTCAAGCTCCCAGTGTCTTTAGTTTGTGGCACAACCGTCTCCAACCTATCCTATCGTTTGTTAAATTCCTGTTATTAATGAGATACTAAAACATCAAACGTGCATTTTAGATTAATGAGATTCATACACTTTAAATAAAATCACGAAAAAAGACAATGAACTGTCAGCTAATGCGGGATGCAGGGGCTTCCGACCCAAAGGTTATTGTTAGCAGACACCGTGATTGTTAATCCATTAAAACATACATTTAAATTGTTGAGACAATCAAAAAGTAAATGCAGCAGATCTTCACATATGTGAAGCTGGAACCATGAAATGTTGTAGCACATATTTTACCAAAGGGATTAATGGACTGATCGTTTCAGCTGAATTTATTGGGTAGTTTGACTTTAAGATCATATTTTAGATGGCTTTCATATGCTTGTCTGTAAAATAAAAAAAAAAATTAAAAAATCTTAATTTGTAACTACCTAAATCTAGTGGTGTCACCATGTTCCAATATCATAATATCTCAAGAGGAATTGTTCTTTTTGTCAAAAAAGACCCAAAAAACAAAGTTCACATAGTTAAAGATTTGATTGCTTGCACAGCAAATGATGATGCCATGATAAAGGTGTAGCGCAGAGCCTGATACCATGACAGCAGCAGAGTCTGAAGGAGGTATTACCGCCTCTCTACTGTATCCACACATAAACACTGAGTGGAGGCTGCAGACCGGACTGCCTCATTGCCTGAGGATGGGGAACATGCTCCAACAGTCAGGTAAGTGCTGTCATCCATCAATAAAGTGGAGGGAACCCAACATAACGCGCGTGCACACACACACACACACACACACACACACACACACACACACACACACACACACACACACACACACACATTAATCAAGGAGGGTGTAGGTCTGGGTTATTCAAAACCATATGTTTCCTGACCAGTGGGTACCAACAACAGGGTGAAGGGAGGAAATGATGATGATTGATATCTATCACACCTGCTGAAACCCCAACTTCAGAATCAACAGACTCTCTGCAGAAACATTCGTCAAAGGGATTTTGATGGATGACGAATGTCTAAACATCTGCCAAAGAAACTAAACAGCTAAACCTTGAACATAAAACTCTGGCGTAAGTGAAAATCACATCCTGTAACTGCCGAGCGTAATTACCATATAATTACATCCTGATTGATAATTAATAGTTCAACCAAAGCTCTGATTTACAGGGTTACATACGTGGGATTTTTTGTTGAGGTTCAGGAGTCCTGCATGGGAAAATTAGGAGTGTGTAAAAACACACAGGAGGAAGTGGGGTAATGTTTGTGTTATCTGAAGGGGCCACAGACAAATTTACACTATTAACACATTTTTGAAAGGTTAGAAAAGAACTGAGAAATATCTTTAAATTAGTCATCTCACAAGGATTTAGCCTCTTTCTGACAGAAAAAAGCAATAGAAACTCCCGTAAATTATTTATCATATTTATAAATGGAAAAATTAAAACAAATGCATTCAACATGACCTGAAATGCTGCATGGAAACATGTACACTGAACCATTATGTCCTTTATGACATGAGGTTCTGCTGGAAATTTCACTTTAACTTTGAATTCTCTTATCGAGCTTCATCATGGTTTTTTGTTTTTAGTGTTGCTTTTTCCTGTTGTCCGTTTTATTGTTTTGTCACCCTTGTAAAAGAAGTTTCCGACTTCAATGCAGCTTAAAGATCAGTGAAATAAATACAATATCAATGTTTCCAAATTTGGTCAAGAAAGGAAATACTTACAAATAATTACATGTGTTAGTTCCAGTTTTTGTTTTGAATGTTTCTCAGACATAGGGGTGTCACGATACAGGGATAAGGACGATGATCATGATATTTAAAGACACATACACATTCATATTTTGATTCTCATTCATTTGCAGAAAGAGAGGCACAAAAGATGAATTTGACTGATAGCATTATTATTATCATCATCATCACCATATTATTATTATTATTATTATTATTATTATTATTATTATTATTATTATTATTATTATTATTATTGTGTACACATATTAGTGTGATAAAATCATTACTGTGAATTCTTTAGGCCATGACAATCATGTTGCCAGCCCCACTTTGAAAAAATAGAGTGTGAATGTGATACATAGGCTATAACAATGAATAGTGTGTGATATGGTATGGTAGTGTAAATAAAGACATATCTGATCCATTTTTATTTCAGCATTTCAAATTGGTCATTTAAATATAAAAATCAAATAAATATAGCAAACATCACAGATTTTCTTTAAATGGTTCATTTGTCTGAACGAATTAAATCTGCTTTTGAATTATTCTCAAATTCATGTCAAATTGTTTAAGGACACAGCAGGTTTGAAATAGTTTCACTTGTAATAATAACAGTTATTAATCAGATGAAATCAGTTTCAATTATATGGCCTAAAATCACAACCGCATTGCCTCAGTGGGCTTTACAATCTGTTCAGTGAACGGATCCTCTGTCCTCTTTTAACAGGGGGAAAAAAAGATGGGAGAAATTAATTAGGTGCCATTATTTTTACTTATTGTGTGTGTCCTCCAGACGGACTTCTTTCCTGTCCAGCCACATTAAGCTACACTCAAATATATTATTCAATAATCAAACATCCATCTATTTTCCTCCAAATAAACAATTAAAACCAAATTTTACTTGAGCATATTTCATCTTTCATGTTTAACTTCTTAAAAGAAAACTCCTTTTGGATGCAAAACAGGACAAATCCAGGTTGCACCAGAAAAGACTGAGTTTAAAGACAGTTTAAAGCAGGTGTTATGTGCAAACACAACACTATACAGAGGATAATAACGTCAAACGTCTTATTTATGACCATACTTGACGGTAAAATCTGTATCTCTTTGGAAAATCAGTGATTGTTCTAGCTTTAGTTGTGAAGCTGCTTTGTCACCTCTTTAAAAAAATGCACAATGGAGCCAAAAACAGCCAAACAATCACATTAAAAAACTGCCTGTGGTCAAGTAAAGTAGTGGATTAATATATGAGATAAAAATCAGAAACTGGAATCTATTCAAGCTGAATCTTCAGGGAACACTGCAGAGTCAATGAGGAGGTCAGCGCTGCAGGTCACAACCCACCAACAAAGAAGAGAACTGAACATAGAGAGGAGAGTAAAACCACGAACAGAGGAGCCACGGACCGAGCTGCTTCCTCCAAATCGCTTCTTGTTTTAGGAAATTTATGTGAAAACCAGCAGTGAATAAAGTCTAAGGTAAAGACTATAGCTCTGTATCTTCCACAATGTTTCTACTCAGCACTCAATGAAATAATCACAACATAATTATGGCACAAAGTGCCAGACTACTGTGTTCAAGTATTTTTTCCTATTATTAGAATAATGGAACCAACACTTCACCGGCCAACTCACACCACACATTCACACATTATTCCACAATACTACATAATTACTTTGACAACTACTTCATAATTAATAAGAAATTACTTTATCCAATAGAAACCCAGAACAGTTATTTGCAACACTCTATAATGACCATCATCAAGAAATGGTAAAACAAACAAAAAGTGAAAAAAAAAAAATGACTGTACTCAGTACAATGTTGAGAAATTTGAACTTCAACATGTCCATTTTATAATACTTTATACTTCTACTTCACTACATGTTGAGGGGAAATAGTTTTAGTCCACTGCATTTATTAAAAAGCTACAGTTTTTATTTTTTAATTATACAAACTAATAATGGCTTTATTTGTTAATACCAAAATATTGTTCATTTTGTTCATAAATTCGGATGTATTCCTCTAGATCCAGCAATATATAAATAGCTTAAAATTAGTTGCTAATTAGCTTTAACATTAATGTTGATGTTGATTGTGAACCAACAATATATACAATATATGTACTTCTGACAGGGGCCATAATGAGTAATTCTGCATTTGGTATTTGTGTGTCAGTATCGTTACACTATTGTTATAACAGCCGCAACAATTAATCTTCTATAAATAGTTATTTCATTTGAACAATAAAAAGCTTTATACACCATTTGTTAAGCAATCGTTAATAATGGTAAAGCTGCAACTGATGTCTATAACACTTGGAAAATGGTTAATTCATACTGTGCAGTTCATCTATAAACATTATTTGGATGCATCTGACCTTCACGATAGCTAAATAAATGGTTTATAAAGCGCTTAATTTGTTGTTAACAGTGAAATAACCACTTTTACTTCATTGCTTCTTCCACCACTGCTCACAGCCGCAGATCAGTGTCGTGGCAGCAACAAAGCAAATTCCTATCAACTGCCTGAGACACATTGTGATCTCAGAGGGATCCAGACAGATTGAAGAGGCTCTGAACAACAAGGCCTCTCTGTGCTGATAATGGCTCCAGGCTACGGCTGGCAGACACATGACACCCAGCAGCCTATCAGGGATGATAATGCGCAGAACAGTAAAGGTTTTCATCTGCTTGTTATAAATTGTTTCACTTTTAGGACAACTTTACAACTGTGCTGAGTAGTTTGTGACAGTTGCCACAACTCCGTTGGCAGCCTGCAACGATGAGGCAGATACATCACAATATGTGGTGATCTGCTGCTTTCTAGTGGTGAGTATTGGATATTGCATTTCAAAGATCTGAGATTCAACACCCGTCCACTTATTCAAACAATAGCTATGAGCTGAACACCACGGGCATCTTTGGACTGTTAAAGTTATCAGTGGGATCAAACAACCTGAATCCCATATGAAGCCCTGTCTCCACCAATGAGTGCTTGAGCAATAATGTCCCTTAGTGCTACGCATCATGATATATTAAGGCACGGGACACAATGTTGGCAGTTTACCTTTATGTAAGCCACTGGTAATATGTACCATATTGACTTTTCTTCAAAATCTGTCTTCACATCACTCAAATTTGTGTTACATATTTAAGCCAGTGATTTTTTACATGTGTGACTGTACTGGATATTTTTAAGGAGATGTCAGGATATTTTCTATCTGTGTTTTTGGCAACAAAAAAATAGATTTCCTATGACGGGGACCTCTTTATGCCGACAGAAAATATATTGAACATATTTCTGACAAGAGGCGAGATCATCTGCAGCCAGCAGTCTTGGTGGCAACAAAAACCAGTAATCTAAGAAAACATCATCATTTCCAAACCCTAATCGAGGATTCCTGTGCCTAAACTTAACCAGAGCATACACACAGCATGGACAACAATAAAAATGCAACATAATAATTTCTTATGTTTCTACATATACCCGTGGTTTGGAGAAATGTGCATTACCACCATTAAGACAAGAAAACCTACAAACATGGGTTAAAAGTTTACAACAACTTGAATTTACAGTGCCCAGCTCGCTCTACTGGAAGAAATCATTTAGTAATCGAAGCAGCACTTACAGAAGTTTCCTGGTGGCTGTAAGCTGTGTTTTGTCAGGGCGCACCAGCCGACGGGGAAGATGTCTCTGGAGTCGAAGGAGCACCAGTAGTCGAAGGCGCCTCGCCAGCCGTCAAACATGACGAAAATCTCCTGACCTCTGACCTCTCCCACCGTGGCAGGGCAAATCAGGTAGGGGTTCTTTCTGTCCACCGCCTCCAGCTTCATACCAGGCTGGAAGTAGTTTTTAGCAGGGCTGACAGGTTCCTAAACACACACACACACACACATAAAACAAGCAAATTAATGTCTATCCAGTGTATATGAAAAATGGAGTGGCTCCCCCTTGTGTTTCTGATGTTTATTGCACAAATGGCTGCATTGAATAACAATTCTTTTAAATCAAGTTTTATATAGGCAACAAATGTGAGTTGATTTCGATGTTTGTTCATGTCTTATTCATTTAAAGGCAAGAATCAGAGCTCAAAGTTTCCTTAACACTGACTGGGAAATGATTTGGACACCTCGTTTTCATGGCTTTAACTAGAAAGAGAGTCTCTGTTATTGTTTCACTCTGGATGAAACCAAGAGAAAAGTGATCACTGCAGCTTGTGAACAGACACAATTTAGGCAATTTATATACACACACACACACACACACACACACACACACATCAGAGCTGGCCTCCAGTAGCTTCTTCCTGTTGTCAGCACTACCTTTTTGAAAGCAGAAGCAGGGGCCATCTCTGCCCCACTCAGGGTCCGCAGGAGGAACATGGGCCACGATGAGGCATTCATTCTGAAACCTGAACACAAGATTAAAGTCAATTCAAGTTCAAGTCAGTTAAATTTATATGGCTAAAGATCACAAATCACGTGGCCTCAGGCGGTTTTACAATCTGTCCTTTGACCCTCGATTTGAGTGAGGAAACCCACTCACCCCCCAGCCCCAAAAAAAATCCTTTTAACAGAGGAAAAGTGAAAGTAACTTCAGAGGAACCACAGGAGTGATCGCTCTCATAGGACGGTCAGACATGCAAAAGTCTTTTCCATGACTATAAACACTTCACAAACACACTGAAGTGATGTAAAACTAGATACCACCAGCTTAAAGACACTCACCCAGCGGTGGCTGCAGCATGTCGCCGGTCCTCTCACACGTTCCTATTGGCTGGATCTCTAACGAGTCGACCAGTCTCCAGAAGTCGTTGGTGTTGTCACTACCGTCCAGACGCAGGCGGAGACGAGTTCCCATCATGCCCATCACCGTTGCAATGCACACGGAGTTGGAGTTGCGAGGGTCCCGAGCCTCCAGTTTCATACCTGCTTTAAAGTCATTGGAGGGGGGCACTCTGGACTGCAGGGGGACACACACATAATCACACCTTCAGTCACCGTCGTGTATTATAAAGACACTTGTGATTGGGTGACCCATCAAATTTTACTCCAGGGTAGAGTAAAAACAAGTGTCACCAGACTGACACTTCCATACAGGACGTCTAACTATGAAACACCTCAGAAAGACCGCGCTTATCCTCGGCCACGGCAAACTGTATTCAACAACATTAAAAATACAACGACACGATAAAGGGGAAATTAATACTATGTGACCTTAAAATGCATCATAAAGAACACCTACTTGTTTAAAGCAATTAGGCGACGCAGCAATGGAGGACGTTTCTCTCAGATAGTCTTCCCAGCTGAACGGTTCTGGCAACAAAAAAAAAAACAGAAACAAACTATCAGTTAATGAAACAAAGTTCAGAGAGTTTGAGAGAAAAGTACTAAAATATACCACAATAAACTGACTCAAGAAAAACATTGATCATAGTTCATGAAACATTTAAGGTGGAGTAAACCTTTGAAGTGCTATTCTTTTTAGCCACTTGGGGGGCAGCGGATAGTAGGGATTGTTGGGATCCACTTGATGGTTTGTGAAATTTTGGGGCATCCACCGATTAACCATGTTTAAAATCACAATTCATTTGATAGCTGCTGCCAAAACCAATGTTTGTTGTTGATGCTGTTTATTTATTTTTTCAAGGCTGGATATCACTAAGATTACATCACACATACACGTGGTGAGCGGCATCTCTGGGCGTGACCCGGTGTTTTTCCTGCATGAAACAGCCAATCACCAGCACTATTATATCTATACCCGGCAAACACTGAGATTAACTCCCTGGGGATTAAAATGTAGTATCAAATGAGAAAAATTCATTGATACATTTAATCTCAGTGGTATCGCGGCAATTCAGTTCAACACCCAGTCCTATAATTATCTATAATTATTATCTTTGTTGATATTTATTACCCCTTTTGTGCTGGAAAACATAGAAATCTTCATTAGAGAAAAGATTAATTCAACTGTTATAAAGTCAGTCAGCCGTTCATTACACTGCCGTTGAAGGACGACAATTTAGATCATAAAAATCAATGAAAAAAACTTAATAACGGATAATCCTTCTTTCATTTTATTAAAGTCTTTCTCCGGAAGCCTTTTTAACCCGCTGGACAACTAAGAATCTTTCAGTGCTCACAAAACCTTACGACGTGATGGCAAGAATGTCAACAGCAGGGATAGGATATTAAAAGATATCACTACAGACCGCTATAGACACTCAGTATAAATTGATCGTGGGAAATTTATCGGGGTAATCCTTGATATCCTCATATGAATTACTTGAAAAGTGTACAGTAGCAGAAGAATTCCGGCCTGTTCGTACATCCAGTAGCCAGTAGCAGTAGAGTTGCAGTTTGTGGCCTCCTGGCAAACGTAGGTCCAGTATTGTCAGTTCTCTCTCTTTTAGCTCTGTTTTTGTAGCCTACCAACTCATGTGGTCAGTCCCTTGCTCTGTTACCAAAGTCTCTGCATTTCACCACAGATAGACATAATTAAATAAATGATAAAATTTGCACACACTAATAAATTGCTTGCATGTACAGTGCCTTACAATGGATTCCACAGTTGCTCAATCTGCCCAGTTTAGGAGGTTCAGAAACAAGACAGTAATACATGAGGGTGATATTATTTGCTACAACTTTCCAAGGAGACAGTTTAACATGTAAACTTATGAGTGTTTTCCTTAGCAAGCCCAGAGGTTCCAGAAAGGTTACAGATCAGCATTAATGTCACAGACGACTGACGACTGAGAGGAAAAAGCTATTAACTCAAAATGTTCTCGATTAGATCGCTAATGAAAGGATCAACAATGAAGAGGAACAAGGCCGAGATCAGAGTTTCCAACCGTTAGATTTGTCGAGGGCAGAGCCTGCTGTGATGCTGCTTCGTCTCTCCTTCTCCTCCTTTTGATCTGAAATCAAAAGATGATTGAACTGCTCATCAGGATTTGGAAGCGACTGATACACAGACCATAATTACTGTGCAAATGAAGGCAAAAGAAGAACCTGCGACAGCAACAAGGGAAAAATGAACAATCCTCAAGGTGGCAAACACCAAAAAAAAAAACATCAGGGAGCGTTTTGATCTTCGTGATCAAACTGAGATGTTTGAGAATCAGTCTAAGAACAACAGGGCGAGCAGACGAAGGGTCACATGAAGGCCTACCTCTGTGTGGTGTCCGGCCCATGATGAGCAGAGCTAAACGTGCCGCTGCAGAGAGGTGAAGTCGGACAGGCTTTGACCTACACGGACACTGGAGAGGAAACGGACACAGTCAGAAACATTCATCCAGAATACACCGACCCACCGTAAAACTACACACTGGCTCCGCTGAAATCAAGACAAGTTAAGCCTACATGCAAAATGAATTCCACTTTTGTCCACTTTGACCAAGAAAGTGGACCACATCACTCATTGCCAATCACTGAACTGGTTTCCTGTGTGTCAGAGATTGATTTTGAAACACTGCTGTGGGTCAGTACTGAATGGTTCATCACAGGCATGCTTACTGTCCCCAGAGTCAAGACGAAACTCAGAGAAGCAGCATTCAGTTCTGATGTGCAACGTATCTGGAACAAAGTCACAGTAAACTTGAGGTATGATATTTTTTCTAAAGTCAAGATTTCTCTACATGCCATTCAAGTGCATTTGGGATTATTCATTCTTATGTTGCGCTGCCCTGTAGCTACTCGCCTTCAGGCCCATCGAAAGTCGGATGGTGTCTCTAATTCCAAAAAACATTTCTGGAGCTTGACAACAAAACAGAGTTTCAGCATTTTCCTAAACAACTGAAGTAGATTGGGACTCCTTTTAAAATATAAAACAAAAACATTTGAAAAAAAGAAAACACAAGACATGGCTCAATACAGTTTGTCTGGCATAATCAAAGTCTTTAGAAGCCCAGAGATCCCACATTGTTCTGAAAAATAAGACAACATTTACCTAATGGCTCATGCACTCGCCCTACAGCTTTTAGCTTAGCAGCTTCCAGAGAAAATGTTGGCTCAAAAAAGGGTGAAAACATCATTTTTTCAAATCAATTTTGGATCTCTGGACATCCAGAGACTTGGAGTACGCTGGACGAGGTGTATGGAGCCATTTTGGTTTTGTTTTAAGTTGTTTTTTTCTTATTAAAACACATCCCCGTCTACTTCACTTGTTAAGGAGAACACTACAACGCTGTTTTGTTGTGAAGCTCCAGAAATGATGTGTGGACTTACAAGCACGAGGTGAGTAGTTTCATTTTTGGGTGAACGTGTCCTTTAATGCTGTTGCCATCTCATGTCAAATCCTTTGAGTTGCCTTGTTGTTGAAAGGTGCCTTATACAATAAACCTGCCTTGCTTCTTTTGTGAAGTTCAACAGGGTTTATATTTGTTTTGTGACATTTTTCTTCTTGTCAACAAATCCAATGAAGAAACTCAAACCGAAAATGAATTAAATGAACTCGTAACTCACAGAGTACAAGTGCCGAGCCACAGCCAGACACAGTGATCAACACTGTTTAAATGAGTGACATGTTCGTTACAATGAATACACACAGTGTATTATTATTTTGAGTTAATCCCACATGGAACCATCTGTCTGCAGTAAATATTCACTAGAGCATCAAATCAATGTGTATTAATATTAACGTATTAATGTGTATTCATCCACGGCCTAAAATAGTCCGTCAAACATTAGCTTTCAGTAAGAACAACGCGATAATCTCAAAATTCACTTTACGATTCTGTTTTAGTGCAACTTGCTTCAGGTTATACTCTGTTGTTGTCTGTAAAGTGTTTCTGTTTGCATCACCATAATCCTGCCATCCCAAATCTGCTACTCACAACGACTCAGAAAACATTCTACTGAAATTCTGCACATCAAAAATACAGCCACCATTAAAGATGCAATATATTCCAGTTAAAACATCAAATCTTGTAAATTTTGCATTATACACCACCAACACCATGAACATGTCACTCTTGTGCATTCAATAAAAAAGTGCCCAACAAATGATGTGTTGCTATTTAACAGCGCAACCTTCTCTAGATAACAGGTTTGAGTTAGCAGCTTCACAAAATGTACTCCTGAGACACTTGGAAAACGAATAATCAAATAAAAATGTTACCACGCTATTTATGCTGAAAACATCCAGGTTCACCGAAGCCCTGAGCACAGCCACTCTCCCTGTGGAGTCTGCACATGGTGATCAAAACGAAGCAGAAAATAATCCAAGGCAGCCGAGCATCGAAAAAGTGATACATTCGAAATTAAATCCAGAAATTCAAAAGCTTTAAATCTCAAAAAGAAGCCGGATAGTGTCTCCCTTCCTTGCGTTTGAGCATCTGCAATGTATTGTGTCTGTCCCTCCCTCTGAAGACCCCTCTATCTCTGCAGCGAATCCCATTGAGTCAGAAGGAGCCATAAAGATTCCAAGCTGCCATAAAAAGCCATTAAGACGTGTGGATGTGGGACGTCTGCTGGCCGACTTGAAAAGGATTCCAGCTCCAGACTTGGTTCAGTGTTTGTGCTGGCCTGTCTGCCTCGCTCAAGAGGGTCAGACAAAAAAAACGCCCAGCAGACCAGGAAGCACTTAATTTTTTACAACCCTCCATTTCCACTAAGGCAGCCACTTATCTGGGATTAGTGTAATGTTCCGCAACCTGAACAGTGAGAAGATCTGAAAAATGACCTGAGACCTCATTTCAAGGGAGGTTGTAAGTTTTGTCTGACGGGAGGAGCTGTCACTGCGTTAGTGATAGCCCTTTTTTCTCATGTGAAAACTTAATACTTAACTTAAAATGAAAAAATATATATATATATTGTGAATTCATGGTGTTACTTCACAGTTCAGTTCACGTACAGGTTATTTTTGTGTTCTAGTTGATCATAAAACTACACAAGTGATGTTTAAAGCACACAATAACTTGCCTCCAATCTGTCTTCAGCAGGTAAGGACAACATTTTAAAAAACAAGTTTACTATATCATATATCATATTTTTATGTATAAACATCTATTCTATTTACCTTTGTAAGTTTATTGTCTATTTTTGCTACTGATTTTGCCATTTGTAATATTCTGTCATTCGGCTGCTGGGACAAACTAATTTCCCCCATTTGCGGGACATTCAAGGATTTCTGATTCTGATTCTGAAAAAATAAGCTGGTTTAATATAAATGGTATAATATGAACTGCCTACACCTTTTCATTCAGTATATTTTTTGTTGCTGTTGATGTTTCTTATTTATTTCTACATACGTACATGATGGAAAATTGTCAATTATGACCGAAATCAACTGAACTGAAAGTTGTTTTCAGGTTATGTGACACACAAAATGTCACAGTAGGAACATTTCTGTGAATAAAAAAGTGTCTTCCACAACAAACAGTGGAATACTTGTGCAGTTAATTAACTAATTAATTCGTACAGAAAGGACATTTCTTAGAAAAATACAAGATCAAGGTGGTTTCAAACTGCTTCTCAAAATCTTTACATTTACAAGTAAAAGAAAAGTGAGTAAAGCAGTGTTTGAGGAGCTGGAACCAGTAATGTAGCATTTTTGCCCCATTAATGATGTAAATAATAACAGATCATTGCTGATTAATTATCTATAAATCGATTAATTGTTTCAGCACTGAAACTTTTGCAGAGGTTTCTTTCGCATGTTTAAAACATAAAAAGTGAAAAAAAGAGAAACATTTTCATTTGTAATGAAATTATTCTTTCTCATGACTAAAAGAAAGTTGCTGTTTTTTTTGTTTTTGTTTTTCAGAAAAAAAGTAAATCCTCAGAAGTCATCATTTTGACCTAAATTTACAGTTAAGGAATAACAAACAATTATTAAAATATCAACACAAGAGAAACTTTATTTTGTGTGGATCTCTCCAAATTGCCCCTTTTGTCCAAAACAAAAAGATATTTGGTTTAAAATCACTTTAGGCAACGACAAGCAGCAAATCAGCCGATCATCCCATGAGTCGATCAACTGTTTTGATCTATTGATCAGTAAATTCTTTATAGATTTAATATCAATATATGTTGTACTCTCTCCAGTGTGAATATTCGTTATGGGACTTTAAAGCGGCACTGTGTAGTTTTGGAGAAGAAATTCAAACTCAGATCATTATTATTTACAATATTAATGAGGTAACAATTCAAACTCAGAAATGTTCATTTTCCCATAACTGAAGAAACAAGCTGTTCTCAGAGGAAAATAAAAAAGGTCCCCAGAACACTGTTGGAAGCTAGAGATGTGGCAGGGTCCGCCACATTTAAACAAAGTAAAACATCATGAAACTGTGTTGTCATTTAAGGTCAGTTTGTGGATTAAGTTCATTCAATCCTGAAAACAGAGACAGATTGTTTATTCTGTTTGATTAGACATCAAACAAATAATAAAAATTTAAAAATCAGTTTGTGAAGATTTTTTCTGTGCTGATGAAAATGTCTTTCCCAAAAACAACATAATGCACCTTAAGACTGGACATCATAAGTTGTTTTTTTTTTTTTTTAACTGTTCTGCATGTGTCACTTGGCTCTGGGATTTTGTAAAGACATATTAGAGACAAATAAAGACAGAATGATCAATAATTGGGATAATTGCAGCCCCTGGTAGCATTTATAACCGAGGAAAGCAGCACAACGTTGGCATTTCTGCTTTACAAACGACTTGGAGGTTGATTAAAAGTGGCAGTGGATGACAGATCCAGCTCCATGTGACGCTGCCTCACATCTGACAAATGTGACAAAGTGTGTGTATTTACCCTGCAGCACATCCTTCTGCAGGACTGGAGGGGAAATAAACCTTTTCTTCTTCTTCTTCTTCTTTTTTTTTTTTTTTTTAAAGAGATCAAGCTACCATCTACACCGAGGAGCCATGCCCTGGTGCTTTCACCGAGAGGCAGGACAGTTTGGGAGGCAGGAGATGGAGAGGATCACATTACTGCTGAGAGGCTGCAGGGCGTCACCTCCACGATCATCTCACACCCAGCAAACTTTGATCACACAGAGCGTCTGTCACCCACATGTTGTTGTTTTTTTTTCTTCTTCTTTTTTTTCTTCTTGACGCCCACACTGAGGTTACCCATCACACCTCTCCGGGTTCAGGCTGCATGTGTGGTTGATTTAAGAAGAGGAAGAGGAGGAAGAAGAAGCACCAGATCATTTCTGGCTCTCATTTGCATGATGTGTGTTCGGAGGGGGGCGAAAGGCTGAATCAGCAGAACATGTCATTTAATTTGAAGGAAAAGTGTGTGACGCATTTTCATTTGGTTTATGGTCACATTTTGTGGGCGGGACGGGGCTCATCGTGCGGGGCTACAGAAAAACCCCGCTGCTAACGGCGCGTTCCAGCGGCGGCGGCGGAGGCGGAGGGGTGTGATAGCGGGAGGAGGGGGAAGCTGGCGGGATCGAGTAAATCCTCCGCGGGGAGCCAGCAAACGGAAAGCAAAAAGGGGGGAAATCTGCAGAGTTCAATGTCGCTGCTGCTGCTGCTGCACCGAGCTGCACACACACGCACACACACACACCGCCAACACGCTCCGCCGTCTAACCACCCTGCGGGGACGGACGGACGGACGAGAGGGGAGCCGAGCGTCTTCTCATCCGTCCACCAGTCCACCCCCCTCCACCCACCCATCAAAAAAAGCAAACGAGAGACAAACCCGAGTAATAATGAGACATGAGCCGTACCCACCGTCTGAGCAGGGGATTTTGATGGGAGATTCCTCACTTTCTATCAGATGCAAGCCGCCATATTCGCTGCAGCACCGCGCATGTCCACCACGCAGTGCTCTAATTCATATTTTTTTCCACTGGAGGTTAACAAAAAAAAAAAAAGAAAAGAAAAAAGAAAAAAAAAAGAAAGGAAGAAAGAAAGAAATCAGGGGGATAAAAGGCCCACAGAGACAGACGAGAGGAGGGGAAATGATTAATTAGTCCGTGGATTCGGCTGGATGTTGGCTCGTGTCGGGGTTTGGTAATAAAGTGCACGTCGCGTGGGAACGAAGATCGAAAAGTGTGTTTCCTGTTTGTGGTGACGGAGGAGAGCGAGGGATGAGATGGAGGGAGCAGGAAGGTCAGACTGATGGGAGGGAGACACGGCGACTGCTGTTACTGTAGATGTGATAACAGGCCACACACACACTGAGGAGGACGACATGAGGACATTGTTACTGTACGGATTTATTGTTAATGATGGAGGAAGACGGCTTTTAAAGACACTAATACCCAAAAGTCCAACTGTTACTTGAATACCAAATGTTACTAAGTCACATAGTAGTTGAGTAAAAGTCTTAACATATCTGATATTAAATGCACAAGTATCAAAAGTCATTTTCTGGCAAAATGTTTTACTAAAGTATCAAAAGTAAAAGTATACTGTAAATGTATTTATATGTATTTATACTTTGGGTTAATTGATTATGAGCCTGAGTGATTATCGATTTCGATATTCCACATTTTTCTGATAATTCTCTTCTTTCTGAAAATCTGTTTGCTGACTGATTTGTGTGTGTGTGTGTATATATATATATATATATATATATATATATATATATATATATATATGAAGTATATAAACTGTATTATAAATAAAGCATATAAATTGATTGATTACTGACCTAGAGGAGTATCAAGTACAATACACTTAAGTTTACTTAAGTAAACAGTACTTTAACATCATATTAAAAACAAAAAAATCACCCATGCTAACTCTAGTTCATTTTCACCTACAGTTTTTTTTCTCGAACACATGTCTAAAACCAACAAAATAGCAATAACAAATCTAATTTCACAGGGACGAGTGAAGTTGATGTTACTTTATGTTAAACTGTTGTGTTTGTAGCATCTTCATCTGTAAACAAAAGAGTACAAATACTCAAGGAAAGTAGAAGTAACTCAGTTTTGTCTCAGTTAAAGAGTAAATGCATATGTATATATCTATAAATAGATACCGTACTGTATATACTGTATCTGTGTCCTCAGATGAAGGACCTCAGTGTTTTCCAGCATTGAGACTGTCACTGACAAAATGTGAAATCCTTTCTTTCAAGTCTTGATCTCCAAATATCCAAACACTTTTCTCTCAAATAGCAAATGTGGCATCAGATGTAGGTGAGAAACTTTTTCTCTGGCGACAATTCAGACCAAATGTTCCACATTTTGTGAGTGTGACTCTGCACCGAGTTAAATATAAAATGTCACCTCGGATCTGATGATATTATTCAACGGTAAGAATGAGTCACGCTGGTCACACACGGTCCCAGCATATAGGCCCCGTGTGAAAACTAAGAATAGAGGTACAAATCTATGCACTTGTAAACTTGCACCTTTACACTTGTCCTCCACTGCCTTCCAGACAACACGAGCTCTTACCGTTACCTGACGGCTCCTCACTGACGGCCTGAGAGATTTGAAAACACAACAAATGACCATCGTCTGAGTTATTTGCTGTTAACACTCAGTCCATTCCACAGAACATGAGGTGCTTATTTAAGAACTGTATCAGACAACTACAGCCTTAAAAGCATCGGTAATACAATCCAGAATATATTTAATGATATTATGAAAAGGGACATTCTGTAAATTACTCAAGTGTGGTTTTGATAGAGGACCTTAAGCCTGCTAACACAGATGAGTATCAGGGGTCGACCAGTGTGACTTTTTCAGGGCTGATACTGATTATTAGAAATGAAGGCGACTGAAAACCGATACCTGAAACAGATTTTCATTTGCAGTAATAATAAATCTTTTTGTGTCAACATTTCAAACAACCACTGATGAAATCAACGTGCAGTAAAAAAAAGTACAGTTTACTCAAGTACTGTTGTTAAGTACAGATTTGTGGCACTTTACTTGAGTATTTCCATTTTCTGCTAGTTTGTACTTCCTGTCCACTACATTCACTGGGTTCATTTAGTTACTAGTTACTTTGCAGACTCAGATTATTCAGTGTTTGTAGGCTGTTATCTGTGGCGTGTTAGATTTTGTGAGAGGATGTTGCATCAGAGCCAAGACGGCACATTTTGAAATTAATTTCTTTTATCAGCAATCCGACAGACAAAACAGAGATAACCGGCAAATGCTGAATATTGGCCCCCGATAATAAGCCAGGGTCCGTAATCTGTCTTCCCCTGGAATCAAGTCGAGTGGCTGTTCTGATGACTTGCAACTTGACTTGACAGAAAATAAATGACTTGAGGAAAGTCGAGTCAAATGACTTGTTGGCTGTCAGTATTTCACTGTTTAAAAGTAGAATGTAATATTTCTCTGATTGAGAGGAAATAATAAGTAGAGTAAGTTTTGCATTTTAAATCTCTTCATAGTGTGACAGGTCACTCTACAGAAACGTCCATGTTTCTGTCCCCAGCCGTAACAGAAAAATGATACATGACAAACACTTAAGAATTAATTTTTTCATGTTTTAAAATAAACCAACAGGTTAACAGAACAGTTACTGCCCCTTGAGCCAACAATTTGGCAATATTTGTTTTTTTAATCAGTTATGTAACACTCCAGGCACCACAGAACTACTTGTCCCCAGAGTCATGCATAGAAAGAACGTGCTGCATTTTTTTCTGCCATTTAACATGCAATCATCTATACATTACTATCAAACACATGATAGAGATGACATGAAAATGAGATGACATTCATAAAAAAATGTAATTTCAAATAAATATGATAAAATACTGACAGTAATCGCCCCCTGGAGTTGTGTCACTGGTGTTAGAAATAAAGTCCCGCTGGTGACATCACTGTACCTCCTCTGACCTGATCTCCTGAAGGTCTGTGACGAACTCCACTGTCTCTTTTCAATGTTCTCATTCATCTCAAGCGTTCTTAGGAAACATGTGGATGACGCCATTTACATTCAGGGCATTTAGCAGATGCTTTTTGTCCAAAGCGACATACAGTGATTCATACATACAGCGTCTTGCCCAAGGACACTTTGACGAATCCAACCAGCAATCTTCTAATAAGAAGATGCTGGCTCTGCCCCTGAGACACAGCCAACCCCTGATGTCAGCGGTGTGCCCTACTTTATAAGAAGCAAATTGTAAGAAAGTAGGATAGAAATGGATTAAATTACATGATTTTGTGAGTTTTACATGATTGAAGACGTGGTTTGATGCCCTGTAGCAGCTATTTAGCATTAATATTGTCACCTTTGCCGGTGTTACTTTCCTTATGGGTAACACCAGTTTTACAAATAAAAGTAATCAAGCTTCCATTTATGTGTATTCACAGAGTTAACAAGTCATGGAATAATGTGGTTGTACAATTAAATGTTAGAAAAGGAAGTCAATGTTCACATTTGGCCCTTCCAGAAGTGGATGTCTCTATAGAATGACCATGATATTTCTGTTCTAACAGGAGCAACTATAACGTACCGCCAGTTTCCCCTTCGAGGGCCAGTCGAGTTTTCTCATTCTGATCTATAATTATATTACAAATTCAATCCTTCGGTGCACTTTTTGAACAGATTAGATAAATAATATTGTCATCATTAGACAGCAGCTTATCTTTCCTCCTCACCATGCCCAAAGACTGCAGGTAAGACTGCTGTCTCCAGGGAGGAAAGGTGACTCGACTTGGGACTTAACTTGCAGAAAGTGACTTTGTGCTTGCTTGAGACTCGGACCTAATGTCTGCTTATACTAGTAGTAGAGTTGACTCTGTGGTAGTGGATGTTTGACAGGGAAACAAAGCCACAGTTTCTTACTTCTGAGTACAGCATGTAAAAGCGAATCATTATAATGATGACAGTTGTTACAAATGTGCAAAAAAGTTGCTTCAGTGATGACAGTGAGCTGTGAGGATAGTGTGAGGGGAGGGCACACACACACACACACACACACACACACACACACACACACACACACACACACACACACACACACACACACACACACGTGGCCTGTGGTAGAAGGTGGTGACTTGCAAACAGCCTGTAGCTGCAGCGTTTAATGTACAAAATATTGGATAACAGCTGCTCATTACGCAACAGACAGAGTGTGTGTGAATCCAGGGAATTCACACTGATTTCGCCAATTAACGCAGTCATGAAGGGGAGGTGTAGGTGGGAGAGAGCGGAGACGAGCTGCAGAAGGATTTTTAATCACTGACACCACATGGACTGACCAAAGAGGGAAACATCATGACACACAGGCTGTGTGGAATCTGTGGCTGATTAACATCAGCCATAATAAAGATCGGACACATTATGAGCTGGACTGCATTTTCCATCCCAAAGTTGTATCGCATCGCAGCTCGGTCTGGATGTAAAAAAAAAAAAAAAAAAGCCCAACTGCTGGAACGCGCAGACGTCTCTGTTTCTATTGGCTGCGCGCAGCGTCGCTCAGAGAGGAATGACGATTTTGCTGCTATAACCAGCTGATGCTGAGGCTATGAACACGGAGCCTCTGAAGAGCTGTTGGCGGTACATGGATACCCCGTCACCGGCGCTACGCCTGCGGATTCGGTCTCGTCTCCATCCCGAGATTGAGTGAGTAGGATATTTGATCGTGTCACGACGCACAGGCCCGGGCTTCCCCCCCTCCTGTCGCTCCACATGATGTGTCTTCGTCTTCCCACATCATCATTTTCACGGGCATGATGCTGTGTGCTTCACTGGCTGAGCTTCTCTCACCTCACGCAGGCGACACATAACATCTGCAGGTAAAAGAGGCTCGTCGGTTTTCTTTTTCATTTTTCTTTTTTGTTTTTTTGACTGACGGACGGGCTGCGGTGGCTCATTTCTCTCTGTCTTTCCTGTGCTTTGCGTGCGTGAAATGGTGACTAATGAAGTTGTTATGGGCGCACGCTATTTTGTCGATGTTGTTGTGCACCACTGTCGTGAACACTGGTCCGTGAACGACGTTATAATGTATGCACGGGTTACTGTGTAGGCTGAGAAACGCGTGGACAGCGATGGAATGGTGGTGCGCTCCGCAACGCAGCGAGGAGAGAGACGCAGTTTCGATGCAGAGAGCAGCATTACTATCGTCTCTCTCTCTCTCTCTCTCTCTCACACACACACACACACACACACACACACACACACACACACACACACACACACACTGGCTATCTCGTACACGCGGACGCACGCACCTGCCTTTTGAATTCACACTCGCAAACTCACTCATGCCTGCGGCTGTCTTTGCTTGAGAAGACGCCAACAGGCGCTTGATTCAGGATCAGTGTCTCCGTCCGCTCTGTCAATATTTTCTGGAGTTTCGCGGTGATGTTGTCACCGTATTGCCTTCTACCAGCTGTCTGCCTGATGACTGCAAGGACAAGCAGCAGCTTATCAATAAACCGACCCTGTGGGCTGTACCCGTTTTCTTTTAGGAACGTTTTTTTTTTTTTTCCTAGAGTACAGGCGATAACGCATCCTCGGTAGCTCCAGCTGCAGGCATTCGAGGTAGATTTCTCTATTCAGACCGGATGCATTATGGATCCAAGCAATCCCCACAATATCCTTGAATGGATGGCCTCAACATCCACCTCATCACTTCCCCTGGAAAGACTTAGCTGTGTGGAGCATACACTGCATAGGAAAACGCCCACACGGGCACATGAGCCAAATCAACATTAAAGTGTTTTTTTTGCACTGCTGAATAAATCAAGTGTTATACAAATGAAGTTGGACTGATACTGTGAGAAGCTTTGATGGTTCCAGTCCAACAGCGTTCGCATTACAAAAGAGGCATTTAATAACCGCGGTCAGTTTTTGGATGTGTGACAGGAGGAGATGTGAGCTCTTGAATATAATTGTTCTCGGTGTTCTTGGCCTTTCTCTCCTCCTCAAAGACAAAATGATTTATCTTTTGGTGTGTCTACATTTAGGACACAGGCTCTTTGAAAGCAACGCGAGGGCTTGATATTAGCACACAGTTTAAGTTATGAGAATATTAAATCATGACCCATTTCAACGTGTTCAGCTCAACATCTTGAATGTGGCAGCACAACAGAGCTGTAGGTAATTATACGTCGGGTACAGCACAAAGTGCAGCTGAGGCTGAACAAAATGTCCTCATAGTTTTGCAGGTATTTGATCAAAAATCAAAGTGTTGGAAACAACTGCGATGTGATCATGGTGCTAGATATGCCAAAGTGAATCCGATTCATCCTGAGGATGCTAACATTAGCTTAGCTTCAGGGATCATTTATTTGTCATTCTGTAACACTGGACTGCTCTGTACTCTGGTGGTACAGCAGCGGATACTACTGTATCTTTTGCCAGACGGCATCAGGGCGAAGGAAGGATGCTACATTACTATCTTGATTCAGCGTTGTACGTAGAGCCACATTCATTCCTGTGAAAGCTGCTGACTGCTGCATGAAGCCAGACGGCTTGACTTCCTAGCTATAAAATTACCCTGATCTCCCGCCTTCTAGGCGCGCTAGGGACTTGTGACTAACTCCCAGTATAGCGCCCAACTAACTTGAATAGAACTAAAATCAGTTAATCTTGCAGCTCTTGTAGACTTTGGACCCAATGACTTAATTTATGCCAGTGAAACTAGTCATTTTGTGGGGCTTGTGATGCTCAAACATAACTTTCCACTGTTCTACAGCCGCTTCTTTCACAATGTAAGCATATGGAGAAAAGCCTTTGTGGCCCAAATGCATCACTTGACATTATAATTACACTGTTTGGCCACTACGAAAGTTGGTTTCAAAGCCTGGCGCTCACTGTAGTGTTGGACACAACTTCGACCGAAGATGGTTCTATTTTGAAATTCAGGGGATTACCATAGATAATCCAATTTATCCTGAGGATGTTTATGTTAGCTAATTAAGAAGTACGCCTGAGGCTGATGAAATTGTCCACAGTTTTGCAGGTATTTGGTCATAAACTGAAGCACTGATTCGTCATGAGGGAAATATAAATGTCTGTACCAAAAGTCACGTCAATCCACCTAGTAACTGTTGAGATATTTCAATGAAAACTCCCCAAGTCAACCTGCCAATGTTTTAAAAGAGCATAGCCAAATCAGCAGACCACATTATCTAAGAAAAAGATTGTGCAAACCCACCGACTGGATGTTGAGACATTTTAGTGGATAAGTGAATATTTCGACTGACTGATCCATGAAAGGCAACCTGATGATCTTGTAAGAGGATGAACGAATCAGTAGGATGCATGTTCTAAGAACCATGAATGTTAGTACCAAAAACTGTGCCAACACATTTAGTAGATGTGGAGATATTTCAGTGGATAAGTAAAAGGTCCTTAGGATCCATCCTTTTGAAATCATCCATATCTGTGCACATATCACACAATCCATCGGATAGTGGTTGAGACATTTTACTGAAAAACAAAAATATCTTTTGGTGCCACAGAGGGAGGATTCATCAGCGTCTGTACAAAATTTTATAACAGTGCATCCAATTGTTCAGATATTTCAGTCGGGTCCTACAAGAACTACAAGGTTAGACTTGCGTGAAGCAGATAGGCAGATAAGTGCTGCCAGTCATTACACATTCCCAGAAGACTCAAGAGTCACCCTTGGAGCATCCTTCAGACTGAATGCGTGGCTGCTGGGAATAGATGGGACAGGAAGAGTGTGTGGAAGTCATGCTTAAGTCATTCATGATTTAAATATGTCCTGAAGGAAATGCCTTCCTGTTAAATGTGCATGTCCTAGTTAGCTGCCATCTGTGCCAGGGATACCACCAGCATGCTACTGCCTGTGCAAGGAATGATGGGAAGTTGGACCTTGGAATGACCTTTCAACAGCATGAATAACACCTCGCTTCTCTGTCTTGTCTTCTGCTCCTCCAGGTGTGACCGTGTGGGGGTTTGGGCCGAAGCACTCGACGGACAACCTCAAGACATGGAATAAAGGGAATTCGGCGACAACTGAAACCACTGCGAGTCAGATCCATAAATAAAAGAAACTGACATTTAAAAAAAAAAAAAAAAAAAACTTGAAGGGAGCTGTAGAGTGAGGAGGAGAGGAGCTGAAGCAGAAGAGGAGTGAAGATGGGGCGTGGTTCGACGCTCGCCACCTTTCGCCTGGACTCTACAGTTCACTCCGTCAACCGCCGGTCAAAGCAGGAGCCTCCTCGCTAAAACCAGAGCAGCTCATTTCACTGGAGGAGCCCCCACCCTCGGTGATGTGATGAATAAGTTTGAAGTACTTGGCATTGTGGGAGAAGGTGGGTGATGTTGCAAAGCGGCTTTTTTTACTGCATTTTCGTGAGGATTGCACGTATTTTTTGTTAACTTGCAATTGTGCTCCTGGTGATCAGGGACACGGAGGTCACATCCTCGGGATTGTTTTATCGACCTAAGGTGTATTTTGCTTCATACAGTTGAACCCTACATATCAGCGTTGTGAAATCTTGTATCTCCAGCATGTCCCCTTTAGAGGAGCTTAGCATTTTTGACACAGTTCAGAGGGTCGTTAACTGGCTTTAAGAGCCCGAGAGGTTGTAGAAGTTCCTGATAAAGTAGCACATAATCCTGTACTCAGTCTGTGCTCGCAATGAAAACAACAGCATTAGTCATTTGTTTACCATGCATTCTCAAGTAGTTTCCAGGGCCTCTGTTTACCTCAACTGCAGAGAGAAACCAAGCCTTCATGTGAAAGGACAGGTCTTCAGTCGCCAGTTGAATATTTGATCAGATTTTTCATGAGAATCCTCCCTGTTTCATGATCTGCTCCAGTTTTAATTTGCTGTTGATGCCAACTCAAGACATCCTCCGTGTTCACCTGTTTGTCTTGATAGTGTAAGTTGCCACCACACTATTTTTATCACGTCGAACTCACGACTCTGCTGCTGCGAGTCTCTCTTCTCGAACGGAAACACTCTTCTTATTCCCTTATTATTTCCAGTTGCCTCCCATTTTTCAGATTTTTTAAGCATGGTTAAGTCACCATCAATGAAATGCAACACTTCCTGGATTGATATGTCACGTATTAAGTGCTCCAGCAGCAGTTTCATCCTGTTATTAGGGGTAGGCTTTAAACCAGCAGCCACCAGTATGAGATGTTTATAGTACAGTAACCGCTTCAGAAATATCACAGTTTTACAGTATCACAGTAGGCTTTATGGTACATTATCATCATCATTATTATTATTATTATTATTATTATTATTATTATTATTATTAGTTACAATGACCCTTTAAAGAAAGGACTTTATTCTTATTTAACAAGATATGTCCTCACAGAGATTAAACCTGATATAAATCACATGTTTTTTAATAACACTACCCCCCAGATTCCACCTCGACAAGACCAAGCTAAACTGTGCCCGTGGCTCCACCAGCTGCGCCCCAGAAGTGGCTCACTGTTATTATCATGATCTGAGCAGGGGCATGCTGAGTGACACCCTTTCACAAGTCTGTCAATGACTGGAACATGGGATCCTCATCTTTATCTGCATCTTAAAACAATACAAACAACATATGTATACAATTTAAGTGTCACTTTCAGCACTTCAAGGGAAAAACTTGGTCACCCCTGGTGAAGAGCATCTGGTCAATTTTCAGAATGAAACACCCTATACAGACAATAAACACACTAAAAACAGACAAAACAAAACATAATTTAACTACATAGCCTGGCAGAAGCACCGCTTTCTAACTAACATTGTCTGATTGTGTTACATGGTAACAGGAAAAGTGTAAATGATTTGTAAATTATCACTGTAGCTGATCTTGGAAACATTCATTTAATGGATGTAGGATAATCAAGTGGTAATTTAATTAAGGAAGTGCTTGAATGTTAATGTCAGCTAATGGGTTATCACATTTGTTTTAGCTTGAAATATAACCTGATGTCTGCCCAGATGTTCACCATCTATCACCTTGGTGAAATTATGAAATGATGACAGTTTGTCAGGTTCACTAAACTCATACGACCAGCAACCTGGAAGACAGCAGCATAACATAATCCCAGCATCTGAGCTTCCCATCTGGAGTGTGACATCAGAGGAAAATGGCTGCTATGGGAATATGACTTATTGATTGTCTGGAGGGCTCAGATAAGAAATTATCATCATATATACACTATATTACCAAAAGTATTCGCTCACCTGCCTTTACTCATTCTATGAACTGAAGTGCCATCCCATTCCTAACTCATAGAATTCAATATGATGTCGGTCCACCTTTTGCAGCTATTACAGCTTCAACTCTTCTGGGAAGACTGTCCACAAGGTTGAGGAGAGTGTTTATAGGAATTTTTGACCATTCTTCCAAAAGCGCATTGGTGAGGTCACACACTGATGTTGGTCGAGAAGGCCTGGCTCTCAGTCTCCGCTCTAATTCATCCCAAAGGTGTTCTATCGGGTTCAGGTCAGGACTCTGTGCAGGCCAGTCAAGTTCATCCACACCAGACTCTGTCATCCACGTCTTTATGGACCTTGCTTTGTGCACTGGTGCACAGTCATGTTGGAAGAGGAAGGGGCCCGCTCCAAACTGTTCCCACAAGGTTGGGAGCATGGAATTGTCCAAAATGTTTTGGTATCCTGAAGCATTCAATGTTCCTTTCACTGGAACTAAGGGGCCAAGCCCAGCTCCTGAAAAACAACCCCATACCATAATTCCTCCTCCACCAAATTTCACAGTTGGCACAATGCAATCTGAAATGTACCGTTCTCCTGGCAACCTCCAAACCCAGACTCGTCCATCAGATTGCCAGATGGAAAAGCGTGATTCATCACTCCAGAGAACGCGTCTCCACTGCTCTAGAGGCCAGTGACGGCGTGCTTTACACCATTGCATCCGACGCCTTGCATTGCACTTGGTGATGTGTGGCTTGGCTGCAGCTGCTCGGCCATGGAAACCCATTCCATGAAGCTCTCTGCGTACTGTACTTGGGCTAATCTGAAGGTCACATGAAGTTTGTAGCTCTCTAGCAATTGACAGTGCAGAAAGTCGGCGACCTCTTTGCACTATGCGCTTCAGCATCCGCTGACCCCTCTCCGTCACTTTATGTGGCCTACCACTTCGTGGCTGAGTTGCTGTTGTTCCCAAACGCTTCTATTTTGTTATAATAGAGCTGACAGTTGACTGTGGAATATTTAGGAGCGAGGAAATTTCACGACTGGATTTGTTGCACAAGTGGCATCCTATGACAGTTCCACGCTGGAATTCACTGAGCTCCTGAGAGCGGCCCATTCTTTCACAAATGTCTTGTTTCACAGTCTGCATGCCTGAGTGCTTGAATTTATACACCTGGGGCCAGGCCAAGTGATTAGAACACCTGATTCTGATCATTTGAATGGGTGAGCGAATACTTTTGGTAATATAGTGTATATATATATATATATATATATATATATATATGATTTAATCAGGCCAATACCAATATCTTTTTAAACTCTATTAGACTTCTCTCAAGCTAAGGAATAGTTTAAAATTTAAAGGCATGAAATTTGTCCTGACCTCACAGTGAAACTTTTAGCGTTGCCTTCCTTGAGAGCATCTAAAACACTGAGCCACAATTGTGTGTGTGGGGGTGTGCGCTTCTAAGTTTGCTCCTGTGTGTGTGTGTGTGTGTGTGTGTGTTTTGCTGGAACACAAAAACACTGGTCAACTCTTGCTCCAGTGACTGCATTGATGGGTGGTCTGAACATGAAGTAAACGAGGATAACATTTTAAGTCTAGCTGCAAAGGACTCGTGAGTATTAAATGCACGCAGGTCGTCCACAGGTTAAAGCATGCAGAAAGAAGTTTCTTTCAGTCAGCTGCGTCATTTGAAGCTGAATCCGGTGAGTTGCACTGACATGCATCCCTGGCTTCACTCTAATGTGATCTGACAGAGTAACCCAGTGTTTGTTGTACTGTTGTAATTCTCACTAACTGCGATCTACATCAGTGGTTGTCAGCATACATTAATCAAAAAGTTAGATACACAAGTTTAAAGCCACAGCAATAGCATTTGTCTTGATTTCTTGCTTGTCTTAGAGCTACTATGTGTTGAAGTTATTTGTGCTTATATCATCTTTCAAATAATTCTGACAGCTAACAATGATATTGTTAGTCTCCATAGTAATATAACCACATTTTAAATGTATGCCATCGCTGTTTGTTATAATTACATATCTATATAAATATTGTTCCTATAAATCATGCTTGTTCTGCTTCAAATATCAAAAGTAGCTCCTTACCTGGGAGCCTCGGCTGCCAAGAACAAGAGGCCAGAAAATTATGAATCAGAGCGGTAGCTAATTCAGAACACTGATGTTGTAATTAGGAACAGAATGCTGCATCAGCAGAATTGTTTCAAATTTGACCCAGAATCAAAATAGTGGTCTCATCTAAACCGCTGACTGAATTCCCAGTTTCTACAATGTGTAACCTGTAGCTTCAGCTCACAGTTAGCTGTACACAGGAGAATGTTACAATCTTGATCAGCTCTTTTTTTCTTTTTTTTTACTCCTTGGGAGCTGCTACTCTCCTCCGTTTTTATACACACATTCTTGCAACTCCAAGTCATTATCAGAGAAATATATTTTCTAATGCAGTTGCTCATCTTTTGTACCAATTTGCAACACTGGAACATTTCTTCTCACATTTTTTTTTTCACCTGTGTCCATTTTGTTTGTTGGTTGTCAGCAGGATTATATACTATATAAGTAGTAGTATTTCTGTATGCAAGTTGTGCTAATTAGTGGCCACTATAGTGACAATGTTAGCTAACGCTGGCCACCATGAGCTCTACTGGCCGGGGCTGTCATGTTTTATGAATATGAAGTTTGAATGAAAGAGTATGAACAGGTGTTTCTTTTGAATTTAAAAGCAGTGTAGCATCTTTTCTGCTACCTATACTGCTTCACCTTTGCGCCAAGGTAACGTTACCGTAAGGCAACTGTAATTTAAAAAAACGGCAATCCAGTTTACTCTCATCAGAGATCTTTCCATTGATGGCATCAGACCCAAATGGGTCCAACACATGTCTCCTTAGACATGTCTCCAGTTATCCATTAGCAAAGAGGTCAATTAGGGATGCAAATTATAATATAGAAACATGTTGGAAGTTTTGCCATTAGAAAACTGTTGGTAGAAATTGAACAAACAGATAAATTAAACACTGAGCTACAGAAATAAAATAACACAAAATAATGACTTTTAATAGCGGCGCTCCCGTCTGTCGCTGTTCAACAAAATCCAACCCATACTGAGGCTGCTAAGTGGCTGCAATGAATTTATGATTAATCATTAAATCCCTAAGATCAGTATGAGCCTGTACGGTGTGCAGGTCAGATTGACAGTCCATAACTGGGGTGGCACAGCTGGCCTCCCAGCACTTTTTCTCCTCTCATATTATTCTCATTATAGTCTTCACTTTGGAGGGTATCTTTTCACCTCTGCCAGTTGGTTTGCTGGTTGGTTGGTAGTTTGTGAGCAGGATTGCACAAAAACTACTGAACTTGCAACACATGGAAGAGCATGTGAGCTAACTCCACAGAGGAACTCACAGATGTATCCGCGATTTGCAAGTGAAATCACTTGTGAAGTCATACTGCAACCATTTGTGATCAGCATGTAATCAAACCACGCAAATTGCCTTTTCGTGTCACCTTATTTCCCGTTCATGTCCGTAGATGAAAGGGTATCTTAATGAGATCAAGAAGACCATGTTCATTTTATGAACATAAATCAATGACAGCCTCTAAAGCATTTTAAAAAGATATGGTAAGTGATTAACCAAGGGGAGCCTGGCCGACCTGCCTCAATAAATGTTTTTCAGCCATGGACGAGCTGTCTGAAATATGGATGATCAACAGAGAACATGATGTGCTTAACAAAGACAGAAAGCAACAGGGACAGTGTGTGTGCGTGTGTGTGTCCGTGCGTGTGCGCGTGTGTGTGTGTGTGGGGGGGGTGATTGTTGTCAAAGGTAAAGGAATACGTGTGTGGTGAGTGTGTGGGAGGGTACGTATGCCTCCGCCTCACCTATTAAGTGTTTTTTCTCTGGTGGTTCTCACCTACTGCTCTCATTTTATGTGAACATGTTTGTTCGAGACTTTAGAGGCCAAAATGTAATTAAGACTTTGAAACTTCAGCACAGACTAAATGTTATTGATCTTTTGTGTCTTCCTCTCTGTTTCTCTGTCCAGGAGCATATGGAGTGGTGCTGAAGTGCAGGCATAAGGTAAGTCAGCATTTTTCATTTGAATGAAATATGTGTCAGCTTCATCTGTAATTTACACTTATAACTTGAAATAATTCACATTTCACAGTTTGCTTTGTGTATATTGTTCACAGTTGACCGTTTGTCTGTGTGTGTGTGTGGTGTTCTTAACAACTTCTGCGGTCGCATTAAGTCATTTTTTACACACGGTTACACACATTTAATGATGTATTTTATGTTGTAGAACAAATTGTGTAAATATCTTAAGCCTGTGCTGACAACACATTTTATTCAGGCTACAGACTACAGATTACACCACTCTGTTGCTGGATAAGGGATTTAAATGACACGTGTCCAGTTCTGTCTTTGAATTTCAAAGACTTTTCTTCATTTCAGCTGCCACCTAGGCGAGCTGACAGGCTAACATGTGTGTTAAAAACACCTACATGAAGCATGAAAAAAAGCACTATATGCAAAAACAAATGGTAAACTCTTACTATTAACAACACAAAGCAAACTGTGAATAGTGAAGGATTTTAATTTAAGTTATGGATGAAGAAGCACAGAGATAACTATAGACTAGAGTCAGCGCCAGAAGCAAATGGACATCTAGTTCGTTAAGCAGATATACGTGAGACTACTGTGCAAGTGACTCGAGCTGAGACTGATTATGGTTGATTCAGCAATTAGTAATTAAAAGAAAACTACCGACTCATCCAGAAATACCCAACATTTGCAAGTCCAAGACTTTCATACATGAGAATTATATGTCTCTAATCGGTTTAGACTGTATATCAGATAAAAGAAGCAATTACTTTGTGCTCTGGGTGGATATCTTTGTTGTTAGTTCAGTAATGTTTTATAAAGGAACCAGTCAATCAATCAGCCAATCACCAAGATAAATGACAGAGTAATCAATCACTTAATTCAGTTGCAGATGTAAATGAAACAAAAGTGGGATGAGGATATCTTTTCATTCTTGTCTTTTGGCTTACTAAAAATATGTGTCAACCAATTATCTGTGCTCCCCCCCCCCCTTCCTTTCTGTCACAAGCAGATTTTTATTCACCCTGTTTGTCATTAACAGTGGTCATTTTTCCACTCACAAAGGCAAATACACTTTATAATACCCTGATGTCACTTGTTACGCACCCTCACGTGTTCCTGACCTGCTCTCTCACATGGTTGCCTGATGTCACATTGTGCGCGTGAATCTGAATATCCTCTGAAAAAGACTGGTGTATAACGTGGGGCTCTTCACAAACTAAATTTATGCCATTAATGTGCTTGGTATGCATGAAAGCAAGGCCTGCTGGTGTGACTCATCCAGCAGTGCCAACCATACGTGACTGCACGGCTCCCAGCTCATGTATTGCTGTGGCGTCTTCCTATACTTGCAATTTGTCTGGCAGTATGTTTATCAAAGCAGCATGAGGTGCTCTGATCCTAAATTGCTTTGTGATTTTCTGAAATAAGCTGAAGAAGGAGACCAAATATCTTTACTGTACCATTTCATTTGTTTATTGGTTTCACTTTCACTTGTGAATGGAAAAACTGTCAACTTTCAAGCTAGAATATGCAACTCGCAATATGTAAATTACACGCTGACAGTATCAAAGTAGTTTTTGTAAAAGCGAACTGACATGTTGTTCTTTCACATTTAAAACCCAGCCATGTTGTCCTTTGTCTGATACCTGTACTGCTTCACTTGCGTGGAAAGCTAGTGTTACTGTAAAGTAACTACATGTTAAGAAGTCAGTAAACTGGTATTTGTTAAAACACAGCTTGTGACTTTTCTCAGTTTTCCGTTAGCGAAGAGAACAACAGTAGCTTATCTGGCATGCAGGTGAGATTGACAGTCCATCAACTGGAGAATAAGGCACGTCAAGCATATTACTGAAAGAGTGTGATATCCAAAGTCGTAATTCATTGTCATGTTATAGCCTTGATATATTATCCTGAGAAATATACTACATATATTTTATAGATATTGTATCAAATGTTCCCTGTGGTGGCGTAAGTGGTATTGAATATCAATATTTTTCATGGTATTCCAGCATCGTGATAACACTAGTGTAAAGTCTGTGTGGTTTTGAGTTATTATAGATGTATAAGATGATTCCTTATGTTTGAGGGGTAGTCTGAATTTCAAATTAAGAAATGGAAGCATTCTAAAGTTGTAGTGTGTGAGAGTACTGACTTGAGCAAATACTTTAGTGGTAGTGAATTTAACCAGGCTATCCCTTTTATCCTTATAGTTATGCCTTTAAAAGTTACATAGTCTTAATTAGATAACTTTTGTATAATGAATTATTGTAATTCATTTTTTAATTGTAAATACTGTAATATTTCACTCAGACTTACAGATGTGCTCTGAAAAAGTCATTTAATTACTAGTTACTGACTACTTATATATCAATTTTAAAATGCTTAAGAACTTAATGGCCTTTTTATGCTACTTCTTTACACTGATATGTAAGAGATAGACTGATGATTGTTTACAAGCCTTTTTTAGGAAAATGTCCTATGATGATTTTGTCTAGAAGTTTTTCTAATCCGGCTCTAAGTTTCACCAACAACTATGCAAAGTTTTCTCATGTGCACAAACTCTTTTTAAATGCTGCATCACTGGCAGCAGTTGACCAAAGCACATCTCAAATAAGACCTGGAACTAAGTAGAGCAGCTTTGTGAATTCAATGAAATTGACTCACAGAGTAATTTTCCAGACTTGCTTTTGACAGAATGTCTGGCATGCACATTTTAGAGAGCAGGAAAAATATTATTTTTAGCTACAAAATTCATATAAAAGGGATTACTCTCGGAACGAGTTTGGAGGATAAAAACATCTTTAAATCCATCAACGTTGTTATGAATGAAACACCAAACTGATCAGACAGGAATCAGGTTAATGGCAGATTACTGAAACTATTATTAGCTCCTTTATCCAATGCCCTAATAATACAGTGATGACTAAGAGTTTAATCAGAACAAAGGGTGATCCATTAGCAATCACTTTTCCTTTTTAGAATCTATCGAATGATTGACACATTTTACTTAAGAAATTAATTTATCCAAAGTTTGTTTGATAAAATTCAGTGAGTAACTGGAACAGATTTTTAAAGGTAAAACATAATCAGTTTAGGAACTGTCTGTACTGTCTATGATCTATGTCTATATCTATGATACGACCCAAAGCACACTGCCAAAAACTACATGATAATGGAGCACCACAGATATATTAGTTGTAGTGATGAATCTAAAAAGGGTCCAGAAATCAGGGGTCTTTTTGCTCAAACTCCCAAATAATCACAACATGATGCGTAACTGTAAATAGAAATTCACAAGCCATGCCAGAAATATACCATCTCAAGACGGTACGTCGCAGCTCTGTCTGAATCCAAGACAGGCAGTGAAGAGCGGAGACTTTTTTCAACAGTGTGTATTAAAGCAGAGATGGAAATCACAATTAAAGATAATTTTAGGTATCCTTTACTGGGAGGGAGCTGTAGATGCAGGAGTCACACAAGCTGCAAAAATAGCCACTTCCACTTTTAGAGCTGCTGAAAATATAATAATATACCAAGCAGTGTAATCTTATATCAGCCATCACTTCATTAAGCCTGTGGCACTGTTTTCTTACAACAGATACAGCTGGGCAATGTAAATGATAGATATCGTTATCATGTCATGAGACTATATAACGTCTGAGATTTTGGATACTTTTTAGAGTGATATGATGTTGTGTTGTGTATGAAGTGTCCTTTCCTGGTTTTAAGGTTTGCATTACAGTCACATGGTGTCATTTTCTGAACCCACCAGACTCTTCTACTTGTTCTAATACTTTCTTTTACCCACTCAGCCATTATAGCCACATTGCTGATGATTATTTATCATTGTGCTGATGATGAAATTGCATGTTTTGACGCTTAATAGTAGCGTTTGTGAAGTACTTTTCAATCAAATTCAAATTGTGTCAATCAAACTGATGTTAAGTAAATAATCTGGCATTGAATACAAATTGTTAAAGCATACCATTTTTAAAGTAACAGGGCAAAAATCTCCAGTATAGTATCATAATGCTACTTAAAACAATATTTAGCTCCTTGATGTATTTATGTCTTAACTGCAAATAGAAGTTTTCTTGTTATATCTTGTTTGATTCTAGTCTCTTCTTTGAACAATATTAACTTAATATTAAAAACTAGAGATCTCATTGTGATGGGGTCACATGTACTGCCCAAGCATGTAAAACATCAATTAAACAGAATGTAATAATTTGCTCATGCTTTTTGACATATACTCCACAGAAAACAGTACAACATATACATACATCATGTATTGTTTTGCCTCCTCAACTTAATTTTCTTTTTGTAAATATGTGCTTATGCTGAATGTGATGCCAGCAGCATGTTTCATGTTTCAAGTGACAGGGGAAACAAAAGACTGGGAAAGTTGTGGAATGATCATAAACACCTGTTTGGATCAATCCACAGGGAAGCAGGTTAAATGGTAACAGCTGACGGTGTCATGACTGGATATGAGAGGGGCATCCTGGAAAGCCTCACAAGCATAGATGGAGTGATGTTCACCACTTTGTGAAAGACGTATTTGTATAAAGGATATGGGCTCTGACACAAATGCAAATTATTTTCTTGTTGACGTTTAACTCAGCATCCCGAAACCTTTTGGCATCAGGGTTGTAAAAAGTTGCGTCTTTTTGGTCTGATTTTATATCATTTGTTCTGTCAACATGTTAATGAACATAAGTTTGTTAAGAACACCTCGCTCCACACATAGAGTGAAAGAAGACGACTGTGGGAGGAGTGACCGTCGCAGCAGAAACAAGAGAGGAGAGAATAAGAGATGGAAAGACATTTTTTAAATATTTAAAGCTGCGTCCATCTTAATGTGTTCCACAGAGGAGATTTGCAATAGGAAGATAAACATCTTAACATTTTGTGATCATTGTTTCCTACTCTAAATATATGGTGCAATTGTATCAAGGCTGTTACTACCTACATTGTATGACAGATGAGCTGGTCAACTACTCTGAGATGAAACCAGGTTGATTCATTATGGAGTGCTGTGAGTGCTTGCTGTGTGCCATGTGGTCCCTTTTCTATACGTGCCACTTGTGCATGTTTCTTTCGTTCTATGACCTACATTTATACATTGACCAAGAAGTTCTCTTAACGCTAGGCTTCATGAAAATTTTACACGAGCCATGAATTATATACAGTACATTGAGTGAAATTCTAAATACGCACACGCTTGCGTTCCGCAGCCATGAACAAAATGACATTGAAAGCAGAAAATGGCGATTGGAGAGGAAATGATGGACAGTGAAAAGCAACTTATCTTATTTTCATTCTCTATTTACTGCAAAATGAATATTATCTGATATGAAATAACAGATAGAAGCATAATATGAACATAGAACTCATGAGGGGAGTGGGGGGGGCTTTCACATTTTCTCCAGCTTAAAGCTGTCAGATGACACATAACGTGTCCTGGCAGATTGAAAGCCGTTCTATTGACTACAAATTGTTGTTCTACAGCTGAGCACTGTCCAACTCACAGTACGTCAACCATCAGAGTGCATTCTATTGGATGTAGGTTTTCAAAGGGGAATGCTATAGTCCTAATATTATTGTTTCGGTAAGCCTTTATTTTACAGTCCCCTAATTAACAGGTATTTACCTGCTAAATTCATGGTAACACGAAAGTGTTACTAGATAATTACCAATGGTAATAAGAAAGTAAATACAATGCCTAGGGACACATTTTTGTTACCATATATTTACTGGGTAAAGAGCTAATAATTAGGGGACTGTCGCTACCTGCTTATCACCAGCAGATAAGCAGGTGATAAGCACTATAATATACCATAATACACTATAACACATAACACACTATAATTTACCATATAGTTACCAGGTAAATGCCCAGCATTTTGGCCATAGTTTCATTGTATTTACTTTCTTATTACTATTGGTAATTACCTAGTAATACTTTGGTGTTACCAAGAATTTACCAGGTAAATACCTGTTAATTAGGGGACTGTAAAATAAAGGCTTACCATTGCTTCTACTGCATGGACAGCCCAGTTTTAATGGAAGGGCTGTCTTTCAAGTGATGAAATGCTTAGTATTTCTAAGCACAAAGTATTTTGTTATGGTTTTGGTTGTTTCCGTTTGATTATTTTGATGATTTTACTCTCACGTGTCGCGTCTTACCTCCCATTTCCTGTCTGTTGTTTTCCCGCCCTTTTTCCTGCTCACCTGTGATTCGTTAGCTAATCAAGCCCTGTGTGTTTGAGTCTGTGTTTTCCTGTTACTCTGTATTAGTTTGTCTGCATTTGTGTGTCTGTTCCCTGGTCCTTGTGTGTCATCCGTGTTGCTGTTTGTGCTCCCCGTGGCTTTCTGGTTTGTTCTCAGTTTTTCCGTTTTACAGTACTTTTTAGTTTTTGTTGGAGTCGCCTGCTTTTTTCTTGCCAGTCGTTTTGTTGCCTGCCTTTCATTTTGGACTTTGGTTTTTGGACATCCACTTTGTTATCACAGTTTGCTTTTTTGTTTTTTAACCTGCCTGCGTCAGTGTCTTGTGTTTTGGCCCTTTTTAGATCCAACATAATATTTTTTTTGTGCTCCAAATAAGGACTTTGTCAGCTAAGGTTAAATGCTGCACTTGGCAGAAATGCTTCCGTACCATCACTAGCTTATATGTAACAAAAATAGTGCATATACATATCAAATACTGAGCTTCTTGATTGTTGTTTATATGCATTAGCCAACAGAGAGAGAGAGAGAGCAACTAGGCCAAAGAGACGGAGGCCTGAAGTTACTGATTATAACTTTGAAAGCAGCATGAGACATCTTGTGAAAAATGAAAGCACAGAAATTGAAAGAGAAGTTTTTCACTTTTAAAACATGACAGACTGCTCTTTAAATATACTGTGGCTAAAGCACAATAAGCCAATGACTAAATTAGATTAAATAATAGTAAATCAGCATAGTTTCTTTAAGTTAATGGTTTTGTCTTAATCTCCTTTTGATTTAACTGGACCAGGAATTTCAATGAACCTCCCTTCAAATTTAGACACCAGAAATGAAAGTGTCTCGCATGCTAAACCAGGTATCCAACTTAGTCACTAAGAAGTACGATGTGACATGTTTTATAACCTTTATACTGTATACGTAGGGGATTCATGTTCACATGTAGAGCCAGAGACTCAGACCATGACAATAAAAAAGCTTTCCTGCAAGAGAGCAGTTATTTTTACTTTTCTCAGCTGGAAGCGGGTCAAAAGAGAAAAGGGTGGCAGAGGGAGCGAGAGAGAAGCAACGTGTGAGTATGTGTGTGTGCGCGTTTGCGTGTGTGTGATGGAGAGGAGGACTTGCAGAGGGAGGTATTGAATATGGAGACTGTGCTTGTGGTAAATGGGTCACCCTGTTAGGAGTCTACAGCAGACCTGATTTGAAAGAATTACAGACACTGTGAGCACCGGGGCTGAAGCCCAACCAGGTGACTCTGAAGAGACTCTAATTGCACTACGGAGACAAGAAATGCATTTTTAAATGTATGCCCCTGTATAAATTATGTATACTTTACAGTGCAGTATGTGTTCGATGGAACATTTAATTAGCCGAGCGAATGTGTGCTTTTGTTTGTGCAATGTTCTGCCACGTTATGGAAGTGTTGTATTAGCGTATGTGGGTGTGTGCATGGAGGCTTATGTGTTATCTTGAATTTGTGACAATAGCACAACCTACACACTAGCCAGTGTTTCCTGGTGCCTATACAGTGTCTCTATGCCGTACTGATGAAGGGATATGTTAATGATTAGTAGATGACCAACAGGCAATGTGTCAGTGACTCTATGATCTATTAATTGATTAATTGTCCAAACAATTTATCAAGTAAAAAACCCTAAATATCTGCTGCTAATGGAGTCTCACGTGTGGCTTTGCTTGATTGTCTATGTTCTACATCTATGTTATTTATTTATTTATTTTTTAATTTTTAATTATTTTTTATTTTTTAATACCATCATTAAATCCAGTTAGTACATACAGTTAGTGATGCCAATATTGTGATTTCTTTGTGTTTTCTTGACTCAAAAGTTACTTTGTGTAGGTTGGGCTCCTGACTTGATAGCTGCCAAGGTTTGTACTGGGTAGGCTGTTCAAGTGAAACCTCATGCACTGCACTGTCTGCAACAGAAAGTGCAAAATGTTTCATGTTTGTACTGTAAGCCGAGTCCTTGTTGTGTAAGAGGAACCATGGGTAAAGAAGGCAGGAATACTACATACAGTCTCACATAAAAACATTGTGTGGAAGAAAAATGGAGAAAAAGGAGTTGGTCCTACTGGCTCTATTTGATCCGATCACTTTTTAAATTGGTCTCACTTTTTCCAGTCAGCATAATACCAATGTCCTCTGTTTAACAGAGGATGTTAAAAGTGTTGATGTAAAAAGATAAGCTGATGACTAAAACTATGTCACAGTACATTTATTATGCCATGCTTTGCTAAAATATTCACGGCTGATGTTCCTGTAAGAAAGAGAATCAAACGCTTGAGCTTGTGCGACAATTGATGTGACAATCAGGAGTTTCTTGGGTCATCAGCAGAAAATTAGAAAGCCTGTGTCTATTTTTAGGTGTGCTGACTTAACAGTGGCTCCAAAGGTAAATGAGTGGAGGTCAGAGACACCACACACGAGCAGAGGCATCATCAGCACATTGCGACGTGCTGCCACAGAGCTTGAAATGTCACATATGCTGGATCTGTGTTTTAATTTGCCTCACAAACACTAAATCTTGCAGTTTGTGACTGTGGAAGCTGTGGCTTTACTCTCAGGATTAAGTGTTGTTAGAGCTGAAAATCCGTGACGTTTAATTCCATTTGTCACTCAAGTGAAAATCTCCAACCAGACAGCTCTGTACTTATAAAGCATGTTCACTCAAACAATTGGCTTGTTTGAGCACAAGCACTGACGTGATGTGCAGCTCCTCACTGTGTGGCCCCCTTCTCCACACTGAGGCTGACTCTGTTGTCTGACCCTCCCTAAACAAAGGACAATAGTGGAACATGAGCGTATAGAAGACAGGAGACTGGCCTGTATGTTGACATTCCCTCTGGACCACTCTCTTTAACCAGTACAGTCTCAGGGTTCAACATTGAGCTTGAATAAAAGGGTTTCCAATTGAATCAAGGCATGCAGTGTCATGAGAGCAGCTCAGTGGAAAATCTAACTTTGTCTTCTCGAAGTACATTTGCAAATTATGTAATTACACAGAAAGTATGGTATCAGAAATTGAGAAGAGAGGAGAGTATGTCAAAGTAAAACAGGAAATGATGAATGAATGATTTAATTAATGAATTAAAGAATGAAAAATAAAACCCAGGGAGCATGGTGGGATGTTACAACAAGTTATCAAAGCAGTTATTAAAAGCACAGAGGCTCCACTCAGCATTAGAAGCACGAATGTAGCAACATATGCCATATGGTGTATTGTGAAAAAGCTCATTATGTTACACGCCTGCAAACCTTCATGAAATAATATATACTGTATGTGACTTTATGTTTCTCTTAAAAAATCATGTTAACATTATGCCTTTGCCATCCAGAGCCGTTGTCACTGCTCCACTAACTAGGATGGACGTTAGATAGGCTCACCAATAAGCAACGTAGCAGCTTATCCTGTTGAAACCTTCGGCACAGCTGTTAGCCAGAGAGCTGATGTTACGCTAGCAAGAATCAAGGTAAACAACATTGTGTATGGAAGACAAACAGTAAATATCCTTTCACAGCATGTTAAACAACCAAGAAGTCTAGCGAACTAGCCACGTCGCTGTACCCAAATTAGTAACGATGTTCACGAACAAATGACTAGCTGGCTGCAGCCTTTTTTGAACCAAACAAGGTTTTAATCACCTTTTTATGAGTTATCTATTACTTATTATGGACAGATTAGCCAGCAGACACTTAGGATATGTTGTTGTGTTTTAGTAGAGAGTCCCCAAGAGACAGATGTTACATATTGTAGATTTTTTGAAGGTTCATTGGATGGCGTGATGTTATTGGTTGAAACTGACTGGTTTAAGTTTATTTAAGCACACAGGACATTTTGTCTTACAAGCAGAAATGACTAGAGTTTGATATAGAAACCCAACTGTTTGTTTTGTCTTTTTTCTGGAATATGTTGTTAAATGGGTGACACAATATGACCATGGATATCATCTAAAATGGTCAAAAAGGCATTTTGATCTCAGCTATGATTCCATCTGCATTTTTGTTGTCCTCGTGGTTGTCTTTTAGCGACCTGTTGAGCACCATCTGTTACAGCATGGTTAAGAAATTATGAGTGGTTTAACATTTAGAGTAATACGGGCTACCGAGTTTGATATTGGATTTGGCTTGATTGAATTAAAGGGGACTTCTGGGCCTTGGCCTTGTGCCATTCTCATTATCTGATTGTAATCACTCTATTTGCCCAAGTTCCTGATTCCATGAGAGATGTAGCCAGGAGAGATGAATCCAGCAAAACCTAATTAAGAGTATATGAGGACATGTGTTGATTGTCAGGACACAAGTGTCCTTTTCATCGCGTCATATTGACCAGTGTCGAAGGCACAAGTTTCTCATGATTTCAGGGAATGATCAAAAACTAAATCTTCATTATTATGTTATTCTAGTAGAGCTGTGAAATATATATTTGAAGTCTACCCTGTAGCATTCTATTCTATTGCAACCGAACCAGCGTGTTAAATTCAGCACCGTCAATGAAACAACCGGAAAGGAGCCGAAGGAGAGCTAATATGCATATTAACTACACCGAGGATTTGTTTGTGTGCGTGTGCCCTGTGGTGAAATAATTGAAATGAGAGCACCAGCATGGCTCTTTTGTCAGCAATGGCAGCAACATGGGTACACTTTTTGTTCAGGTTAAGAGTGGGCAGGAAATTAATTTAGATGTCCTCGCCCTTTTCAAGATTTCTCCTCTTCAACTTTTGTTCTGTAAATACTTCCGATCTGAATGTTCTGCCTATCTTCGAAAGTCACTGTTCAGTTGTTCTCTTTGGTCCTATCACAACACGCGCTCTCATTTCTTCACAGGACACCAATGAGCTGGTGGCCATCAAGAAGTTCAAAGACAGTGAAGGTGAGTGAAGAAGAGAGCATAAAGGAGAGAAGGGAGGAGGACGAGGCGGACAGCTGTAACGTTTCTGCCTTATTCATTTTCGTTTCGCAGAAAATGAGGAGGTCAAGGAGACGACTCTTCGGGAGCTGAAGATGCTCCGGACGCTGAAGCAGGACAACATCGTCGAGCTAAAGGAGGCTTTTCGCAGGAGGGGGAAACTCTACCTTGTCTTTGAATATGTGGAGAGGGTCAGCTTGAACACAACATTATTATTATTTCACCGAATTCTTACATTACAGATCTCTCTTCTGCTCTATCTGGACTCAGCGTGTTTCAGCGTGTTGAGACTACTCAGTTAGGCATGAAAAAGTATCACCATGGCAACATATGAACTATGCTGTTGGTGAATAATGGTATTCCCCACTGTGTTGCCAGGGTATCCAGCCAAGTGTTTATTTCATGATAGTTTTTTATTTTCACACTGTATTCTCGTCATCTGAGCGCGGCGTCCCCTCTCGCTCCCCAGTCAGGGTCTAAAATTATTAAAACAGGACCCCACTGGAAGAATGTTCTTTGAAGTACTTTAGAAAATGTTTTTACATTTACACTTACAGCTCTGTCTGAAAACAAATGTGTCGCGCTTCGCAGAACATGCTGGAGCTCCTGGAGGAACTGCCCAACGGTGCGCCGCCCGATAAAGTCCGCAGCTACATCTACCAGCTCATCAAGGCGATCAACTGGTGTCACAAGAATGAGATCGTACACAGAGGTGAGGAGTCTGTCTTCACCACTCTGCTGTAAAAATATCCGTCAAAATTACACGTACAGTAAGACAAGGGAAACAAAAATCACATTTGGGATGCTTCTGATGCTGAGAGTGATCTTCATTATGTCAGATGTTGCTACTTGAAGTTGAATTCAATGTGAATGCAGGTTATGTGACCAACACAGATGTCAGGTCTCTGCAACTTTTTTGAGTCACCTCCAAGGAGTTACATTTAAAACTCTCAATATTTAAATGAAAGCTCGTTCTGGATCACTCGGGCTGGTGTTGTGTTTATCTACAGCATACAATATTTCACCCAAAAAATGAAAATTCAGTGTTTGTCCATCTTATGAGCCAATGGAAAGCCAGGTGAATTCTTGTGGTCCACAAAACATTTCTGGGGCTTCACAGCAGAACAGTGATGCAGCGCTCTCCTGAACAACTGAAGTAGGTGGGGACAACTACTAATACATCTACACTCTTAAGCTGAGATCTCTTAAGCATAATGAAGTATTTTCACATTAATTTTAGATCTTAGACCTGGATTGCTGCATGAAGGGTTTTGGTTTGTTTTGGTTTTTTGTTTATGTTTTAAATCAAGTCCCCATTCACTTGCTCAGGAGAATGCCGCGTTTATAATGATCTTTTGCTTTGAAGCTCCAGAAATGTTTTGTGAACTATAAAACTTCGTCTGACTTACCACTGGCATGGGGGTGAGTAGATAATGACTGAATTTAAATTTTTTTTTTTTGGGTGGTTTAAATAAAAAGAAGTGACCAATCAGAGCCTAGCAGACAAGGTTGGCTATCATGATGTCATCATCCTAGGAGCTGTTACAGCTGCTGACATTCACATAGTCCTTTGATCAGAATGTTAACAGCTCCAATCAGCCGATGCCACAGTTTAATGTTGCCTCAGTATTTGCGTTCTTTACTGATGTATAAAATTATCAGCAGCCTTCAGTCACATGGACAAATTATGAAGGTGTGGTGTGTCTCAATGGGAATATCCAAGGTGAAATAAAGGTTAAATAAATAAAATCAAAACTAAAACTGAAGGTGGCAGGAAGGACATACCATTCTGGACCGTGCTAAGAATCAGCTAGCAACAGGAAGGTTGGTCATTCTAATTTGGATAGTTTAGAGGTTGATCACAATACTTGTAGACATAAAATAGATTTAAATTTTGTTACTTGTGGGCCAACAAATGTAACTTTTTATATTTTCCCCTGACAATATTATTTTGGACAGTTTGGCTTTGAAACATCATTTATTTTATGTAGGAAAATAACATTCAAGATAATGAATAATAAAATGTGGGAAATCAAATACATTTAAAAAAAACTTATTATTTTCTTATCGTTGTATTTAATCATTTCTGTTTGTGCACCCATACAACAAATCTTGGAGCCTTTCATCACTTTTAACAACCTGTACCACTGATTTGCACCAGTATCTCACTGTCATTGTGTTTTTCAGAGCAACAGCTATGCGGCTGAATCACGGTGTCACCAGGCCTTTTGTCTTTGTCTCTCTTCCAGATATCAAGCCGGAGAACCTCCTCATCAGCTCTGAGGATGTCCTCAAACTCTGTGACTTTGGTGAGTCTTTGGTCTTCCCCTTATGTTCTTTACAGCAGCCATATTGTCACGAGAGATTTACATGTGCGGAGCAGTAAAAGCCGTACAGTCTCTGTGCATTCAACCTGTCAAATAAAGGCAACAGCTTGTAAAAGCAAGGTATTTGTTAAACAGACTGAATCAGCTTTCACTGGTGATTTATCAGACATTCTGCTGTAGATGTTGACTTGCTGTGCTGTAATTCTGTCTCAGTATCTGAGATTTTTGCAGTTATAACTGTGATTCCATTTTGGGAAGTTCGGTTTGTTGGACTCAGTTCGCTGTGAAAAATCCCACCATTAATTTGTCACCTTGTAAATCGTGCATCAGATGGATCAATTCTGCCACTGAGAAGCAGCCAGCCAGCACTATAAAATGTCCTCTGGTGGTTTTAATCACAATGAATCTGCCAAAGGCGCATTTCAAGGTCAGGTTAATGTTACCTGTAAATACTTATCATGACACGGCACAGTTTGGCTATTTTACAGTTTCCCAGGTGTGTATTTTACATTTGGATGAGTCTTTGCAAAAATCACACGGTCAATTAGCTTTGCATAATTGGCTAATGCGACCCAACTGAGCCAGCTGGGGTGAGATTTGTTTGTTATTCACTGTTGGAGCTGGCATGCTGTTTATTGTGATGTTTCATGCTTAAAATCGACTCTCTGTACACCAGTTATCTGAAGCCTGGTCTCAGCCTGCCTGCAGTGACACAACATTAGAGTCTGGTGACATGAGATGATGACCATGTTGCCACTGTAGCTGTCCAAAATGATTTGAGTGTTGGATGCAATACAGTCTTACTAGTGATCTATTTATGGCATCATGTGCTGTTAATACTACTGTTAATCATCTGTATATCATGATGCCTAAAATACAGCACTGGGCCCGAGTGCTTTACTCATCTCCATGTCACTCTCGCTCAGGTTTTGCTCGTAACCTGTCTGAAGGAACAGATGCCAACTACACCGAGTACGTGGCTACAAGGTGGTACCGCTCACCCGAGCTGCTGCTGGGGTGAGTCTGTCTGCATGTGTTCTGTGTGTGTGTGTGTGTGTGTGTTTGTGTGTGTGTATAGCAGACTGTGAGAAACAAGGAGCGAGAGAGAGAGAGAGAGAGAGACTTCATTCTGTTTGCTGCTGCAAATAATTCTTACGGTTTATTCATCCTGAGTTAATAACCACAGACTGTTTTTCAACGATTAGTGTTTCTTTGACTGACGAGGTTGAGACAGAAGCATTTTTAGTTTGAATCAAGGAACCTAAAAATGAAAGAGGGGTCATTACGTCACCAAATCTCGGTGCCTGCCTGTGGTTCCAGCTTGCATTGAATGCATGGAGAAAGCACACTTAAAGGGATAGTTCGGCTCTTTTGATGAGGCACTTATCTCTAGTCAGTGTATTACCTGCAGCAGATGACCGTCGGCCAGGCACCACATTTTGTGTAGGAATACAGAGGTTGTGCAGTGTAGGGAATGTAGTGCTAAAGGAAAAGACTAAAATTGTTCAAAACATAGCCTACAATTAAAGAGCAGTACAATGCTCTGCTGCTCGCCAGCTCTTCGTGCTGCTTCTCCACACAGGGGGAGAGCTGACGGTCATCTACTACAGGTAACACGTCGACCAGGGATAGATACCTTATACAACCATACATCTAAAGACCAAACTTATCACTTTAAATCAAACACATCTACGTCATATAATTTCTGATTAAGAAATGACTCCACAAAATGAAAGAACACATTTCAGATAGTAGGTTAACCCTGATTTTTATTTATTTATTTATTTATTTAAATGATTGGCAGGGCTAATAATATCGTGACCAAACAGTGGACCAAATATTGCTGGTGAGACTGCAATTACACTGCGAACTGCAGCCTTTCCCAATCAAAATTGCGGGAGTTCTGTATTTGCATTACCGCCTCCAAACAACTTCCGTTTTACATTTGCATTTGGTGGCTTTTTTAAACAGTTTGATTGTCGTTTGGGGACAGTTATGAATTTGTAAATGCCAGCTACAGTATTTTCTAATGAATTAAGATTGGATAAAAACAGGCGGTGGCTCAGTTTGTCCTGGACCTTATCAATAATTTGGTGGTCACCAATCAGAGCGCCGGATTGGTTGCATTTCTGTCTGTTGCCATTTCTCTCTCTTGTTATTGTTAAATTAAAAATCAGTCAAAGTCACTCTTGAGTCTGCCATGACTCAGTGAAAGTGAGAGATTGGTAATGATCCATGTAGCAGTCATCACAAACTAAGACCAAAGTTTACATGGATCCAAAATGTGTCTACATTTTTTGGAAAACTGTCTAAAGTGATGCAGCAGACAGGTTGAACATTTCTATCTTACTGAGCAATGATGGGTTCAAATCTGAAGACTAGTTTCCTCTACATAGCCTCCCTCTGAATAATTGCTTAGGTTGATCACTTTTTAGGTGTGAAACTGATGTTAATATATATTATTGATAACAAGAGGTAGGAGTAAAAATTGGAAATAGAATTGAGCCCAAGAGTACTACTTAATCACAGGCAGAGTAGGATTAGTCTTATGGTCTGTAACCATGAGTGAAAGTGATCGACTGGCCAAACGGAAAAGGCACAGAGTCCTGGCCGATACCTGATCCGTTTCATTACCGGTGCTAATACTGATCCAGCACAGCGGATTAGCGCACCAGTAGCATGAGACTGTGAAAGTTGTTTGACACACTGAAATAGGCCACAGATATCTGGTGGTTTCCAGGCCCATGAGGGAATTACAGGAAGTCCCCAGAGAAATGAGCGGCAATGGTTCCTCCAACAAGAAAATGACTACTCTGCTCTTGGTTGTCATTCCTAATACATCGCATCACTTTCAGCACGGCTCTACAGTTATGTCCACTCATCCAACATATTGTCATTGTCACTGCATTTTTAAGATAATCCCAGTGGATTTTTGCCTCTGTTCCTTTAGTCTGAGAGGTAGGGAATGTCCCTAGACGGTCTGTGGGGCACCGAACAATGTTCAATTCAACTCAAACCAAATCATTTAAGGTCTCCCTCTCATTTGCAATGATACTGAAATGCAGAATGGCGCGTTAAAACATGTCAACATAGCAATACTCGAGAAAGCAATTGCACACTGAGGTGAGGCGAAGGTTTGGTGTCCTTTGTGGTAATTGTCACCCAACTGGTAAGCTTTATTTTATTCCCTCCATTATTTTTATTTTATCAATCTTCAAACCATGTTGTGTAATTTCCATATCTCTTTCCTCACTGTTTTAATCCAGCTTCATAGCATTTTCCCCCCCAAAAGAGTCGATGATTCACCTGCTGCCACATGATGACATGAACCATCATGTGCAGAACATATGCTCGGATCGAATCTCTGTTTCGCGGTTGTCTTTTCTCGCCGAGGTTGTTTTTTGATGCCTTCGCTGCATTGAATGTCCATTCGAGCTCGGAGACAGCTGAACGTCATCTAGCCTCGCTGCTGTAGCCTGATTTAGTAAATGCCCTGGAACATTTATTGAGACAGTGTTTGAATGCCGCCCACTCAAATACTCTCTCCCTCCAACACCACCGCTCCTCTGCATCTCTGCTGCCAGATCTCTCGCCATTTCTCACCAGACTCCTCAGTGCCGTGTCTTCAGAAATGACCATCTTCTTTATGAGCGTCTCCATCAGAAACAAAGCATCCATTGCTCTCCTTTGCTGCACTGTAATAACCACCTCAAATAACCTGACTCCCAGCGACGTCACCTTCACAATCATCTCCCCGTCATTTACAACCCTGTCGTCCTCATTCCCATTTTTGCCATTGGGTCGTCGCAAGCAATTTTCCATATAAATTTCATTCTGTCTCTCTCTCAGGGCTCCCTACGGAAAGGCAGTGGACATGTGGTCAGTGGGTTGTATCCTCGGGGAGCTGAGTGACGGACAGCCCTTGTTTCCAGGGGAAAGTGAGATAGATCAGGTTGGTGAGCCCCAAGTATGATGTAATATGTTTGACACAAAATTATGAAAACAACAATTTTGTAATGTGTTGTAATAGCACAGTAAAAATGGTATTTGTTGACTGTAGTTGTGAGGATTTGAAGCTTTTCTTTATCTCATGTCTTTATTACATGGAAACAAAAGGTACCTGACGAAAAGAGCCTGAGAAAAGTTGACATTTTAACAGTTTTATGTGTCAGTGTGAGATGAAAATCACATTTTTTTTTTTTTTTTAATTCGACACCTGGACAGGACAGACATGGTTGTCTTTTGTAAGCAAATAAGCAACTAGAAGACAACACGGTGGGCTTTCGGCGATTGACATTTTAACTAATCAGATCTAGTCAAATGTATTTATGCATTGCCCAGAACACAAATCATTTCAGGCCTAGCCCCCAAGCCACCGTGAGAGAGACTTTGTGGATTCTCATCCCAAGAACTTGTAAAATGAATGGAGAGTAGGTCAATGCATTGGGACATCTGAGCTTCTGGTTTTGGTCAGCATGGCCACATTGCCTCATAAACAATGTAATGTATCTCAACAATCATGCAAATAAATAGCCAGAGTGGACGGGACAGCACACATCTGTTAATATCACTCTCATGTGATGTCAGATGAGGCCAACAGGTTTTTTTTCCTTTTCATCTGGCAAGTTGACGTCATCCATTAAGAGCAACACGGGAGACATACAAAAATCATATAAAGTAACACAAAAAACACACCAGTGACAGGGTAGGAAATGCATACATTTTTTTTAGGTATACGCAACAATATTTTACATTTCTGCTCATAATAAGCTCTCTTGAGTGTTTTTGCATTTTTCAGTCATTGATTGATTTTTTTAACTTCACTATTTACATTCACTTTCACCTGCAACTGTCTCCAGCAAAAAACTCTTAAAAGTGAGAATACGCCACCAGAACAGACAAGAAAGTTAGGGACTAGCTCATGAACATAGTGCAGCAATTAGCAATTGGTGGAAGGGAAAACAGAGAACTTCTTGTATGGTCAAATTTTTAGTTTAAAGAAATGACCCAACATTATCAGTAGTTAACATGCTAACCAGCTAACAGGGCATATCTTGCCCACATTGTCACAAAACAAAATGATAGCCCCCATAGTTTCAGCTAGAGGATGTTTGCAAGTTCATTGTGCACGCACTCTTAGATTTTACACCTACTTTCCTCACCAAGCTAGAAAATAACAACCCTGCACCTTCTGAATTCAAGTTTCTCAAACTTAATTGCCTCATTCACTTGTCTTAAAACACATTACATGAAATAAAACCTCTGGGTCCGCTGAAATAAATCCACAATCCACTGAGCAAACTGTATTAATAAAACGCTGTTTTCACCTGTTGCTGATGTCCGATCTTCTGTCTCATTCAGTGGAAACACAAAAATACTCCTAAAACATGCTAGTGTAGACCAGTAACTGTTGGTGTTTTATTGACAGCCTGTTGTGCTGCCACCTAGTGGACATAACGAAATCAATCGATACGGGTTCAAAAGTTCTTTCAGTCAATACTGAAAGAAGTCAGAGGAGAATGTACCTTCATGAACGTGTTGACCTCAACCTCAAGGCCTCTTCCATGGCTCTTTGATTATGTCACAGGATCTCAGTAGGAGAGTTTGCTCTGTTGTCATGGAAATGCAGTGCCCTCCGTTGAGCACTTTAAGGACTTCCTGTCAGCGCTGGCTTGAACGCTGTGACTGAAAATGAATTGTTGACCTGACAAAACAATGTCAATATTTTAAAAATGCTCATCATGCACGTGTTCATTCCGCAAAAAGTCTTGTCAGTGAACGAATGCATGTGCAGTAAGTCCACTATTAACTACGATGCTGCTTCATTTTCAGCTCTTCACCATTCAGAAGGTTTTGGGGCCGCTTCCTGCAGAACAGATGAAACTCTTCTACAACAACCCTCGCTTTCATGGGATCAGGGTAGGAAACGTTTGCCTTGTATCCTCTCTACAGTCTCTAATGCTCTTCTTCTGTCTCCTCCTCCTCCTCCACTTTTACCTCCTTTCCTTCTGTCTCCAGCTCCATCTCTCTCTCTCTCTCTCTCTCTCTCTCATGGCAGCGTTCCCAGCACCATGACTGAGTGGATTGCTATGACTCATGAGATAGGTGGTTGGTGTTCAGTTTAGCAACAAGAGAAAATGTCCCAGAAGGCCGAACAAGACTTTGTGTGTTTGTGTGCATGTGTGTGTCTGTTTGTGTGTGCTTGGTAGTTTGTTTAGTGTGAACCAGTGATTGATTATCATATGATTTGAACGGAGAGCTTCTTCTTATTATTATTCTTTTTTACTGTCTACTTTATCTTGGAAACAGCAATAGCAATTATTGCCAGCCCAGAAATTTTCGTTTGATCACAAATTTGATGCATTGTGTTTGTGTGTGTGTGTGTGTGTGTGTGTGTGTGTGTGTGTGTGTGTGTGTGTGTGTGTGTGTGTGTGTGTGTGTGTGTGCATGCATGTGTGTGTGTGCCAGTTTCCCTCTGTTACTCATCCTCAGACTTTGGAGAGAAGGTACCAAGGCATCTTGACTGGTTTGATGTTGGATCTGATGAAGGTAAAATGTTGTGGAATACTCAAACATTGTCATAAGCATGACGTGTTATCTATCAAAGATGTAATGTCTGCAGAGTTTTAGATGCAAGCCACTAAAATATGTCCCCTCCATGTGATTTCTTCCCTTAGAACCTGCTGCTGCTGAACCCGACCGAGCGCTACCTGACGGAGCAGAGTTTGAACCATCCGGCCTTCCAGCCTCTGAGGCAGGCGGAGAGGGAGCGCCCGCCTCCTGCGTCTCCCAACCCGCCGCGCTCGTCCAAGAGGAAAACGCACCATCACGGAGAGAACACAGTTCCCACACGGTGAAACTGCGCTTCTTTATTTTTACTTTGGGACTGTTAGCAACTTCAATGTCACAGTACAGGGATATCTTTACTGCTGGACAAATCTTCATCGTCCATCCTAATTCCAACGTGGCAGCCAGAGAGTGAATGCTAATGCTGTAGCTCTTGAAAGAAAGGAGTTGAAGTGAGTGAAAAAATGTGTCCTCCAGAGCAGAACAGACTTTGCATACAATTATTACATGGCGTACACCATCCATGTGTGCAGGGAACATCCTTCTTTCACACACTGTAGAATGCTCCCTTTTAAAAAACGTGTCTTTATTAGATTAAGAAATACGTTTCAAGGTTGAATCGTCTCTTCATCAGGTACAGAGGCATCATTATCATTATCACTTAATGCCCCTGTATCTTGTGAGATAGAACATTTTTTTGGACATGGAGGAAGGGTACGTGTTTTGCCTTGTGATCTGTATTGTACTGACACAGATGAATACTATACAGAATGATTTGGGTTTTAGGCAGCAAATGATTAAATAAAGCAGTTCCTGTTTTTTCCCTAAATTAATTTATGATGTAAATTTGTTTATTTGTTTTTTTTGTTTTTTATGAATAAATTGAAGAGATCATTGCTTCTATTTGTAAGTATTGTTTCCTGACAGGTCCCATCCAAGAATAGATTTATCTCATCTCTTAACTATTTAAGTCCACCCAGCACGGCTGCTTCGCATTCCTGCTGTAATGTGGTTATTCTCCATCCTATGCATGACTTCATACCCCACTTATGAAGTTGAGCATTTTGCTTGACTGAATTTGTTGACATACTCAGATTTCGCTGATTTGATTTTGGATTTCGATATTTTCTTCATTGTTTTTTTTTTTTTTTTTGTCTGCCATAACAGAGCTGAATATTTTTGAGAGACTCTAAAAAGAAAGATTGTTGGATCAAGACTTGAGGGAGTTTGCTTTCACTGGGACAACACTTAACAATTACAGAGAAAGTTTCCATTAAGAAAGATGTGGACTTGAAGCTTAATATAATTGATCAGCTCAAATGCTAAACTATCCCCCATCCGTCTGCCCCTTCAGGAGTCACACTAAGAGCACGAGCCGTCGCTCCAACAGCAAAGAATGTTCCAGCCTCCCTCGACATGGCGACCTCCACCACCTCAGCAACAAGAGTTTCCTCAATGGAAACAAACCGCCCCCATCCAGTTTGAGTCCTACGCTCCATCCCAAGGGCCAGTACATGTCCCAGACCCTTAATCGTTCTGCCTCGTCCAGCAAAGACCTGGCTAACAACAACTTGCCCCACCTCCTCAGTCCCAAAGAAGCTAAAGGCAAGACGGAGTTTGACTTCAGCTTGGGACCCTCCCCAAAGCTGTCGGATCCGGGACACGGGGCGAAGTATGGCCACGGCAAACCCAGCTCCTCCCGCTCTCAGCAGCAGCAACAGCAGGCTGGCCGCCACACCTTCCTGGAAGGCAAGACCAACACACTGCAGTCCGGAGGAGAGAAACAACACGGCCGACACGCCCACAGTATGGCCGACTCTGCCCATGGATCCATGTCGTCCTCATCTAAGAGTTCAGCCTCTTACCTCAGCCTGTCCAAGAGCCACAGTGCGCTGAGTGATGCCAAATCTGTAGGGAACCTCAGCGACGGTCGACTCCACCCAGATGACCCGAACGCCAACACGACAGCGGGGGTGGGACCCAGTGCCCGCTTCTTCCCCGCCAGTTGTTTAGACCTCAACGCCCCTTCAGGTCCTCCGGGGCCGCCTGGCAGCCCCTCTGCTCGACACAGCGATCGATCCGGGCACAGCCCCGCCTCTCGTAGCAGCGGCAACGTCCGCATGGAGAGCAGCACTCTGGACTCGTCATCCAGACACAAATCCAGACATAAATCTATGGCACCGGGTAGGTTGAAGAGTCGGATTTGTATTCATGAGTCAACTTCATTGTCCACTGAATTAAGAATGGAGCAACTTGGCTTCAGGCTTCAACCAGATTTTTTTTATTTTCAAGTATTTATATCCAGTGCATCAAACACTAGATCTCTGCAACCTCCCTTGTCCAGCAAAACAAACAGAAATCCAGACAGCCATCAAATTATTAACATGTCAGTAGTGGAATAATCAATAATAAAAATAACCTTTACATGAAGTTCTTTTCTTTTGTCCAGAGGAGGCTGGTGCTCCGGAGCTCTTGGACCCAGGAGGAACAGGGATGCCCTCCACTCACACTCTGCCTTCTCCACATGAGTCTTATCACTACGGCCTGGGCTACACCTCCCCGTTCTCCTCTCAGCAGCGGCCTCAACGCCACTCAATGTACGTGAGGAGGGAGCGCCATCGACCGCACGGGGTCGAGGGTGGGATGGCGGGCTTGCCTGCGCCGGGGCAGGCCATACCAACACGTGCCAGCAGCCTGCAGCTCCTCTCCCCCCAGCTACAGCACCGGACCACCCTCACCGGACACTCAGTGAGCTCCTCGAGAGAGGACTGCACTGATGACATGACGAGGGTTAGTGGCGGACAGTCTCGTGAGTGTGGGGATTTAAAGGAAAGATTCACCCTAAAATACTGACACTTGTGCTGATAAAGGGTCCCTTAACCAAACAATAGTGCTATTCCCTGGTGTAAAGTGTAGAGGATATACTGTATGTTGAGCTGAAAAAAATTGCACACACACCTTGAGGATCCTTTTCCTCTCTGTTATGTGAGTATTAAATGAGTTAGATTGTTGACTAAAATGCAAAGCAGCTCATCGTTGGAAGCACACAAGGTCTGACTCTGAAAACTCTGAAGTCTTCCAGAATCGTTTCTATTTTAAGAATGATGGTATGTTTTCAACTAAATATCTTAAATAAAATAAATAACTGTCTAAGGCAGAATATAAATACATTGAAATAAAATGAAATGGATGGGAGTTCTCCACCAGAACAGCATATCTGTCATTGTTATGATAGTTTCAAACAACATAAAGACCTAAATATGGGAGATTAAATGTACAGAAAATTAGATTTTTAGATTAACACAAAATATATATATTATTAATAAATAATAAACTGAATGCAAGTAAAGAAATGGTGGTCACAACTCAGATAGCAGAAAAGGCCCAGTAAACACTACTTTAGCTGGTGGGACTTTGGACTCATGGCCTCAGTATTTCTAAAATCGTGGCTACGACCCTGATATGATAAAGAAATGATGATGGAGCTGACTGCTAGTGGACGAATACCGTGTTAGTTCTTTCCTCTCTGGAAGCTGCCCCCGTAGGAGTTGTTACCGTCCCCATGGCAACAGCAACATCTGTCGTAGGTTGAATTTTCAGTATCTCTGTCTGTAGCTTTACAGAGAATTTGGTTTTAACAGACAGTGTCTTTAAAACACACACAGCCGGTTTTCAACCTTGTAGCTGATGCTAAGTTGACCTAAGAAGTGTTTTACAAGTTCTTACTAATTTTCTTACTCTCGAAGTTCAATTAGAGAGTAACTATTATTTTTCAATAATAGATCATCTGAAGAGGGGAAATTGGTAATAGTTGCCTATGTACATGAAAAAGAAATCACAGAAACACATGTTAAACTCAAAACAGATGAAACAGAATAAATGAAACTACAATATTCTCACAAACACATAATCTGCCATATATGAGCCAGCAGAGCAACAACATGACAAATTGGGACAGTATTAAAGGAGAAATACAACGCTCATTTTCAGGTTCATCTTTTTATTTTGGGTTTCTACTAGAATACGTTTACAGGCTTTAATGCTCCAAAATCAGTTTTCTCATACTGTCCAGTGTGATGTATTCCCCCTCTGTCAGTCTCATCGGCTCCTGTCTCTTTAAGGCCCTCCCCCTCCTTAATACTCAGTCTGCTCTGATTGGTCAACTCACACATGTCTGAGCCAGCACCACTAACACCAACAGAACAGATGTGTTAAAATGATACTTATGTGCCAAACTAGACGCTCAGCATCAGTTATGCAAATGTATGACATGATGACATAGCGTGATGTCACAGAGTCATGGACTTAAAGACGGGACTACTGATGAGACGTTTCAGGAGTAGTGTTTTCTGCTGGAGAGAGGAGCCTCTGTTGGTGCAGACTTTTGCAAGACCTTTTACATGAACTAGGAGCCTGTATAACACACTGAGCGAGAGAGGAAACAATGGAAAAAGTGTAATAGATCTCCCTTGATACAAATAATTAGTTAATAACGGGTAAAAGGTCAAAAAACTTGTGAGTTAAAGTAAATTTCTCATTTACTCTGCACGATGTTGAATTTTTTGGTATAAGTTCTCCACCTCCAATTAAAACTCACATCTAAGTGTCACAAGTTAATTCTGTCTTTTGACGATGAAAGTGAATCAGGGAAATGTTGAAAATGACTGAAACAGGAAATGATGAGGCCGGTTGATCACAAAAAACAGGTTCACACACACACATGAAAAAAATCCCTAATTTCTTGACTTGCATTCAAGCCCACACACGCGCATTAATAGTATTGCACTGTAGGCATGTCCATGGGTGAAACTTTCCTTTGAAACGTGTATTGAAAATGTGTTTTCAATACACGTTTGACGCGTGTGTGCAGGGACTGTCTCTGTCTCACATTATCATTGCCTCTGCTTCATGCCGCTTCTCCAGTCTGCTTTGACCTGCGCCTGTCCGTCTTCTCAACAGAGTGAGCCTTCCCCTAAAGACATGAGCCACCCTTGTGCCCCCATCAAAGACTCTACGAGGGACAACACAGCTGCTTTTCATACACAGCGCTCTAAAAACGAGGTCCGACCCCCTGACTCCTCCCTACCTGAACACGGCCAGTAGCTCTTCTGACCACTAGTTTCCATAGCTTTTTCTGTTTCTACTCAGGTCAACAGCTTCACTGCACGTTGTCGCTGGTATAAATGTAGCTTCACTGAAGATTGCCCCAAATGTCACGTGATGTGAGCCAGCGGTCTTAGCTAATGATAAGCAATGACGTGAGATCAAATGGAGTTGATTGATGACAGAGCTGAAGATACTGAGATCTCTGTGTGGTCCTGTGTCCATGTGCGTACCTGTTTGTCTGCATGATGTGTGTGTCTTTAAGGTGGGCATGTATCACGACCCTCATGGCGAGGACGGAGGTTCCTCCAAGGAGAACCGGATGATCTTCACTGAGTCCATGCCTCGGAGAGTCGGCAGCTTCTACCGAGGTAAAGAACAGGACAGAGTGTGTGTTGTGTCCGGAAAGTTAACACTTTAAAGGGTAAGATCACCCAAAAAAATAAAAATGTAGTCAGTATCTACTCGCCCTCATGCTGATGCAAAGATGGGATTTTTGTATTCTACAAAACATTTCTGGAGCCTCTTAGTAAAACAGTGTACCAGCATTCCTCTAAAGAAATGAAGTAGATAGGGACCTGTTTTAAAATGACATAAACAAAAAACATAAAATGGCGCAATGCAGCTCATCCACTTTCTCCTGAAATCACAAGATCTTAAATTTATATGAAAAAATTATTTACACCCTTTTATTAGCATAAATTTTCACTTTAGCCGCTTGGCTACAACCGTAGTGACTCTAACATGAGTTGTTAGTTGAGGGTTTGGGCAAGCGCATTGTTATTCTCTAAATTAATGCATTAAAAGAAACGTTTAAGGCCTCACTTTACTGGGGAAAGTAACGCATCTTAACCATTCAGTGCTTTAAACAACAGGGCGAAAGTATAGACAACAAACAAATAAATAAAATATAACCCCAAAAGTACCCAAAAGAGAGATTTAAAAGAAAAACCCACTGTAACATATGGTATGTGTAGATATTACCAGAGAGCTGCTCTGGATAAATTAGTTTGACACTAAAAAACTTGGGGGTTTATGACAGATTAATTAATTAATTTAGAATCAAGGAACAAAGGTTTCTTCCTACATTTGTCATTTTATATTGTGTTCAGCAATTATAGAGGGAGAAATCCATAATGAATAAGGCAAAGTGGGCTTAAACAGACAAGGCAGACATGGTGGATTTTGGGGAACGTGATCGCAACGTAAAATAATAAAATAACTCCCAGAATACATTCAGCGTCACAGATGAATAATATCCGAGGCAGACTGCCCTGTTAAAATGTACCAACAAATGCTGCTCAGTAAAATCTACAGATGCACAATTTTCTCTTCTCTTTGTCTGTCTTCAGTTCCCTCTCCCAGGCCAGATAACTCCTCCTCTTTCCACGATGGTGTCGGGCAGGGACGAGGGCCAGTTGTCCCTGTTGTACCCGTAGATCCTGTCGCCATGGCCAACCACTCCAAACGCCAGACGGCTTTTGACTGGTGAGAATCTACTCATCATGAATTTTTTTGAACTGGAATTTTTCCTCGATTGTAATGGCAGGCAGTGCTACAATAGATGTGCATTCAAGGTTGTGTCAAGGAAACTTGCTCAATATAAACTGAAGTGACCACATTCAAAGTTGCCTCTCTACACATCTATACACTTCAGCTGAGCTTCTACACCATATGGTTACAGTGGTGTCAAACTGATCCAGTAAAGGGCCATGTGGCTGCAGGTTTTCATTGCAACCAAGCAAGAACACACCTGATTTGGATCAGGTGTGTTCTTGAGATATTGAATGATGAGGAAAAGTTTAAACTTCAGCTGTTTATGTCTTCATGCCCTCATCAGCTGCGACTGAAAGCATTATGGTTTAGGGTCGACCATCTGTTCAAACGTGTGTCAGTTTGACCGTCCTAATCATGTGAATGCGATATCTCGGGAATGCATTGATGGAATTTCTGCACAAATCAAGTGGAGATTGTGACCCTTGTTATCGTTGTTGTTGATAAACTGTGGTGATTCTAGAGATCTTCTTTGTTGCTGGGTCGAAAACGCGTGGAGCATCTTCGTTCCAGCTTTTTCGTGTTCTATCAGAATCACTGTGTTTTTGCCAAGCAAGCAAAAAGATATGAGGAATTTGACTGTTTTGTGTTTCCTCCAATTAACTTACAAATCAATAGACCATGAAAGTCACCCAGACAAATAATACTTGAGTAAGTAAGTAAGTCCAAAAGTATCTAAAAATGACAAGCAAGAGTAATATGTATGTATTTACATTTATGCACTGTGATTAATGTATACTATGCGCTACTTTTGCGGTAGATTCTTCTATGGGTACACAAAACAAACACAAAACACCAAACAAAGAAGAAGAAAATTGTACATAGTTCTTGTCATTATTATACATTATTATTACCTATCCTTTCATACTATAAATGTGTCATCACTTAATCTACTGCGGCTGCATTTGAGACTCACCAGAACAGAGGTAACAGTTTAATCTTGAGCTTGTAGTTACCAGCACAAGTCATATGAACAATGACCCAAATTTGCCTCGTAGGAGCGCCGCAGAAGCAATGGTCATGAATCCTCCAGAGCCGACCAAAGAGAAGGAAAAACAAGGCTTCTTCAGAGCCATTAAGAAGAAAAAGAAGAAGACACAAATAGTAAGATCATTTAATCTGTCACTTGTTATTTGATCCAGAACACCTGCACACAGGGTATGATGATTTTTTTTACCCTGTCTATTTGAGTTTGTAGGTAGGTGAATTTGAAAATTTCTGTAGCGTCAATATCTTTTGTCACCAATGTTTAAAATGTTCTAAACTGCATCAAAATGACATAAACTTACCATGTGAATGAACACTGATGACAACCAAGAGTGTTAATAGCACAGGGTAATACAGGTTTATTGCAATGCAGGTCTTATTTTCGTTAATCTCACCATCATTCGTAACGATAATAGTAACACTGGACTCACCAAGCTAACTCCTGAAGTCAGGGAAACATGGCGTCTTCAGGACATTGGGGAACGACGAGACAAGAAGCATGAGCAGTGACACAATCAGGCAGATTTAAAAAAGAAAAGGTCCTGTTTACTCAAACATAAAGGCTTTCTGGAAGGCAGTGACTATTGCTGTGAAACCCTCTGCATTCTTTATAAGTTGCGTTCCGGATGCTCCCATCAGGGCGATGTTTAGTCTCCCTAAGGGCAGCACGGACAGACACAGACTGCCTTTTATTCCATCAGCTGTTGACTTTTTAAACAAACTATAACCTCCATGAGCTCTGGTGATAGTGTAAGTGATGTGGATCTTGTCTTGTGTATGTGGTTGATGAATTATGCATTTGTTTTTGTTTTTTCACTATGTCTGTAAGGCAGATTGCCCCGCAGGGACATTAAAGCTTTACTCTACTCTATACTTGGAAGAGACAACAAATGGGAACATTAAAATGAACCTTTCAGCTGTTTGTCGTAAACAGTTGTACACACATTCAGCCACTACTGTTCTATGATCTGATTAAAGGTCCCATATTGTAGAAAGTAAGAGTTCATGTCTTTTTGATTACGAAGTAGGTCTAGGTGCTATATAGGTGTGAACGTATCAAAACACTCAACAGGAAAACAGAAACAGAAATATGCACAGCCTGCATTCAGAAACTGTGCCTTTTAAACAAGCTGTCAGCGCTTCTGCCTACAATTATGCAGTCAGCACCCTTAGCTCTGCACCAAGCACTGCAAAAACACTGGTTGAACTGATGCAGAAAGATGATGAGTGTGAGAGCTAACCAATCAGAGCAGGTCCTTAAAGAGACAGGAGCGCAATTATTACTGTGAAAAATAATGTGTTTTAGAGCACACATGCTTTAGACAAGTACAATTTTAACCTGAAAATTAGCATAATAGAGGGCTGCGGGGTTGACGTGTTTTTGTAGGTTAGCATCTCCTTGTTTCCCTCGATTAAAAGATGACGGGATAGCTCCGTGACAAACACAAGATTAAGATACTTACATGTATTGTTCAACAAGATAATCTTCAAAGATGAACACCTTTAATGGTTTTTGAATCGTAAAATTAAACAGCCAGAAGTTAAAAGCTAACATTAGGCTACAACCTAACAGCAGGTCACCACTAAGTGTCTTACAGTGTAGACACCTTACTGTTTGATGATTAATCCTGTAAAGGCTAGTGAGTAAATAGCCCATGGGTGGTGTGATGTGTAATGTCCCTGCCAACTTCAGTAGTTTCATTCTGCCGCTTGTTAACACCCACCATTTTTAAGACATGCAAATGCCTTGAAATTCAATTGTGGGTAAATTACTGACGTAATTTATGCCATAAAGTCAAACATGAAAATATTTTGTGGTAAACATAGACCTTATTTCAGCCATTTAACTGACAATATAATATTTAAAAAACCTGTAGACTCATTCCTGTAGAACTCCACGTGTCACCTTTAAACAAAGGAGACCTAAATGCAGACACACAGGCAGGCAACTTAACAAAAGGTTAGCATTATTAACATAAAACTGAAGTCCAAATTTGTGGCAACAAAAGGCAGAAAACAAAAAGGAGAAAATCAAGAAAACAAAAGCAATCAAAGTACAAACCAAAAACATGCTACGAATAAGGAACCAACAGCCGGAAGGACATGACAGCAACCTGGAACAGGGAGACAGAGGAGAACAGGAACAAGAGACGCACAACAAACACACAGACAAACTGACTAATAGTGAGGGGAAGACAAGGACTTACTTTAGATACACGAGGGTTGATCAACAGATAGAACACAGCTGGGCAGGAAAACAGACAAAGGGAGGAAATGAAAAGCAAAATGTGACACATGAGGACAGATCGCGATTGAAATATGGTACATGGAATGTTTTCATCCATTAATTCGAGGAAGGTTGAAGTTTCCTCATTTGTCCAAACATTTTGCTATCCGAAAGAAGTTTTACATCTATCCAGCTGATACACCCTCTTTACCATTTTCATTTTTTGACTTGTTGGCTCTCATCGTTTTTGAGGTTGCCATATTAATTACAGGTAGAATTATACTGCACAAGTTGTAGTACACAGAATTATCCTTTAATGCTGCTCTGAAGTCTACACCCACTCTGTTTTCTTCTCTTTCTACCTTAACAATCAAATGTTCATGCTGTTATTGATTTTTCTCTCTGTACTTGTTGTCCAGTGGTAATTTTTTTTTTAGATGATCATGCATCAGGTGCTGCTGTAGTCTTTCTCTTTGCTGTCAGAGATTTGTGTTGAGAGTTGTGGCTGTGCATCTTCTGCTCCACAGACAGACATGGAGGACGGGAGAAACCCCAGCATCAGGAAAAGCCTTTTCCCCCTCTTTAGCTCTAAGAATAGCTTAAAGCACAACTCAGCAGTCAAAGTCCTACCTGTAGTCGCCTCGCCCATGGTACAACACCAGCCTCCCGCGCCCTACCCTGCCTCACCAGTAATCTAACCTCAACACTACAACTGCATGCTGACTGACACGGCACTAACCACAATGAGCCGGTTTGAAATCCTCTCAAGCGCCTGGCGATTGATTGACTGAGAAATAATCAGAATTGAAGGGATTTCAAATACGTTTTGAATCTAATGCTGCACGGTGTTTGTGCATTGGTTTTGTCTCGCCATACAGTATGTCAAATGCGGTCACTTTGCATTTACATTGCATTGTCAGACGTTGATTTCATGCTGCAGTGTGTATGTGAGGCTGACACCTCTGCACGCCGAGACTCATTCTCTTCAAACAAAACGCCATGTTGTCATGCGAGGGTCATCAACTCATTTATAGGCACCCGAACCCACATATTCATCCAGACTCATACCTTTTAAAGCACAGCCGATTCAAGAGAACGGGTCATCGTCAGGTTTCAGCAGAGCTTGACGACGAGCTGATCATTTGAATCAGGCGTGCCAAATGTGCAAAATGCCACCAGGACCAGAATTGAAATTAAAAAAACGATGATTGAATAATTGCCTTAGTGAGTTATGTGCTTTTCTTTGTTTTATAACAGTTTAAATTTGATCTATTTGTCTTCAGACAAGACAAGAAAGGGAGACATAAACTTATGTGAAATTGTTACAGGCACACAGCCAACCCCAAATTTAAGGATGACGTGGCCCAAATTGGAAATCAGAAAAAATCTTCTAGGGCCCAGCCAAAATTTATTTATCACAACTCTTGATTACATCATCATTGTGATATAGGATAAGTGCCAATGTTGTGTCGAAACCCCTGACCTTGAACTACACCACTGGGTGCAGTTCAGCTGGAAAAATGGACTTCAACACAACACCAGATTACAAAAAAAGGTCACATGAAGGAAAAGTAACAGATAATTTAACTCCTGTTTTTGCCAGTTCTGATTTCCTACCTAATGTAAATATTTAATCATGAACATTTTATTTATCTGCATTTTTTTCTGTATAAATTCATCACCATTACCGTCTTTTGTCTGCCAGAGGGGTGCATGAAGAACCTCACCAGAAACTTTAACATGAGACAAATATTTTGGGATAATTAATAACAGTGCGTCTGTATTTTGTCAGGTTCCTGGTAATGGACAAGAGCACTTGTCACTGCAGAGGAGCTCCAAGTCGTCCTCTCACCACGGCAGCCGGCGGAAAAACCGGGAGCGTTCCAGAGACAGAGACCGGGAGCGGGAACAGAGCCGGGACCGGGACAGAGAGCGAGAGAGAGAGAGGGAGAGGGAGAGAGAAAGAGAGAGGGAAAGGGAAAGGGAGAGAGAGAGGGAAAGAGGGAGGGAGAGAGAGAGAGTGAACGACTGGCCACCAGACAAACCAGTGGACTCCCACTCTCAGGTACCAACATGCTGAAGACTTGGTTTGTTTTTGGTTGAAGATCATGGCCAAGAGTTCTGTCTGTCAAAATACAGTGTTGCTTTATAACTGTGACACCCCCTCAGTGTCAGACATGAATGCACAAATCATTTGAAAATCATGTTTATTCACTCGCATAATAGCTATTTGTAGGTGAAGTCATTCAAAGCGCTTTAACACCCTGATACTGCACGTATAATGTCCTTTAAAAATATGAAAGACTGTGAACAAAAATCTTAGGGGATGTCTGTTGAAAGTCAAGCAAAATTGGTCTTGAGCATTTAGTTGTGTCAATGAAAATATATTATTATTATTATTATTATTATTATTATTATTATTATTATTATTATTATTATTATTATTATTATTATTATTATTATTATATAAGAACAAGGTCATCATTTTAAATCAGCAGAGTTACACAGTTTCAACTAATCACTAAACCCATTCCCAGAACTGACACAGGATTTACAAAAAAACCAAAAAAAAAACAGGAAGGCTTTTGTTCATAAATGGAAACAAGTATTTAATATGTTTTGAAATACACAATATCTTGAAATTTGAAGGTGCAGAATCCCATAAAAGCTTCTCACAGAAACACAGATTCAATAGAGTTAAATGAAATAGAGTTAAATAGATAACAAAGAAGCGGCTCCCCACCTTGAGTTTCAAAGAGAGAATATTAGAAACAGTCTACGAAGTCTCACAAGCTGTTCATGCAATCTTGCGTTGGTCTTATGTTGAATGTTTATTTCACTTCAGTTCTGTTCTGGAAGTGTTTTCAGATTTAAACATATTTAATAAGCTAAGATAAGAATATGCTTTATTTGTACTGGGGAAGTCTCATGGTGGTTATGGTCACAATGGTCTATTATTGTGTCTTGATTTTGGTCCAAAAAATGTCTGGAATGGTTTGGTCATGTATCATCCATGCCCCCCCAAAAACAGTTTTGTTTTTTTTTTCTGATGAATGGCATGAATCACCTTTGAATCTATAATATTTCAACAAAATGAAACAAAAATTCAAACCTGGCTTTAGTCAAATTTCAAAATTCTGTTCTTCAAATTTGTGCATATTTAAACAAATTTTTATAACATCTTTTAGTGTTTTAACTGTATTTACCTGCAGTGTTGCAGCTTTTGCATGAACACAGACAGCGCAGGAAAGTCAGAGTATTTAGAGACAAACTAATGAACAGTTGTATTTGATATCTTTTGAGATTATTCATCAATTTTTTTTTCTCTCTGAACAGAGTCAACCGCTCAAGTCACTCCGCAGGCTCCTTCACCTCTCCCCTTCTTCCTCAAATCAAGGACAGCCTCCTCCTCCTCCTGCTCAAGACCTGCGCTTCCAAGCCCCCCTCCCCAACCCCCCTCAGCCCTCCTCTAAAGCGGGCTACTCCGAGGGTCGAGGACACGGCGAGAGCAGGGGCCACTCCGGGGTGAGCAGCTCCGCCCAGGCTAAGAGCCGCAAGCCCAGCTATCCCCTCCCCGGACAGATCGAGTCCAGCTGGCACGTGTCTGCTTTACAGCGGGCCGAGGGAGCTCAGTTCACCCCCGAGCAGCTGGGCATCAAGCCGGGGCAGAATGGACCCACCTTTACAAGAGCCTCCCGCACCAGGATGCCCAACCTCAACGACCTGAAGGAGACGGCGCTGTAACCCCACCCCGAACCACACCACCTCCAACACGTCTCCGTCCTGGAAGCATCTGCCAGTACATCATGGTACTGTCGTGAAAGTTTACATGAAAGCCTATTTCACTGGATCAAGTCCTCTTCAGAAACACAGTTTCATTTGACGCTCACGTCTCTGAAATCCACAAAGACTAGACATCGACAGGCCAAACACAAACACAAGTAACTGTGCTGTTTGGGGATTCAAAGACAGGAAAGAGTCCGCTCCCACTCGGGATGCCAGTACTGTATCAGTTGTATGTTATTCTCTCTCTACTTAACAAGGTTAGAACATCAGAATAAGCTGATCTTTCCTGACAAGGAGACACTGCCCATGTGGCCTCTTTGCTGCCATCTTCTGCTCACAGGACTCTACAGCAACACATCAGACAGCCGCCATCACAGCGGCGGCCAATAAACTCAAATGTTTTTCAAGCTCTGATATTTGATAAGAACAAAAAAAAAGAAGAAGATTTATATCAACATTATTTATTAAATATTTATTTGTTTTAAATTCAAGGATATAAGCTATAAATGACACAGTATGTAGGCTATATGGGAATATTATAAGGTAATATAGAATTAAATGTGTAATTGCAAGAGCTTTAGTTTCGACACAAAGAAATGCATAGATATTTATGTGTTGATAATACAATATGTCACAAGGAATATTTAATAATGGTGAATGTCCTTTTTTTGTTCAATTTGATATGTTATTAACAGATTTTCACTTTATATCATGTTATTTTTACCCTTTTTTTCTGTTTGTTTCATCCAATTGTAAAGAAATATTGCTGACTTTGTACCCAAAGTGGAAAAAAACAAACAAACATCTATATCACACCTAGTACAAATCTGCCCATCACCCTCATGACATTAGTTTTGAAGTTTTTTGACAAAGTCGGGCTATTTGTCAACAGGGTTTGGTAGCAGTAGAGCCAGAGTGAGACTGTTACATACAGTTTGTCAGTTCACCTTCATGTCCCACTCTCATTTTTAGTCTCTCAGTTGATTTATCAGCAACAAACAGCTTTCCAGCTCCATGCTGCCATGTTGGTTTTGTCTACAGCCTTAACAGCAAGTATCGGGCATCGAGACGCCGCTGCCCTTATGTAGAGAAAAGTTAACCTCTTGAAATGAGGTTCAGTTGACTCAAATGCTAAATCTAATTGTTGAAGATCTGCAAAAAAAAAAAAAAAAAAAAAAAAAGGCATACCTCACCTACAACCTTTAAGATCTTAAAGGTTAAATCTGGTGGTATTTTATATGTTTGTCAATGTCAGCGAATCCCGTGATGAGACCAAAACCAATAATGAATTGAATATACTAAAAAATTGGTGTCTGTGTATCTAAAACCTGATGTAGCTTAGAGCTCTGTGCTGTAGTTGTTGTCGGAAAATTATTAGAAACACATTTGTGAGCCGCACTGTCAAACTAGGTGACATGTACGTAATTTTCTCATGTACGCACACCATCCTGCACCTGTAAATACTCACCGGAGAGCCAAATACTTGTATGTGTTAATCCTCAGCTCAGAATAGTCCTCAACAAATGTATTATCTAGTTCTGTTTATTAGCTACAGTGCCCAGTGGTTTTAAGACAAGATTCTGAAAAAAAAATTACAAAACTAAAGTGACTAAAATCGCTAAATTGCACAATTCTACATAACGTTGCTTTAAATGAGGCCAGTCGTGCTATGTAGACCCATTATTGTTGTGACATCACTCAGTAGTGGTAGATGTCTTTTTGCCTGTTACTTCTGTTCGTCTCACACTTGGCATGACGATAGATATTCCAGTGTGTTGTAAATCTAGTCTAAGAGTAAAATAGTCAAGGAGTATTATATAAGTGTTTCAGCATCTAACAGACCTTTAAACGCATTAGGGTCTTACTCCATACATGAAGCGGGGGCTGTTTATGTGTCCGCCAACCCATTGTTGGTTCTGGTTTTGTTCATGGGATTTGTTTACAGTCCGAAGATATAACGATAATAACGCCAGACTTATCCTTTAACCAGTGTGTTTACATTTTTTCTGTGTGCATTTTAAAAGCTTGTGTTCTCAACGTTTTTGTAAAAGCCTTTTGTAAAAAAAAAAGTCTGAATTTGGTTTTCCTACTTTTTTCGCATTACAACGTTTACTTTTAATATCAACAACAGTCATGATCAGGGATGATTTTACCTAACTAGGTTAGTCATAAAAGCATTTACTTGTTGTCTACTGACCTGTGGATGATAAAAGAAACAGCGTTGTATAGAACAATACACTATCTGTGGCCTAGGGGAAATATACAGGATACTTCTCCTTCCAGATTCACTTCAGTCTGTTGTTCCTTCCTCTTCTTCTGTGGTTTCAAAGCTTCAAGTGAAAAAGAAAGGCTTATAAACCACAGAAGGAGGGAAGGAAGGAAAGCAGGTTGGATGCGTTTGTGCAAATGTCAAGCCATCTGTGGACTCGAGAGAGGGTTTTGTTTTGGAGGATTTCTTGTTTTGTTTCTCGTCTGTGGAAAGGATGAAATCACACATGCAGAAAAGAAAGTAAACTCAATTTAACCAATTGACTACATGGCTGATTGAAAGCAATAACTTTCAGAGAGAGACTCCGACTGATGCAGATTGCATTGGCTAAATAAGTGGCTAGGTGAATTGGAGCCGGATATAGCACACGGGGGGATTTCCAGTAGGAGACTGTGATTAAAGCAACTGTCCACATATGATATCAAGACATCGCTCTGCAATACATTTTTTTATTTTGGATTTGTCCTCGAGCATGACCCAGGATGGATAAAAACTGCCCCATGTTGTGTATGGTGGAAAATCCTGATTGCTAGTGATTGTAAACGACTGCTAACGTGGGTTTGTCCATATCATTAGTGGGACAGAGTGATGACAACGCTTGCCTTGCCAGTGACCCGAAGCCTTATATTAGCTTACTGACTCAACACTTCAGATGGAAATGGAGGCTTCAACCCCCCCCAGTAAGTCACATTCACTGAAAACTGAGACGAGACAGAGATTTTTTTGTTCACAGATATGAATGTGTTTCCTAAAACATCAGTTTTTTTTTTTTTCATTAAGCTGTTTCCCACTTCTTACAGGGTGTAAATAGAAATAATAGAGTGTATCTATACTGACCATTCTACTTTAAAAATGATAGGGTCTCATAATAAAAGCCAACTGTACATTTTTGAACGGCTCATGTGTTTGTTTTGTAGCACATACAGTCACAACGCGAGAACAGATTCATTCACAGATTCATTTAATCAAGGAAATAGTTTATAGATACAATAAAGAGCACAAAGTCAGAGCAATCAAACCTCTGCAGTGTGCTCCCAAAGCACCATGGGAAATTGAGTTGAAATGTTACAAAAGAAAAGGAGTTCACCACAGCACAACACCACATCTGAATATAAGTGAATCTGCCACCACTCCATCTTTGTAGTGCACTGAGGAGTGATACTTTAAAAAAAAAGTGGCTGAGATAAAGGTTGTGAAACATGAGAGAGGAAAAGGAATCACATGGATTTAAAGACATAGTCTGGCATTATTCTAAATTTGTCTTACAGTCAAAACATCCCACAAAAAGACCAAAACATGTCCTTTCTGGCTTGGTGCTTCAAAATGGTGCTTCAAAAACAGTGGAGTAAACATTGTGTTTGTATGGGATTATTTCCAGTGCGGATGAACGCACATTTGTTACACATTCAACCACACAACAGTGTCAATTATATGAACAAAACATAAACTACAGTTCATGTAGTTTATGTTTATGCTAATGAACTAACATGTCTCCAAGTGCAACAGATGGGCTCACTGATGTTTTAACAGCTTTTGTTGATATTAAAAACAGATTAGAAATACAGTAAATAAGATCTATCATTCATCTGCCAAACAACAATACCTGCTGGTATGATCAAGTCATTGATGGATTCAGTCCATTCATGGGATTTGTCGACAGTAAGACATAAAGTGTAGCATAACACCAGCTTTATCCTCTGAGGACGGTGAGGAGAGACGGAGTGCTGCAGAACTGTACATTTCCTGTTTACCATTAAATATCAGGAGAAGAAAACATAAATTGATAGACCTGTCACAGAGGGACAAGAGCTCGTCTCAGACCGGTGAATACGGCCTCCATAGCAACGCTGCATCTCTCTCTCAGTGCCTAATTATTGCTTTGAATTTATGCCATTTCGTTGCAAATGGAACAATCTATTGTGAACTCAACAAATTAAAGCCCCCAGTGTGAGACTGGTTTAACAACAATGGAGAGCCGAGTTAATGAAAGCTCATCAAGCATATCAAACAAATATTCTAATGAAATAACATAACTTAAACTGTTTGTTTGTATTTTAAAAAGGTTACAATTACAATAATTTTGTCTCAGGTTGTTTTTGTTTTGTTTTGTTTTGTTTTGTTAGTTTTTCAATGTGGGGCCAAATCTGTGGATATAATTTGAGACAGATTTTGACGATAGGGCGCAGATGAAGTTCTGGGACAAGGCCTCAGGGACGGCGGCAGGAGAGGTTTCAGATGCATTTGCTCATGCAGAGCAGCAGCTCCAGACGCAGAGCGATGCGTGTGTGCCATCCGAGCGGGAGGATGCGGATGTAACGCGCCACGATGGGCGGCCGCAGGAGGTTCTGCACAGACGAGGAGCGGTCAGAGTTCCCATAGAACACCTGAGGAGAAAGGAGAGGGATTAGTTCAGACTGTTCAGAGTGTACTGCTTTCTAGATCCAAGCTACTGCTGTTTCCACTCATAATAATAATAATAATAATAATAATAATAATAATAATAATAATAATAATAATAATAATGATTATTATTATTAGTAGTAGCAGTAGTAGTAGTAGCAGTAGTAGTAGTAGTATTGATTTTATTATTATTATTATTATTATTATTATTATTATTATTATTATTATTATTATTATTATTATTAAACAGTGAAAGGTTACATTTGCAGCTTTGTTTTTTTTGTTTTTTCCTTTTGCAGAACAACCACAAATAAATTTAATTTATAAAGGTATGAAGTAAATAAAAGCAGTTTATTTCCACTTTTGGGAGGCTGGATAAAATGAAAAATAATAAAAGACAATTACTTGGTAAAGGAACATTGTTGGCAACTTGTTTTCTATAAATCCACTATTTAATCTTTACAAGGAGCATTGTAGGTGAAACATCCAAAATAAAACTCACATTCTCAATAATTAAAGACAGTAACAGATCACATTTCATGAAATTTGATCAGTAATCATATCACCATCAGGCTGAACCGTGTAATGTTTTCAAATGGCATAACTATTTGTCAAGATGTCCTTTTGTTTCTGTCAAAATGAGACGGGATGCTACCTCTAGCTTCATGTTTTGTTTGGGGCACACGTATTCTACTTTCATTCCCGACTGGGTTGGACTCACCCTGTTGTTTCCAGTCTGGTCTTTGTAATAGATCCAGTTGAGTTTTTCGTCTGAGCGGTACTGAACGCTGTACTTGGTGATCCACTCGTCGGCATCGCAGCGGCCCTGAGTCAGGATCCCGGACACCACCATCACTTCCGTCAGGTCGATCTGCAGCCACTGACTGTTGTCCTGGAACTTAGACAGCCAGGCACACCTGGAGGAGGGACACAAACAAAGGACATACTGCAGCTTTACAATATGTATTCTCATGTGGACAGCGGCTGAGTGATTTCTTAGAAAAGATAACAGAGATTTAGGGATTAAAGGAGATAAGAAACAGGTTGACATTTTGAGTGGTCAGCTGTCCCAGTAAGTCATGAAGGTGTGACAATACTAGACTACAAAATCCAAGCAATGAAATGTAGTTCAGTTAATTATAACTTTTATAATTAACTATAAATATTAATTATAATTAGCATTGCGCTAATACAGAGGGATACGGAGAGTTAAATTTCGCTTTTATCGAAAGTAAACCTCTCGTCCAGTAGCTGGGCCTCGCACTGTACTTTGCTCGCAGATCAGCTGTTGCCCAGTTCACTAATGCGTAGGGATACAGAGGTTCTACTGTTGAGAAAATGTAGGGCCAAAAGAAAGACCGGTCTCACGGCGATGTAAAGCGGTGTGAATTTTCCCTATACAACGTACACTTGAACTGTTATAGATTTTTTTATGGTGAGCCTTGTTTTAGGTGGTTTATTGCGTTCACTGCAGTACAAAGCTGAGCATCTAGCTGGAGCAGCTCTCTACTTCACCAAACTGAGGCTGCGCTGATCGGTGATTGCAGTAGGGAACAGACCGACTATAGATATGTACTTTATATGACCCCACTTCAAAAAACCCGAACTATCCCTTTAAAGGGGGCCTTTGTGCCTTGATGGGTAACAGGAAGCCGCCTATTGGAGGTTTGCTAACACAATATTTTCAGGGGGTGTGAAGTGACCACATATTATATAGGATTAAGGTTAAGTTCTCAGACTGATGTATAACAAAAGTCCACTGTATCAGTTGTTTGTGTGGTTTATGTGAGAGTCAGAGTCATATGTTTCATTTAGCAAGTATATCCTTGCATTGCCCGTCTTATGTATATTTTAGTGTTTTAAAGCAAGAGCATATTGCATGTCAACCTCTCTAAATGCACCTTACATAATGAGAGCTAGGTTACATTTTCTCGTGGTGCGCTTTTTTCTAAAATTGTTCCTCACAGATGGCAGCAGCCCAGCCGTTTGTTTATAAGGGTCTTTTTCACTGAGACAGAACAGTCAACCACGCTTGGCAGAAGCAACATTTTGCGAGTTAAATTAAGACAAATCTCAGGATTCATTACAAGAGCTCGGGAAAAAAACATGCAGCAAATGGTTTGTTTACTGGAAATAATACGCTGACATGTTGGTTTGTACCTACCCGAAGCCCTGACTGTTGAGCCGGGCCCTGCTTGGGAGCCATGAGGAGAACCAGCCGGTGTATTGTTCCTGGTTGGAGCAGGTGATCTGGTCTGGATTCACTGATCCGGCCTCGAATCCCAGAGGCTTGTGGTAAGGACACTCTGCAAGAGGACAAGAGAGAAGTGTTGGAGACAAGTTACTAGGTTCATCTGATACCACTGTGTTGGTGTGTCCGAAAACATCATAATTAAAAGTTGCTTTCTCATGTTTTTTTTAATCTTATTTAAATACATATCAAAAAGCTCTGGATTCCAACATCATTCACTGTTATGGAGCGTTTGCTCAGTGATCCTCCTCCTGCTCATGCTGTAAAAGACATTTTCTGGTATCCCTGCCCACCTTACCCAATCAGGACAGAGAACTCCATAAAGAGGTGGTCCTGTCTGCCCCAGACTGTACGGAGAGCAGGACCATAGTGTTTGATATGTCTGGTGATTACAGCTGACATTCATGTGGTGAAATAGAGAGGAGGGAGAACATTGGTAACTGCAAAACAGACAGAAAGTTTGCCGAAACGATGCCTACAGCAGCTTTAATGTTGCACCCAGATCATCATTTTTTATTGGAACATATTCAGTCAGGTTGAGGCAGGCAGGTTAGAATACCCCCTTTCGTTAAACATGTGTTTGAAATTGTAACTTCTCCCATGTGCATATTTTTATATGACAATACCAAAATGTAGATTCTTAATTTGAATCTCTTTTGTTGACAGACATGATATTTTGAATTAGAGGTGCTCTGGATAACTGGCATTGACAATGTCCACGATATTAAAAAAAATGTGATATTTACATTGTGTTCAAAATAGATATGTGACAATAAATCATTCCTATGTCTCTGTCTCTGTTCACGCTTCATTAAAGTGGGTGGTGGTAATGCACCTTAACGCTGGTTGGCAACCATCACACAATGGAAACATAAGCCGCAGTAAACTGTTAGCTAGCCAGTGTGTTTGGCATGGATCTGCTGTGTGGCTGCTACTTATTGATTAACAACTGCTGTGCAAGATCATGTGGAAAACAAAAGACGTTTATGGTCACATAGACTCTCTCTCCACCTCTTTAAACTTGCATGACAAATTCCAGTTCATTAGACAAAACACACACAAAAAACACAATCTTTCTTTACAAAATTTCAATATATAATAGTGTTATCATGAATTATTTTGGCCAGGATAAACATCCAGGAAAGATCTGACGAAGTACAGATAGTATTTCTCAGAAAATGTTACTGAAAAAAGATTTTATCCAGCTAAAAAAACTTTTTAGGAAATAAAGAGAAACATTTTTCAAGAATGATTGTATTGTTGTCTTAAATTTGTGCTCGACAGTTTGATCTGTGGGCATTGTCTCTAGCGCAATATGTCGCGGCTGTGTTTGTCATAAATTCAACCTTTTAATATCATTCAATTTTCAGTTGAAAGACTGGCTGTGTGGATTTCACACTGAAATGTGACCAGCAAGTGATCATCACTAATCCTTCCTTGCCTTAGGTGCTTCATTTTTAATCTCTTCATCCTCACACCCTCCCGCTCGTGAAGGCCCCCCGCAGTCAGCAGGCCCAGTGTGACCTGTATCCCATCCTAAAAGCCTGCAGTTTAATTCTCCACAGTGAGAGATCAGCGATGTCCATTAGGGCGGCAGGGGGACAGATGGTCATGTCCTGCTCTCCACAGCTTTAGCTCCGTGTTGCTCCCGTGTTTTGATCAGGCAGTCTGCCCTCTCACTTTACACTGGAATCGCATGAGAGAAAGCCCTTTGTTGACGTTGAATACGCATTATGAAAACATGAATGGCAGGGCTGCACTTGAGTGAGTTTGTCTCCCTAAAGTTTCACCGGGAAAAAAAAAAAAAAAAAAGATCCGCTGTTGAAACCTGCTGCGCTTTTGTTTACTACTGGCTTAAGCCTATCTGGCACAGGGTCACATCCTGTCTAATCCCAGTATTACAACGCATACAGCAGCAGCAGCAGTAGCGCCTGTGTGAGTCAGGAGATAAGTGTTTGCATAACAGCGCCGTGAGTGATGCTGGAGTCCTCCTTAATGTGTTTCACGACTAAAATAAAACGTATTCAGGACGACTTAATGGGGAGAAAATCAAGAGGTGAGACACGAGGGAACTGGAAGTTTGCCCCACTCGTCATTTATCATCACAAGGTCCATGTCAGGGTAATTGCTGGTTTCTGTGATTGTGCGATTGGCACAGTCTATTAAGAGCCCCGTAATCTGAGTGTCATGTTCTGCGATAATGATGATCTGCTGAACTTCTTTCTCCCCTCTGTCACCCGTTGCCATGTGATTTGCGGCTCAGTTGACATGTATTGAATCAGCGAGGGGAGCCCTTTCACTGTACATCAGCTCTGCCTTCGTCTCTTCAAGCCCGACACGATTCAAGTCTTTATATCCGAGCCCAGCGAGGCTGTTTTGTTTGTGCATTTGAGCTCAAGAACAGATTTTACCGCACACACACACTGAGAGATTTGGTGGAAAGTTAAACCCTGGGCCAAGTCCTTAATGTGATGATGAGATAAAATGAGATGACATTTCCATCTGCTGATGAATCTGATGTGTTATGAGCTACTAATGGATGTCGTGGTGGGATTATATGGTCAACTGCTGTTTTTACGGTTTAAGAATGCACCTTTATTTTCAAACAAGTGAACGCTTATGGTTAACGCTGTAAGACAGAGCATCTTTAAACAAAGAATCTGCCACATATATCCATATTATTGTCCATACATCTGTCTATATTGTGTTTAGATTAATATCCAGATGCAGACCACATTCTATCAGTGAAGAGGTGAATTTAAAGGATGCACATTTCTGTTTCTTTTCAAGGCTCCATCTGCATCATCTTCTCTGAGGATGTCCAATGGAGCATGTCCACCCTGTGGTGTCAAATCTGGAGGCTAATGCATTCATGCATGTACATGTACAGCAAATATAGAGATACTTCCATCTTCATCACACACAGACACACACAGTTCTCGTCATGCATGTGCTTTGTCTATATTAAAAGATCTGTTTTGCAATCCACGGGAATTTACCCAGCAACTAGTTTAATAGTCATTCGATTATTTGTCATAAATCATTTTTGGGGCAAAATTCTCTCAAATTTCATGGTTTCAGCCTCTCAAATGTGAAGATTTGTAGCTTTACTTTGTCTCATGTTAAAGAAAACTTACTTTTCAGGGGGGATTCCATAAACAAGGACTGAAAATTCACGGATTCATGGAACAAAAGCCCCAAAAACATTGCCGTAGTTGCATTTTAATAAAATATAACAATGCCTACATGTGTCATCTCTGTCAAATAAACTGATGGATAAAAAATTCACATACTGAAAATGACGATTCTATTAATTGAGTGGAAATGAAGATTAATTCATCAACTCATAGTAAGAATAAAGCTGCAGACCTACTGCAATTCTCTTATTCTCTGTCAGCTCCATCATCTGAATCCAATCCTGCTATTTCTCTAATAATCATAATATTGTAAATGAATCAATATATAATCTAATCATAAAAAGTCAGTTAATTAGTGGGTCAAAAAAAGAGAGACTGCAAGTAATCCGCGGCTACCAGCCCCTCATACGTTGCACTGGTTGCATTTAAGATGTGACGATGACTAAATGTCTCGTCTCGGCTCATCATTCATCACCGCTTTCAAAATGCACGTTACTTTAAAAACACTATCACTAGTTTGGTTAATTAATTTCATCATCTCATCAACAAAAACATAAGTGGGTCAAAGAGTGGCTTTATTAGAGATAAAATCAGAAATCCGTGCTAAAAGTGTGACAAAAAAATCAGTTTGAAATTCAAGTGCGCTGTCACACATCTTTAAGAAAGAGCAAAATCTGTATTTGATGGTTGTTAATGTACCTGGCATGCAGTCCACGCCACGCACCATTGAGCTGGTCCCAATGGTGGAAAACTCAGTCGGGGCTTCTCCTCCTTCACAGTCACATTTGCAAGACCTGCTGGTCCACGCCTCGGTCACTCCCGCCTCGTAGAAACACACACAAACAACATTTATGGAGTAAATCTAAAACAGCATCATGTAAATGTCATTATTCTGAAACACAGCTGGTTTGCAGGGGAAAAAAAAATGTTAAGAAGCTTCTGAAGTCAACAGCAGATTTCTTCAATGGAAGTGATTTGACATTGACCAATGTCAAGAGAACTAGCTCAGATGTTTTATATTTCAATGTCAAACGTCTGTACACAAACACTGCTGATTTGAACACTCTGAGAGTTGTGTCGTCTCTGAAATCTTTAACTGCTGCTGAGGTTTCTTCGTACCTCTTGAGCCTGAATGCTGATGAACACTGCTCAGGCAGATGGACACAAAGACAAAACAAACGCCAGCCAGCCGAGGAAGCACAGAGGAGGAGAGAAAAAACAAACTGTTAGGAAACAGTAGACACTGATTGTAGGCAAACAAAATCTGTGCATCAGTCTGTCACTTCCGACATATTAAGAAAAGGTAAATAACCACAACACAGACGCGGAGAATGAAGTGTGAGCTCACCATAGGGAAAGGATTACTGAGGAAATCTGCTGTATTTGTCAATTCTCAGCTAGGAATCAGTTTGTTCTCTGAGTTTCAGAGATTTGCCCAGTTTGAGTTAGGCCTTTAAATATTTACAATCCTAAACCCAACCAGACTTTGAGCTCACAACAACCAGAGTATCAGGGCTGAAATCTCACCATTAGTTCCCAGAAGAAGCAGGGCCACCAGGAAACGCTGCACGTCGAGAACCATCTTCCAACCCGCTCCAAACCAGACGAGACCGACTGTGGACTGAACGACCAAGCCAGCAGTGATAGAGAGGCTGGATTACAATAATCCACAGGACGCTAATGGCCTTACCTAATGCCGTCCTTATCTGACAAAGCCCCTCCTACAGCTGTTCACGCGCCACCATCAACGACCCCCCAGCACCACTGCTCATTCTGGAAATCACAGGGGTCGAGTCAAAAATCCTGCAGGAAAAAACAAACAAAAAATAAACAAAACAAAAGCCAGTGTGGTTTTGTCGGTTATGTGACAGATCTGGGCTGTGTGTGCGCGACCATCCGAGTGTGAATGTGTGCGCAAGAGAGTGAGCGGGAAGGAGCTGGAGGGTGGTGATGGCTTCCGCTGGGCCTCGTGATCCAGATAATCGACCAGAAGGTCTAGTTTGGGTGAACTGATAGCTCTCCATGTGTATTTGGTGCATTTAATATATGTATTAACATGTTACGTATCATGTACAAAGAAAGAAAGAAAATACCCAGCCAAACACCTCAGGATTGTAGCCGACCTTTCCTTTCCACACGGTTCCCACAGATACAGGACTTTTACCAGGGTGTAACCACAGGAAGGAAAAACACAAGTGGAAATAATGATTGAAAAAAATAAAGCCTACATAAAGACAAGTAAAGAATCAACACATCCTTGGTCTGCACAAAACGTACACGGCTTTCATTTATTCTGGCAATTAGGCTTTTCTAAATATATAAACCCTTTTCACAGCAGACATTTGGATTTGTCAAAGCAGGAAAAGCACAGGTGTGATTTCTGACATCTATGACGGCTTCACTCCACTTGCTGAATGGCTGACCTGGCTTACCGGGGCACTTCATGGTGTGGAGCCTTTGTTAACGTTTTTCAGTCCCACCTCTGACACGCTGAAACGTTTGACGTCAGTACGGTCTATTGTAAAATAAGAGAAAAGAGGATAAATCCATAATTTCTCTGAGTGAAATTTTGCACTAATAATACCACATTTCTTGGTAAGATGCAGTCATGATGAGATTATCTCAAGAATCAGATCAGGCATAAGTGACACACAAGTGTAACATCCTCCTTTAATCTTTAATCCCATGGTGAAAACATGAACAGATGCCAAAAATCAACTTGCCCAAAGAGGTACATTAATGTTCTCTCGTCACTTTACAGAGCAATTAACCTTTGACATTTCATAAATCTCAAGAGTTAAAAAACAGATGAATAAATAACATGTGAAGATAATACTTCTGGTATCCACATGGTAGTAAAGCTGATGTAGATCATGAATTTCATCTCCTGTTTCTTTTTCTTTCTTTTCAGGCATGTAGGAGGAGACGGAAGTCTCGTATAAACATAAAGGAATTTCTTTACATTTACAGGCATTTTAGTGGTTATTAATTTTAAACTTGTTTTCTGAGTTCTGAAATATTGTAGATGATGTAAAATGACGATTAAATCCTGTTCCATCACCCGTCATGTTGCTGTGTATATTTGACTTTTCGCTGTAGATACACAGGCTGAAGACGTCTGAACTCACACTGAAGGTCTCAAAGCCGTGCGGGTGAAAGTAATTAGGCCTAATTAAAGCAAAGCTGTTTTCAATTTGCGCTCATCAAAACATCCCTTTCACTCCTCACACTCTCTTCTCCACCCTGCTCAGATTCCTGCTCTCCTTCTGAAGAGGCTGCTGTGAATCTGATCAGTTATATCATTTAATTTTGTCGGTTGATTTCTTTCAGTCACTGTGTGTTTTTGACACAACAGCTCCGGCAGAAAATATGAAAGCTCCTGTCAGAGCAGCACGCAGGACTCCTTCACAGACAAAGAGGAGGATCCGAGCGCACTCCACTCTCATCTACAGAGCTCACAAAGAGGCGAGAAAGACAGCAAAATGACTTCTGTAGATGTGTGGTGTTTAAAACTGGACCAGATATTCTTGATTTTCATCATTGGCCACAGTGCTTTTGATCAACATCTCTGATCCTAAAGAGATGCTTTTCATCTCTCCAGCAGGTCGGTCCGGCCGGGATGAGGGGTCCAGACTTTCTGACCGGTCGGCTCAGTTTTCCCAGACCAGTCCTGCTCAGACTGGTGAGCTCAGAGGCCTCACGGCTGTCGAGGACCAACAGACTAAAAACCATCACTGTGCAGGAGATTAATGCCGCTGTCACACTTGTACGACGGCGCATACGTACCAGAGCTGCTGCATGAGGATCTGAGCCTGAGCTCTGCAAGAATGTCATTTTTATTAACTTTTATTATTAAAGAGTTTGTATATTTTATATTGGCGTTTCACATGATGATGCAAAGTCAGTAAACAAAATGGGTGTAATTGCAGGTTTTGTCAAGTTCTTGATGGAAACTCCTGATGTGTGGTACATACTGGAGTAAGTTTGCTTTGTCTGAGTATACCAGATAGTTGGTGTTTGCACCTATTGGCACAAGAACCTCGAACTGGGATGGGAAGTGACTAGCGGGTTAGCATGCTGCTAACCTGCAACACAGTGTATAGCCATCATGTAAAAACTGCTTCCATTTCCTTACATTCTAATTTTTGAATGTTGTGAACTAAAATTTTCAAATGTGCATAATTGGGCTGGTTTGTTTATGCAAATGAAAACTATCACATTAAAAATGTCGCAGCACTCTCATAAACAACTAGTATAGTATATTGGGACCTAACAATGTATACCCTTGACAGCTTTAGAAAGGGTGTAAATGTCTTTTCAAATTCTAAGAGCTTTCAGAGACTTGGATTAAGCCAGATGTGCTGTATGGAGCCATTTTATTTCTTTTTTTTTTTCCAGTTTTCTACATTTTGAAATAAATCCCCATCTGCTTCAGTTGTCTAAGAGAATGCTGCTGTGCTGTGTTGCTGCAGATGTTTTGAGGACTTCACCCAACTTGAGGTGAAGCTTGAGGCTGCATAGTTAATGACAGATTTTTTTTCATGTTTGGGTGAACTTGTGCTTTAATGCTTTGCCAACACATGGATGTTGACTTGGGGTATGGGTGTGTATTAAACAGGCCTGTAAAGTTTTGAATAATTGTAGACGTTGTTCAAAATCTAACCCTTCACTCACCAGAAAACTAATTTTAGATTGAACACTGAACTGCAACTTTTTTTTTTTTTTTTTTGTAGAGAGCCAAAGTGATGCCCCTTCAAGTTTGGCCCATGGCGCTTTATTTCAGAAACTTGATGTGGCTAATGGAGAGGGGGACATTAATCCAGTTTCAATTGTGTCATGATCACAGATGTGATGTTTGTCAATCTCGAAGATGATTTTCCAAGTCTAAAACTAATGAAATTAACATAATGAAGACACACAAAGATTACACAGCCAGTAGTCACCTTTGTGAAGTTGTCACATTGAAAATCACCTAAACCTGTGTCTTAACCATTGTAGCACTGGTTCTGTATATTTAGCTTGCTTGTGAAATACCCCTTCACAAATCTGTAGTTGTCAATATGGCCACTTTGTGATTTTCACCTTTTGTTAGTACTTTGTCTTTGCTGATTTGGCGGCCATGTTGGTGTCGGGTAAACTGACTCTGCAGTAGACCCGTTCCCCCCCCTAGCTTGGCTTTGATCCAAATGAAGAAAAAATCTAGTGGTGGCATTCAAAAACTATCCCCTGCTATATAGGCTGTGTTCCAATTCAGGGTCTGCATCCTTTAAAGGGTCGGCCTTCGAAGGCCGCATCAACCACTGTTGAATGGGACACTCTAGCCTTCGGAGCACTTCCTGGTTGCGTCACCAGATGTTCCCGCCCTTACCCTTAGGTCGCAATTTGTGCCGCCCAGACTCACCAAAGTGATGTTGTTTTCTTTCTTATTTTCTTCTTTTTAGGGTGTGCAAAGAATCTTGGGATATGGGAAGCTGCAAAGGACAGTAGCAGTGCATCCTCCAAAAAGACAGAAAAAGAAGGCCACATTTGTGGGCTGCATTTGAAGGAGCCTTCAAAGTGGGACAGCTTTTGCATTGTGATGTAATTAGCCTTCATATGCGTCCTTTGAAGGATGCAGACCCTGAACTGGGACACAGCCATTGTTGCTTCATTGACGATAGGCCTAATGCTGTTTTCTGTTACAACTGTTTCCAGCGAATTCATGACATAAAACGTGACGTCAGTTACGTACAACGTGAGGCTTCAGATAAAAATCCCAGAGCCTGCGAGAAGGGGGAATGGAGCGAACAGGCGATTTTAAGCTGGTTGTATGCGTTTAAAAAACATGTTGAGCCGCAAATTTCGGTTGAGAAACGAAACTTCTGACTTCACGACAAACTGTGACTTAGTTGACTGGAAAAAAAATATCTTGTAAATTCACAAACGCCATTTGATTCATGGCACAACTAAAGCGGGATCAAAACGTATATTTATCTCTCCCCTCCTATACCATGTTCCTCTGAAATAAGGTCCCGTGAGGCAAACCGGAAAGGACGCGACGACTGTTATAATCCACAGGAACTTTAAAAATGTCGTCGTAATGATCCCCCTCGTCCCTGCGAACTCAGTAGAGTGAACAGAGTGGTGTGGGCAGTTACCTGTGGAACACCTCAGAGGTATCTTAAGGTGGAGCAGCGGGTCCTCCCCGCTGTGTGCGGTGGTTTCTGTGGTTTCCTCCACCTGTGATGTCTCCGCCTCCTTCCTGAGCCCTCCGCTCCTCCAGCAGCAGCAGCAGCAGCAGCTCCTGCACTGTCCGCAGCTCCTCTGCTACCGTTACTAATACCTGTTATACTTTAACCTCCTCATAACAGTCATTTAGAGGACACGCAGCAGAAAGTTTATCTTGGTGCGTGTGTCTATGTGTGCGCGCATCACATGGATTGCGTGTCCCATTCATGATTTCCGGTGGATCGTGCGGATACAAGCAGCAGGTAGGAGCCATGAAAGAAAAAATAAACACTGTGCTGATGTTCTGGCACCGAATGCGTCAGATGATGTTTTTACGAATGTGATTCTGTGGGACAGTGAACTAAAATGTTGCGCAATAATCAGGATTCTTCCTACAGTTTCGATTTGTTTTTTTTCTGATGTGTTAGAAGAGTGTGGAAGCAGCAGCCATTTGAAAGCTTCATTTGATTCCCCACGCACCGTTGTTATGGTGTGTGTGTGTATGTGTGTGTGTTGTGTTCGAACTGAAGACCCATTTTTTATGCACATTAGAATAAAGAAGGAGGGAAATCTTTCACAGAGGAATAAAGTATGGCATTCACAATGTAAGTCAAAGGAGCTGTGTGTAGCATTGAAAACGATATTCAGTCTTAATATTAGTGAAATATTGCTTTTTATATATAATTTTCCAGTAAGTTAATAAAGAAGGAGAGCAGAGGGGAATAGGTCCACAGAACGCTGTTTGAAGCTAGACAGGTGGCAGGGTCTGCCAAATATAAACAAAGTAAAACGGTATGAAATTGTGTTGTCCTTTATGGTCAGTTTGTTCATTCAGTTTGTATAAGCACAAAAAGAAAATCAAATATCAAAGACTTGTTTTTCACAATGGCCCATTCCAGAATAATGTATGTTATAAAATTGGACTATAATTACAATTGTTGAGGTCACTCTTTGCAACACTTTATATTTAAGGTTTATTGATGACCAGTAAAATTTTCACCCTCCCATATGGAATTTTGTCACAAATGCTCCGTATGTGAGGGATCTTCAAAAGGTGTGTTTCTGTGTATTTGAGAATATCAGTAGCGGCGTTTCACCCCAAAAATCCAATATATCAAGCTCGGACTTTATGTACTGCTGGGTATCCGGTAAAATTACCCCCAGGTGTCCATACAAAATCCTATCTCAACCCTTAATTATCATGATGTATTTGTTGATTGTATTTTGCATTTGTAATGTAAGTTATGAAATAAGTTTTGGGGAGTAACATTACACGATTTGCCTCTGAGCTGTATTGGAGTAGAGGCAGAAGTGAAAGCACTCAAATTACAAATGACAAATTAAAGTGCACTTACTCAAGTCTACTGGATTAAACCAAGGTCACTGCAAAATCAGAAATAAATTAATACATGATACTAAGGCGCAAGTTAATTTAAAGGTACATAAAGAGACAAACTGGAGCAGAAATGTCAAATTGTGTTGTGATTTCTAAATTAATCCATGCCTACTTTTATTTTTAATATTATTTTGGTGCATCTAATGGTATAGTAATTCGAGCAATTTATTTTTCATGTTCTTTTTTTATTAATGGTTTTGGCGGTTTCAGCTGCGCCCTGCCTCTAACTTACTGGAGAAGTTTCCGGTGAGGTCCAGCCTGCTGCTGTGACGTGCGTGTTTCTACACTGACATCCAACAAACCAACCTTACTTCTCAGGTCTCCTCACAGCTGTCACATGCCACCAGCCAGATGTGACCCACTGCTGCAAAGCTTGGGAAACACTGACTGATGTGACCTCGGGACCCCCTCGTTGGTCATAATGGGATGTGGCACCTCCGTTGCTACGGAAACACAAGGGAAAATAGTAGACACAGGTAAGTGTACCTTTCCTTCAACAAGAGTCACATATTGTCCTGTCAGCAGGAAAATGTGGTTGACATGTTGCCCCCGAGGAAAGGTGTGAAGAAACACCCTGGCAGCAAATTAGAGCTGACACGACAGCACACCTGGTCTGTGGGTAGATGAGCACAAACAGGTCATACGTGTTGCACACTAATGATGTGCAAGCTCACTAAAAATTTACAGTAAATTAGGCTTTTATTATGAATAAAATCAGCTGAAATTGATGGTATCTGCCAGCACAAATGAAGGTTTAGTCAGGAATAACCATGGACCAAAAGAGCGATTCAGACTTTTTGGAGGATGAGATCACAGCGATTGTGGAAGAGACTGAAACCAGACAACACATACTATTCAGGGGACTAAATAGCAGGTTGACGAGTGTGGTCACTGCTGCACATTGCTCAAGTCAAGTCAAGTCTAGACTTTGCTTAGAGATGAGATCATTTCCAGGTTAAAGTGAAGTTGTTGTCTTTTAAATAACTGCTTATTTGTGGTTTTCCACTTAAACACATAGATAGTATTTATTGTTCAAAGGGTAACTGTGGCTCCAGAGAAGGCTCGATATAATCTGATAAAATAACCTCCATTGGTGTCACTCAGTGGCTGTATTGCATTGTGGGTAATGTAGGCACCTGGTTTTGAAAAGGGAAAAGAACGGGTGGAATAAAAAAGGTGATATCTCAGGTTCTGTTGTATTGATTTTGATCAGTATTTGTAGTGTCTAGTGTAGGCTAGTGGACTGCTTTTCAAAACCTGCTTCCTACATTACCCACAGTGCAACTTAGTGAGTGACATCACTGGAGGCAGTTTATCAGATTACGTGCAGCTTCCTCTGGAGCCACAAAAGGCTTTAGACTACCTTCCTCACATATGCAGTAGTATTCTCTAAGACCTGTAAGCACAATTAAAGGTGCACATTGGTGGATCTTCCCTTTAAGTGCTTGTCTCTGTTTTTATCCTGATGATCTCCTCTGTGAAGCATTTGGTAACATTATTTGGGGAGTGCTCCTTAAATTGTTAATTTTCCCAGTAGTCGAGGCAGAGATATTTTACTCATCTCACTGTCACACTGTGCTGTATGAATCCGATGATAATTAATTTTTGCAGTTGTAACTCTTCCTCTGACTTGTTGCACACACCCCAGATGTTTGACAGATGGTGCTTTGCTTTTCTTCAGTGTCTGTCTTCTCTCCTCTCTTTAATGAATGCCGTTTCTCCTGAAAGCTTTCTTAATTTGCTTAGCTTTTCCAGTTCCACTGTCACTCATGACCTCCCCTGTGTCTTGTTATCTCTCTCCCTATATGTTTGTGCGTGCGTGTGTGTGTTGCCTTGCGCATGTTTTTATTTAATTACCGGTTTCTTATGCTGAATTGTAGATTTTCTTCTCACAGATGACACAGTGAAGACTTCCAACCCGGCTCTGAGTAAGAATCCTCTCATCTTTATAGATCAATCTGTCACATGTGACGTGTGCATGCACCCGTGTGTGTGTGTGTGTGTGTGTATATCTGTATACATTATTTATATTCACCTCTTGTTTTTCACATTGCTTATCATCAAAACATGCACTGTCAGTTCTTGATTTAGAGACACAGTAAAGAAATATTTCTGTCCAGAGCTTAAGTGTTAATTCATGAACTGTATGTTCTGTATGTGACTCCATGTATTTAAACATGTCCTCCATCTAAATAGCTGTGTTTTGTCGTAGCTTTAAAGTCGGCCGTCTTGATTCAGCGATGGTACCGGCGCTACATGGCCCGCCTGGAGATGAGGCGAAGGTACACCTGGAACATCTTTCAGTCGATCGAATACGCCGGCGAACAGGACCAGCTACAGGTAGCACAGGCATTCCATCTCAATAAAAACAAGCCCCAGGCGCCAGAATAACTTGTTGCCATTTTCTGCTGTATGCTCATTTTTCTACAATATGCGTCACATCACGTCATATCCCAGAATGCTGCTACTAAGGTTCTTATGTTGTTTAAAGCCCTAAATTGTTTGCTTAATTTATTTGTTGTAACGCACTCCGGTACAACCTTTGGTTGTTCTTAAAGCACTCTGTAGGTAAATGTAACCATGACCTTGGCCTCACATTTCATGTATATGAGCTGAGTCTTATGTCAGCAGTGGATGGGGATGATGATGATAATGTTACAATGGTGGGAGGGTTGCCAAGCCAGAGACCACTGAAGAACAATGACACTGCTGGATATTTTTCAGCAGTGTTTGTGCAACAAAACCAGATATTTTCGAAACGTTGTTGGGACATTCTGTAGACATGTCTGTAGCGAGAAAAGTGGGTCATTTAATCATACGTAGGCTACGCTATTCCTAAACGTAGCCAGGTGTTTTGTGCCTAAACCTCAGCAGACTATAAGCACAGCATTGTTACAGCACTAAACAAAACTTAAAGGGGCTCCATGTGACAGTTTGTTGCAAGTTGAATGTGTCTCTCACTTTTCCATTGGCCACAGCAGAGCAGATTGTGTGTTGATGTGAAAAATGAGACCTTCTCTGTCTGTCTCTTTTGGTTGCCTCCGGTATACTCTCTCCACTCTGCTAACAAATAGCAGCAGTGGCTAATGAAAGTTTAGTAATGGTTAAGTTAACCAGAGCCCCTTTTAAATACATTTTTAGTTGTAGTATAAAGAAAATTTCATTTGTAACGTGTGTGTGGTTTGCGGTAATGTAATCTTGCCATTTGTTCTGGTGACTGGGTTGATAAAAACTGAAGTAGATGGGTATGCTATTTTTCAAAAGCCGTATCAAGCTTGAACACATTTTGTCTTTATTTCTTCAGCTCTCGAGTTTCTTCAGTTTTATGCTCGACAACTTCACTCAGCTGAATGGAAGTGGGCCAGGTAAGGAGCGTCAAACAGGCCATCTAAATAATGTATTGAATGGATGGATTTGATTTCATCTGTGCTATTTTGAAAGTGTTAATTTTACAGTGCCGCCATACGGATGTGATGTAACAGATTACAAGTGAAATCAGGGACTACAGATGTTTTCTACTTTGTTATTTTGTGTGTGTGTGTGTGCTTTCACCTTCTATTCATATATTTAATTCAGCTTTAGATGTCATTTTTTTGGGTTTGTTTATGCTGGTATGCTATTGTGTGATTCTTGATTGTCAAAAAAAAAAAAATGTAAACTGTGAACTGAGAGCTGATATTGTATTAATACTTTATTTCAGCAAGTTTATTAGTCAGTGTTAAGTGGTTGTTGTTTTGAACGTGTTCTAACACAAAAGGATTATATATAGATGCATTTTTCACCTCCATTAGATTCACACCGGTTTTGTTCGTCATGTCTCTGTATTTTGGTCTGGATTAGAAAGCCCATTGCGTACACCCTGTTGCTTAGCAACTCCCGTGAATGTGGAGGCCAATGTGTCGGTGTGTTGCACCGACACAGCTGTGGCTTAAGTATGTTCTGACCCACTCATCCAGCAGAAAAAAAAGCATAATGCTCCACTGACAAGCTTATCCTCAGGTCAGCCCTTGTTGTTGGACATCCACTGTCCTCCTCGCGGGTTTTACATTGACTCAGCATAAGTCACCGGAAGAGGCCAGACTCTGTTGTGTGTATTCACTCGGCACAGCATCTGTGTTTGTAAGCGTGTGGCAGAGACGAGGACACGTGATGGTTACTACAGGGGAAATAGACCAGAGGAATACGCCTGTAGCTGAATGTCTGTTCATGCCTTGTTTGTTTGCATAAATTAGAGGCCATCGTTTTTTTCATTAGCATATCGGAGTGGTCTTTTAATACAACAGTGAGGCCGCACGGAGCTGGATGTGGCGCTGCGTCAAGCTGTTTATTAAAAAGGATCTACAAATTAAAATCTGTATATAGAACATGTTTTAATTCAGCGGGGGAACCCTGCTGTGGATGGGAATATCATCTTCTTTTTGTTTTTTATTCCACACATTCGTCTTTCGTGTCAAAACCTGATGTCTGCATCACCTACTAAGGTTGAGTCAGTACTCAGCCTAAACAACAGTCCTGTACTTTTTCCCAAAGCAAGTTTCCTCTGAGAACAATGTGTGAAATAACCCGTACTCGTGATGAAAGAACACCAAACTGAAGTTTGTTTATTCAGCGTCAATACTTCTGGGATCAAAAACATTGATCTGAAGCTTTCCTGTCAGTTTTCTTTCTTTCTTCAACTTATAATAGCAACTCCTGATCAACCCATAAACATTTCAGGCTTGAGTTGTCATATGTGAACATGTGTAGTCTTTTTTTGTTACATTGAGTGTTAAATAGCTCTACATTATAACAATACTCACTGTTATAAAGTGTTTGGTCAGTCGCTGTGTCTCTCCTCCCCCTGCTCATGCAGTAAAAGAGAAAATACATTTTCTGGTATCGCTATAAAAGAGATAATAATAGCCCTGACGGCAGTATTTGATTACCTGAATACTTTTAATTGCAAGGCTACACTAGTATAGCTCAATGTAAGACAGATTACACCTACTGTATTGATATTGCCTATGTTTAACAGTTCAGTGTTTTACAGTAGTTTTATGTGTCATGAAAAGATTCTGTTCACCAGCAGGACTGGATTGTGTGCGAGCCTCTGTATGTATGTTCACACTGGGTTTTCCAGACTTGATCTCCCAGCTGCTGGACCCGGTGGTGGACCCCTGGTTAGACAGAGAGACCTGCTACAACTTGATCCAGATTCCTGAGTCGTACGCCGGCCCCCGACTGTCGTTTCCTCTCTCTGTGTCCGATACAAATGCTCTCCTCAGTGCGTTCAAGGAACAGCAGGTACAGAATCTGGGTCTTTTCTTTCTCACTCTTAGTTTTGATTGTCTGGTTTAGATCCTCTGAGTGCTTTTAGGAACTCTTTTTTTTTTTTCTTTTTTTTTTAGACTCTTCATGCCAGATACGTTCTGCAGCTGCTGTACGAGACCAAAAAGCTCCTCAAACAGATGCCCAACGTCATCCACTTGTCGACATCCTACGCCAAAGAGATCACTATATGTGGTGGGTGACCAAGACCTCAGCTCATTCATTCAACAATTTGTTGCCTTGGTGCTGCTGCTGGTGCTTCGTCTCACAGCACAGTCACAGAAAAAAAGAAATGACCTGCTTACCGGATAAATGATTGCTGATGTTTGTAAATGTGTTTTTAAATACAGTCGTCCGTACCTTAATGGCAGTGTTCCAAGAAAGGAGGTCTTGTTTATTTGCACACTGATTAGGCACTTGACTCCTCATCCGCGACTGCCTCCTCCTGCAGAGTCGCATCTCATTAAACTCGAGAATACTTGTGACTAAGGCAAAAAACACACACTGTTTTGTTTGGTGGTTGAGGTGGAGTGATTAGCTGTCATGTTTTAATGCCATTTAGGAGTATTAGACATCCAACTGAGCCAGAAATGTTATTCCAATTTCTCCTTCGCTGTGATTTTACTTTTGATACAGGTGATCTGCACGGCCGACTCGATGACTTACTTCTCATATTTTATAAGGTAAAGCTACGTGTTTTTATGGAAAACAATGTTCTATCAGATAAGGTATATTTTATTGATCCCCTGTCAGGCAAATTCAATTTGAGCCATCAGCACAAGGGAACGAAAGTAGCAGTGCAAGGGTAGGAATATGTAAAGATAAGGAAAAGGCCAAATTCTCAGCTTTGTCTTTTTTTATGTTGCCCTTCAGAATGGCCTTCCGTCTGCGGAGACGTCATATGTGTTTAACGGGGACTTTGTGGACCGTGGGAAAAAGTCGATCGAAGTGGTCGTGCTCCTGTTCGCCTACCTGCTGCTTTACCCCGACTACATGCACCTGAACCGAGGGAACCATGAGGACCACATAATGAACCTCAGGTGGGTTAGAGAAGGGAAGTGGCAGGAATATTAATCATCATGCAAACATGAGAGTGTTAAAATTACAGCGTCCCATTGTCATGTCTCTGTGTTGTTGTTTCAGATATGGGTTCACAAAAGAAGTCATGCAGAAGTACAAGGTACAGACACATGTCTTTATTCTGCTTTTGTTACGTCCAGAAGCTCGGAATGACCTGTTATCACTTTGGGACTGTGGTTGTTTGCAGACTCACGGCCGTGAGATCCTCCAGCTGTTTCAGGACGTCTTCAGCCTTCTGCCCGTGGCGACGGTCATTGACGGAAAGATCCTGATTGTTCACGGGGGGATTTCAGACCAGACTGACCTGGACTTCCTCAGCACCATAGAGAGGCACAAGGTCAGTGGAAACAGGTAGCCAACCATAGCTTCTAGTTGGAGGACAGGTGTAGGATGAAGGTTGGCTGCTTGTCTAGGCTCAAGACCCTATTGACTGCAATCATCAAATATGGCCACTAGAGGTCAGAAAAACTATTTTATAAATGGTGACAAATTCATAAGCCACCCTGCATCTTGTTTCCCGCTGTTTAGTTGTGGTCTCCACAATGTTCTGAGCTAAATATTGTGCCTGTAAGCTTCCTACATGCTAGACTTTCTTCAGCGGTCCATCAGTAACTTTGTTTGTCTGCTGCAAGGCTGGATTACCAACAGGATTAGTGGGCAGCAGGTGTACGAGCCTTAATTTGTGTTAAATTGTTTGTGCTAAATTGAATATTAAATATAGAATGAAAAATAAAAAAAGTTAATTGGATATATACACCATAAAAGCATTATATAAATTGAAATCATTTGGTGAGGCCTGCTTTGTGTCAAAATCTAGTTTCAAGACGTCAGGACGACGTACATACCTAAATTCACTCATTAAAGGGGCAATATGTAGTCTTGGTGAAGAAATTTAATCCCAGAATTTTAACATTTACAATATTAATGAGTTGATAATACAAACTCAGAAATATTTATCTTTTAGATAACTTAATAAACAAATAAGGTCCCCAGAACACTGTTTGAAGCTAAATAGGTGGCAGGGTCCACCAGTCTAAACAAAGTAAAATAGTATTATCTTTCTCTTCTGATTAAATGTCTTCTTGTAAAACCGGTACACAATGCACAGAGACTGGGAGGAGCACAAGGTTAACAGAGGCCCAGTTGCTCATTTTTATTTTATTTATATATATATATATATATATATATATATATATATATATATATATATATATGCCTTTTTATTGTTTGCAGTTTACTTTTCTATTCTTTGGAATGACTTTCTCCTCTGATAACAGAAGTGGTCTTTCATGAATACAACACATTCAAAATAGTAATATCTTAATCATCAGCAGTCTCAACTGAATTATAGCTGAATGCACAGGTTCATATACAATTGGCAAAATGTAATTCAGGGAAATTTCAGTCATTTGTAAAGTCAAGTCAAGAGGTTTTACCATCCGTACAACATAATGTAGGTTATCCTCCATCTTTAAACACTCAACATAATGTTCTTCAGTCTGAACCTCAATTTAGTAAACTAATTCCTTTGTACACATTTTATCTCTGCTCTTCCAGGTGAAATCTGCCCTGAGGTTTCCCAGACACAGTTTGGAGCAGCTTGACATCAGCCAGTCCTGCAGACAGATGAAAAGATTGAGATCGACCGACAGCTCTCGTCCCAGCAGCAGTCACAGTCACAGCAAGGGCCAGAGAACCCCGAACCAGAGGTGTGACGACAGCCCTGCGATGTTGCATGGTTGTTATGAGTGTTAAAGGTCTGTGCACATTAAACCCTCTCCCCATTTTTTCTGTAGAAAAAGGCGATGCAGGCTTAGCCGCCAAGACAGCGCCATCTCCACCTCTTCTTCCTCGTCCTCATCGTCCTCGTCCTCTTCGCTCTGCTCTCCTCGAACTCCATCCTGCCTCACGCCTCGCCAGTGCCCGGTGTCTCCCAGCATGCCTTACGCCATCAACGTCCTCCAAGTGCCTTTCTTGGACTCCGCGTCCTCGGTTCCCCTTCCTTCACCTCAGCAAAATGAATGCGAGTGGAAGCAGGTTGGAGGAGAAATTAATATTGTTGAGCTGTGCCCAGTATTGTGGTGTGATCAGCACTTGTGTCTCCTCTTCTCTCTCCCGCAGATCGTGGATATATTGTGGAGTGACCCTAAAACCCAAGAAGGCTGCAGTCCCAACACGTTCAGAGGAGGAGGCTGCTACTTCGGCCCCGATGTCACCCAGAGACTGCTGCTCCAACACGGCCTCCAGCTGCTCATCAGATCCCATGAATGCAAACAGGAGGGATACGAGCTCTGTCATGGCGGACAGGTATACTGGATGCAATAAATTAGACTGTCCAAAAGTCTAAAAAAAAAATGTCTGGAGGGGGTGAATGTGTGCTTGTTGTTTCCATAGGTGATCACCATTTTCTCAGCGTCAAACTATTACGAGGAGGGAAGCAACCGTGGAGCGTACATCAAAGTGGGCAGAGAACTGGTGCCCCGCTTCTACCAATACCAAGTCAGCCGCACGACACGCAAACTCACCCTGACGCAGAGGTACAGCTGGTGTCTGCTGTGTGTGTGCTTGTTCAAAATGTGGTTCAAAAGTACTTAAATGATTTGTCAATTAACGGATTAGATCATGGCTACAATTTTGACATTTAATTGATTTAGGTTACAGTTTAGGTTATTTATCAACCGCCAGGATCTCCCATCTGAGGATCCTCGGCACTATCTTAACAATTCGTAACATTTCTGCATTAAAATGTCTAAAAATGGCAAACAACAAAGTCCAAACACAGAGAAATACAAATATTTTCAAGGTAATAGTGCATCTCACTTGGTTGAAATGCTGCCCTGGCTTGTGGGAGAATCAGAAAGGGAGAAAGGAAGTTGAGTTACACAACTAAATGTGATGTAAATAAATCTTTATGACATGTAAAGGCGGTTGTTTCTCAGTGAAGACCGCAATTTGCATGATAGAACAGACTACGTCTCCCAGGCGGAAGTTACATATTCTGCATTTCAATTGTAATAAATTGAATTTTGTTGGATTCTGGACTTCTTAGTAGTCAAAACCGGTTATTTGAAGATGCCACTGGCTCTGTACAAATCTAATATGCATCATAACTATTTTATAAAAAGTTATAAACTAAAAGATTAATAGATTACTCAAATAAATAATTGACAGATTCATCAATAATGTAACCAGATGTTTGTAAGTTCTGTACGACAGCTCGATCTCTGTTACTGACCCGTGTTTGCATGTGTGTCTGCAGAGTGCGAGCTGCAGAAGGCTCGGCTCTCAGGGCCCTGAAGGAGAAGCTGTTCACTCATCGCTCTGAGCTGATGTCGGGCTTCCAGCAGTACGACCACAACAACACCGGTGAGCTCTTCTCACGCTGTTTAACTCACTGATGCACATGTATCAGGCTCACATGTGTCATTGTTATATGTAAGCACTTCTTTTTTTTTTGTTTTGTTCAGGTAGTGTATCAGTCAGTGAATGGGCTCTGGTGTTGGAGTCCGTACTGAGACTGGACCTGCCCTGGAGGACGCTGCGACCGCACTTAGCCCGCCTGGCACCAGATGGCAGTGTGGAGTATCAGTCCTGCTTCGAGGATATGGAGTCAGGAAATCCTCTCACTCAGGTCAGAGAAGTAACCAAGTGTATTTACTCAAGTACTGTCATTTAAAGGACTATTTGAGATATTTGTATTTTACCTTAGTATTTTAACTTTTTTACACTTTAATGGGACATGCTGTACCTGCTACTCCACAGCATTTATTTGATGCCTGTAGAATCTTTTTTTTTTCAGGAGCTTAATGACAGTAGATTTGAATAAGGTGTAGTTTTTAAGAGAAAGAAAGTTGATTTTTGAGCCTCTCCCCAGGCTGTCAGATGTTGTCACAGGTCCGAAGCCACCCCAAGCTGAAACGTAAACGACACAGACTTGCTGCCAGTTCAAGCTTTTTTGTGTTCTTCGTGCCCTAATGTGTCCTTATTTGTTCACATGCTGTATGGACCATATACAATTCTGCTGACTTAGTGATATCCAGACTGTTTACAGCATTGAGATTCTTCTGACATCTTCCATCTTTTACTTTTTTTCTTCTGATACTTTTACTTAAAATAGAATTTTCCCTAGTCGGGATCACCGTATTTATTCTACATCTGCTGCTATTAAACACAGCTAGTGGGTTGTTTTGGAATGTACTGTTGTGTTCTGTCTTTTTCTCCTTTCAGGTCACTCCAAACTTGGCTGAAACTCTGTTCAGATACAGGACAGACATCGAGATAATATTCAACATTATAGACAAAGACCATTCAGGTAAAAAAAAAAAAAAAAAAAAATTACTTTCTTTTAAGAAGCTGTGTCAGTAGTTCAGAATATTATCCTTATAGTTCAGTGTTGGAGGTGTTTACTGTATGTGTTGACATGATCAGGTTTGATCTCCATCGAAGAGTTTCGTCACACCTGGCGTCTCTTCAGCGCCCACCTGGGTGTTGACATCGACGACAGAGCCATCGATGACCTCGCCCGGAGCATCGACTTCAACAAGGACGGTAGTATAGACTTCACCGAGTTCTTAGAGGCCTTCAGAGTGGTCCACAAGCTGGACAGCAAGGATCAGCACCTAAACGGAAAGACGGATAGAGAGAAGTATTCATGAGGGGAAGAACCTGGGTGCTAAGTCGGTGATCAGCAGAGAAATGATGTCAAGTTTCTAGATTAGAGAAACTAATCTACCTTTAAACATGTAAACACACACAAAAAATAGCAGTGATTCAATAATGTACCAAACAATTATTGGTAAAAAAAAATGTATTTGTTAATGTATTTTTAGCCGAACTAGCAGCCAGTCAGCAACCACTTTGGTTTCCATGTTAAACATCTCATAAACTCAGACTTTGTACAGATTTTCTCGTTCCCTAGAGGAGATCCTTAAGATTTGGTGATTGACTGACCTTTCATAGAACCACCAACATGCCAAAGTTTTCGGCATAGTGAAATATATCCATGTCAACTACATACACTGACATAGCTTTGGGTACAAACATTTATTGTTCCTTGACAATGAATCCTTGTGACTTTGGTGATCTACTGGAGTTTTCATTTAGTGCAATCGCAGGCTGACATTTATGAGCATTTAAGTGTGGAATGGCACAACTTAGTTGGATGGATTGACATGAAGTAGTATCCAGAGGGATTGTTTTCAATGGGAAATGGCTGCATTTAAACAATGCTCACACATCAGTGGCAGCAAACAATCATGGAACGAGCTGAACTGACAATTGGGAGCAATTTGGTTCTTCGGTGTTTGGCCCAAGGACACTTTGGCATGTTGACAGGAGGAGCTGCCAACCCTGGACAATCCACTTAATTTCCTGAGCCACCGCCGCCCCATGTTGTCGGGCATATGGAAGTTCCTGGCGTAAAGCTGCAGAGAAAAGTTAACCATGAACCTACAGGACCCTTGACCAAGTCAAAAAGAAACTGCTCGAAGAAGTCTGAAACGGGTTCTGAGCTACATATTTCAGGTGCAGTCTGATTTAGTACAGATGTCACCTCTGATGGCAAACCTGTGAGAAACTTGGTGTTCAACTGCTACAGCAGGAGTAACAGTGTGATGCAGCGCTGATGGAGTCTCCCGGCAGCGCAGTGGTGTATGAGGCCCAAAGCAACAGAATTAAACTCAGAGCGATTTGGCAGACCTGTGAATGTTTGTGCATGCGTTTCATTCGTCGGTTTTGAAACAGAGCGTATCATGTCAACCAGTACTTATAATGAACATGAAAGATGTATTATAGAATCAGGCTTTATTTATGATGTAATTTTATTGTAATTTTAGTGTTAACAGCTTAAACAACAAATCTGTCCTGATTCTGTTTTAACTTGTATCGTATTTCTCCCAGCAACTCCACCATCCACACCAACACTGAATGTGATGAGTGGTGTTTTCGCTGCAAACTTCTTGGTCTGAATGAGGCTTCATCATTAGAGGGGAAAAACCCTCCTGCTGAAGTTGGGGTTTGTGCGGGTGTTTACCAAAAAAGAATAAAATTGCTTTTTTTTGCTTTATTTGTTGTCTATATTTTTAGTGTGATTCAATGTGTATGTGTGTGTTCGTTCTTATACTTCATTCTGGCTTCCTGGCCACTATAATTTACCAAAGGTGAGAGCACTTAAACAGGCCCAGGCATCCTGTCAGCCTGAGTAAATGATGGGTTCAGATTTTACTGAAACACACACACACACACACACACCCTAGAGTTGCAAAAGGGCTCCAGAAGTGAAGGGTGAGAGACAAACTGGGAGGTGTGGAGGCTAATCATTTTAAACTGATTGTTTTAGTGTCAGATTTCTTGGATCATACCTCTTTTTTTTTGTCAACAACAGCTTATTTCTTTAGGCATGATGTCACTCTAAATATTTAAACAAGTAAAATTGCTGTTTACTATGAAGCAGGTAGAAAAAAAAAAGAGTCTCCCCTGATACCTTTCAGTCCATCTGTCAGAGTGTTTTGCGTATGCACCGTCTCACCCCTCCTTCCTCCCTTCCTTCCTGACATCTGCCTATCCTGTAGTAATCCCAGACCGCGTCTCTCCTCCCCTCAATCTTCAACCTCTTATAAACTTCCCACTTTCACTTCTCCGAGTACTTCTCTTTAACCTCCCCTCGCCTCCAAATCTCATGAGGGTGGGAGCTCAGATGGGGCTCCTGGCGGCACTGGTCGCTCTGCTCTTCCTCTACACTCCAGGTACTTCCTCAAGTTCATTTTCAAGCTTGTTCGGTGAAGCACTGTTTACAAACTATAGCAGGATTTCATGTGAATCGTGAAACTGTGTTCAGTGCGTGGAGCTCAGGGGTGCAGTGGTTTTAGACACCTGGAGAACGGGCAGACGTTTTTCCGTTACGGAGGACTGCTGGTGATCTTCCGCTGCCGTCCTGGCTACAAGCTCCATGGATACAAAACCAACAGCTGTGTGTCAGGACGCTGGTCCCGGGACACCCCGGTCTGTGTTGGTGAGATGCTTCATCACAATCTTTTCACTGTGTACCTTTTTATATTTTAGTTTCCAGTTTTCTTATAGATACATTTAGAGGACGGTGTTAACTCATGTGTCTTTATTTTAGTTCAAGTATATCTAGATTTTGCTCGTATTACGGTGCACAGCAGACAGTTGATAAGACAGCAACAGCAAAGGTTAACGAAGTTCACAGGTCAGATTCCAACTTTGAATCACTTTCCACAATGTTCTCTCCTCCGTCAGGCTCTGGCTGCTCCAGCCCGGGTCCACTCACCCACGGATCCATCAGCGTGAGCGAGGATGGCTCCTGGTCGATGTTCAGCTGTAATACTGGCTTTCGGCTACACGGGCCCTCAATGTTATACTGTAAGGGCCACACCTGGAACAGCACAAAGCCTGTATGCAAAGGTCAGCATGGAAAACTCTCAGCTGTTACAGAAATAGTTTGACATTTAAGAAAATGTTATTGTTTTTTTTGTGTGTGTTTTTTTTTGCTTTAATATTAGCAGGTTGATCTCTCTCTCTTGTCTGTCCTGAATTTGTAGCTGTTGTTAGCCACTGGTTTATCTTAGCAGAAAGACAGGACATGAAGAAATGGCTTTCTGCTCGCATGTAATACAACTTAACCAAAACCAAAGTGCAACGTGGAAGGTTGCTTTGCCCTTGTTCCCTCAACAAAAAGCCTGTGGGGCTTCTGAATATGATTTGGTTTATTGCAGAAATGTTGAATTATGCCTTTAAATTTGATATTCAAAACAAACATTGATTTTGTATCACATTCAAATATTTCGTTAATATCCTTCAATTCAAATAATTAGCGGGTATGAGTGAACCAAAAGACACATTTTCAGTCATGTTTGAAAGTTGCTCTGCAAACAAACCCTTTTTTTGTCTTTTTTTCCCTTGTCAGAATCTGACATGATGAGCTCGAGCACACTGCAGAACCTCCAGGCTGCCGCAGCTCTGAAGACCCAACAACAAGCCCACTACGACACCCGCGCGAATGCTGCCTCCAAGGAAGCGAACCTCAAATTTGGCTCGATGTCTCATATGCCATCCCAGATGTCCAGCGATGAGAGAATTAAAACAACTAACCCCAAAATCCTCCTGCAGCAGCATGTTCAGTTTCCTAGTCTTAAAACCAAAGGTGAGGCCCAGACGACTCACAATGAGGCTCAGGAGGCGAACGTTGCTCCAGGAAGAGAAACAGGAACGGGAAAAGACGGCTCAGAGGGACGAGCTTCACATGAGGAAGCAGAGAGGGTGGACGAAGTTACACAAACGTTTGACTCTAAATCACATCCATCTTCCACCATCTCATCTGCCTTATCATTAGTTCCAGGAACCGATCGATCAACGACTACACCACCATCATTTTCAACAGCCCATACACCTGCTGTCACCACTGCCTGGTATACTGGTGGCAGACATACTGTCCCACTTGTCTTTGGATCAACGTCATCACTCTCTGGCTCAACCCAGGATGATGTGACTCCCTCTGTAGTAGTAACAGACTCCTCACAAGGCCAAGGCGAAGACCAAGCGGCTGAAACTAAATTCCTGTCTCCTTCCTTCTCTCCGTCTGGTTCAGGAGATGACGAGGAGACCACAGAGACTTCAACCCACACTTCATCTACTTCTGCTTATTTCGTTTCCACCAGTTCTTCCTCGGCTGCTTCCTCTGTACTCTCCTTCTCGACTCCGCATCCCTCCTTTTCTGATGTGACTTCCGTCAGGACCGGCTCAGCCCAGTCCAATACGAAACCCCAGCTGCCTCGTGTCTCCTCTCCCTCGAATGCCTCCACCCCCTCTGAGCCCAGATCTCACTGGACTGATCATCACAACATTACGGTGAACGCCACCTCCAGACCCCCTCTGCTGCCTCTGAGCCTCGGCAGACGGCCCGTGTGCCCGTACCCACCTGTGCCTGCTCACGGGACCTTCTACTTCCGTAATGTAGAGAATCCAGGTCCCAGAGAGTACAGGCATTACATACAGTACGCCTGCTACCCAGGTTATACGCTGGCTCATGGAGATGTGCACAGCTACTGCCAGCAGGGGGGGACCTGGAGCGGAGTCACACCCGTTTGTCGAGGTAGGTGACGTTACTGTTTCATAGAGAGTCTTTTAGTCATTTGAGAACGATGCAGTTGTGCTCACTGATAAGAATTGGTTTAAGATCTTTATTTGCCAGCGTACTAATAGTAGTTTTTTAAAGAAAATATTTTTTCGTTGTTTGTTTTTGTAAGACGGTTCTTTTTGGGTTAGGGTTATTTTACTTCAGTAACATTTTTGATACAGTCACTGAATTCCTGAGCTGCCAAATCACCTAGAGTAACTATTTAGTCTTTATTTCCTCTGCCAAGGAGATCATGTTTTCACCAGTGTCCGTTTGTTATTTGTTTGTTAGTTTGTTGGTTGCTTTGTGAGCAGCGTTACATAAAAAAGTGTTGAATGGATTTCAACAAAACTTGGATGGAAGTCTGATCTCAGTCCAAAATTGACGCCACTAACTTTTGGTGTGAATCTGGATAAAGGGACTGTTTGTTTACCAGCATCCTCTACACCTATTTTTTAAGCCAGAAGTCTTTGTGTTGTAATGGGCTTTCAGCAATCTGACAGTCACACGAGGACGATTGCAAAATCACCCAAAAAACTTGTGCAAGAAATACAGAATTTCTGTCTAAACAAAATACAGAAAAACTTGCTCATGCATTAATTTACAGCAGGTAATGCTGCTGTAATAGTGTCTTCAGAGGTATGGGTAAAAAGTCAATCAGGCAATTGTAGCTTTTCCACAATGCTACAGCCACTAACCCCATAAACAGCAAGAAGATGAGCCAATGGCCTGGTCCTAAAATCACTGCACTGCCTACCTGTGCGTCCAGGATAGATATTTCAGTCTTATTGCTCGTCAATAAAGCACAAAATGGCCTCAGGCCTCAATACATCTTTGATTTACTTGTACGCTACAGAGCATCTAAACCCCTCAGGTCCTCCCGGATCTAAACCAGGAAAAGAGAAGAAGGTTTTAGTTTTTAATGCTCTCCACCTGTGGACCATGCTGCCTGAGTACCTGAGGTCTGCTAAAACTGTTAAAAGCTTCTCAATTCAGGGCATAAAACATTCACATGGCTTTCCAATAAATTTGAGTCATAACTTATTTTTGCTTTTTAACTATTTTTTTTTTTTTGGCTTGCCTTTGCTTTTATTGTCTTTTAAATTCATGTTTAACATTTTCTTCAAGGTTCACGATGTAGCTTTGGGAACACATGTGGATCAGAAGAGAAAGATTTTCATTTTTTTATATGCCTGAACAGACTAACTTAATAAACTCAACATTTTCATGACTGAATAATCTGAATTAACAAACTGGCCTTAAAGGACAACACATTTTCATTCTGCGTTACTTTGTTTGTATTTCCAGTGTTGTGTTGTTCCAGTTTGTATTATTGCCTCATTATCATCAATTGTTCTATAAATAAACCTGGATTGCCTTTCAGAGTTGACACCATGTTCAGTTAACAACGGAGGCTGTTCCCAGCTGTGCTCTCACCACCAGCACTACGACCAGAGCTCCAGCCAGAACCAGACGAGGACCAGGTGCCACTGCAGACCTGGATTCACTCTGCTGGATGACGGAAGAACCTGTCGCGGTGAGCATATTAATCTGTTTTTTCTCGTTCCCCCGGGGCTTTCACTGTGACTGTAACATTCTCCTGAATCCTGTGCAGACCCCCGGGCTCTTCCTAATAACAGCACAGTGTGCACCGAGGCATGTTCCAGCACAGCAGGGAATCTCCTTCACATGTTTTATGTGTTTGATGTTTCATGGCTCACAGAGGAGCGTAAGTGGGCTGTGAAATTTATGGCAGCACAATCACTTGAAAGACTGACATTTTACTTTGTATGCTGTGTCAAGTTGCGCGTGCCTGCTCACAGACAACCTGTCATTTGTGGGGGCCATCAGTGGATGCTGTTGAACAGTGTTATTACCATTGTGGCTTGACAGACTGTCCTGTCCAGACTATCATAGTTTGACTGATTATAGTTTTGAAAATTCCACTGCAGCGAAATAAGGCTTATAAACATTCCCGTCTGACAGACTGTTCAGTAAAGAAAATTTATTTCCAATAATTTCTTTTTTTTTGGAACTGGCACATGTCCACATGTCTGTCTATATGCAGAGATGTGCCAGAAAATGGAGACATGTTGAACCCTCAACACAGAAGAGGCAGGTATATCAAGAGACACATCAGGCTGGGGAGATGGTGTTTTCCTAGATGGCAGCAAAACGAGGGCAGACCTGATATACAAGCTTCTCTGAGTCCTCTCTGCACATCCTTGTTTCCTGTCTCTGAAGAACAGGAAGCCAGAAAAAAAAACAAAAAAACATCTGTATTATGGTTTGCTCGTTACAGGCCACAACAGCCAGCAAAACATGGGAGACACATCAGTGAGGTTCAGATTCTAGCTTCATTCAGAGCGGCAGGGGAGACGACCACCTTTCATCTGCTGCTCTCGTCCTTTCATCTCCCTGTCGCCTGGCCTGTGTGTTCTTGTCGGATTGACATAAAGAGTGTGTTTTATTTCATCTGCGTCCACTCAAACTCAGTGCAAGATGCGTGTCTGCGTTTTATCTCTGTCGTTTACATGCGTGAAGATTTAGATGAGTGTGTGGAGGGGCAGCATCAGTGTCAGCAGAGGTGCATCAACACGTTCGGCTCCTTTCAGTGCAGCTGTGATGACGGATATCAACCAGCTCGCGATCAGACCTCCTGCACAGGTGTGTGTGTGTGTGTGTGTGTAGTTGTGTTATTTTATTACATCTCAGTCTGTGAATGTCTTTTACATCTATGAGCAAAGTGTTTTCGTTTACATCATTCACCATCTTTCCAGATGTGGACGAGTGCCTGCTGCCTGCCGCTGTAACAGGCTGCGTGTTCGGTTGTGTTAACACTCCCGGGAGCTTCCACTGCCAGTGTCCTGCTGGCTACAGCCTTCAGTCTGCAGACAGCCACTGCCAAGGTTAGGAGACGCTCGCGAAACATACTGTGAACCATGACGTTCTCTTTTTGGCCATGCTACAGCAGCGTGGCTCTAGGTATGGTACTGTTCGTCAATTGACTTCTGGGTCTTTATATATATGCCAGACTTTTTGAGCCTGTTTTTCATTGGGTTCATTTGTAATTTGAAAGATACAGCTTGTAATGACTTGGTTAGATAAACAGTTGATAGTGTTTAATCTTAGTTCCTAACTATACATTATTTTGCAATTTCTGATTTTTCTGAACTCATTTTCTGAATCAGTTAATACTACACAGAGCCTCAATTTGGTTTCAAGAAAGTGAAAATCCTAATTTTTGTGGTCATTAATCTGATCACTGTGAATATTCTGCAACGACTATTTACACAAATACTTGCTGTAATTTATCCTCACTGTCTATATTAAATCTCAACAAAATTTAGGGCCCAAACTCTAAAACTCATTTGTAGTACAGCTATAGGATCTCGCAAGATACCATGACTGAAATAGATTTTTTTTTTTTTACATCACTGTTTTTTTTTTTAAGAAGGTCTATTTTGGGTGAGCTGGAATGACACAACAGATATGGTTAGTTAGTTCCTACATGATACCATTCAAGTTTATTTTGTTAGGTTAATTATTATATAAGTGTTACATATCTTGTGTGATTAGCCCTCCCTCTCAGGGCCTCCTATATCTTCTTAGGGGCAGCGCCATTGAAATTTGATTGCAGGTGCTTTGGCTGTGCTCCAGCACTGACTGGGGGCGCTCCTAGAAATACAGTATGTGCACACATAAACAGTCGTGGATATGCATATATTGTTTTGCAAGTGTTCCAGACTTGTATTGTTATGTCACTGTCTGACATTCACTCAATACAAAAGCCAAACAGACTAAGAAACAACGACATTTCAATTACATTATTTTTTTTTACTGAAAATACATTTTGCATATAAATAACATGCATTTTGTTTATTCTGTTCCACCAATGTTAAATTGGAATCAAAGGCTTTTAGGAAATGAACTTTAAGGAAAATATTGTGCATTGACACTAGCACAACCAGAAAAGCTATTTATTCTGCCACTGTCTAAACTGAGATTGATGAAAAACCTGAAGGCATTTTCATCCACCTGCAGAAAAGAATTTTGTACTTGGGCTAGCACAACCAAAACATACAAACATTTTTACTCCACCGCTGTCAGATCATCAAACTGAGTTTTATGAAATTATCCAAAGGCATTTGACATGCACATGAAAAAAGTAAATCACATTTTTTTAAACATGTAACATTACCTCGTCTAGCACCAGCACAACCTGAACATGCAGTCATGAGGCACCGACCTATGAGGCCGCCATCTCAAAACACAACTGCAGGACAGTGGAAACACAAATTGTTGCCGATCATGGGGTCCACAAGCCGTGCGTGTGGTGCTATCAGCATCAGCAGGCGTGAGCTCCCTGGCTCCGGGCATTAGCTCCCCGGGCGCGGGGCTGGGACCAGCGCTTGAGGCGGTCGCGGTAGCCTCCCCATCCGACTGTGAGGTCCTGTTGCTGCCCGATTCCATAACGGTACCTTTCTCCACATCAGTAACCGCAGGCGCGGTAACTGGGTCTTCCAAGCGAGGGAGACGAGAAGTAGGGCCATCTGATTCTGATATCGCGGTACCGTCGGATTCCACAAAGTTGTTGTTGTTGTTGACATTCATAGTCATACAATGATAGCCGACAACGTAGCCGACACAAATACGTGACACCTGACACTTCACATTTGACCTTGAGTTAAAATCAATAAATACATTTGATAACATAATTCATTAAGGACATTTTCAGACAGAAATTAGATACAAAGCGCATGAGATGTCTTAAAAATATTATTATTGGATTGCGGGGGTGCTATGCCACTACTAGGGGGAGCTGAAGCACCGGCAAGCCCCTCCTTGGTGCCGCCTATGGGTAGAAATCTCACATGGTCCGTGCTGAAACAGACCTGGTCCTCGTCAGTTGTCGGTTTAGTTGGTGTCGGGATGAGAACAGTCGTCGGTTGAGGTTGTGCTTCTCCGAAAGACGTTCAGTGAAATCTTTTAAAATGGCCGCGGCTCGTCACGTTCAACTGTCAGTTTTGTTTATGTTCGAAATGATGACGTGACAGAGCGTTGTGATCATGTCGCGTGCCGGGCTGTGTCTCTACACATCTATGAGTAAAGTCACTTTTCACCTCACAAATCAAATGTAAAACGTGGGTTTTCTTTTGTCTTCATATCAGCCTGCAGATTGTGTACTTACAGCATCTTGATATCACCTGTATATATAAAAAAAAAAACAACAACCCTAAAGTTGTATTTTTAAATCTCAGTTGCTATACAGCAGACTAGTTTGGATGTGGTGTGTTAATACACTTTGACATATGAGGAAAATCATTTAATACAGCATATAGCTGATATAATTTCTGGTTGAACTATAGGCCTCCCTTAAAATCATGATCCATACATTTTAGCCATCTGATGCTTCTTTATTCAGGCCTACTAGTGATATCTGTGTAATGTACTTAGTCCTAATGTCAGAATAGAGAGGATGTTTGTACATATCAGACTAAAAACACATCCAGTCATCGCATTTCACTCAACACTACTGTGTGCTTTCCACTTAAGACATGCCAATATAACAGCTGATTAAACAATTTTATTTCATGACAAAAGGAAAAATTCAATATGAACTAAACAAGAGCAATGAATGAATCATTGTTTGATTATGAACATGTTGGAAATTAATTCAGAGAAAACACATATGGCTGGATTACAGTACTAAAATAACAACAGACACTATAAAAGAAGAAACAACACAATAAACAAGAAAGTTTGCAAAAAAATAAATAGAATACATTGGAAGTCATTTGAAGTTAGTTTAGCATGTGAACACAGAGCTCCACCTTCCCTTGGCACCACGAATTAATCCTCCACTTGTGGGACACACTGTAATCTGGACAGCATGACTTGTGCAGTCACTCACCAGTCTTCATTGATGAACAGCATCTGGGCATGAAGCTGAACAGTGTTTACTGTGGTTTCTGGTAGAAGTTATCAAAACACAAAGAAGCCACACAGTGGAGCTGTTCTGTAGGTAGCTGATGTCACCTGAGGCCTTTTAGTTTACTCTACCATATTCACCACTTCATTGGCATTTGCCCAAATTTGACCCACCCACACTGACACATGTGACTTATTTTATATTTTCTCATGTCTACATCACATCTGTATGTCTTCTTTACAACAGCTGCGGTTTGATTTCATTGTTATTACTGTGATTTATTTTGTCTTTGTGCCCTTTTGCTGGGTGAAGAACAGATCAACCAAAACCAAGTAAATCATTCATTATTCGTTAATTACACTTGAAATCATTCATGTTATTGTGATCTTACCAATTAAACATTGGTTCTGACTCTATAAGATTACATTACAGACACATTTCTTAGTAATTTCCTGGAAACACCTTAACAAATTATGGCTCTGCACAATTACGTTTTAACTGTAGCATGCCCCAACGCGCTTGGATTACAAGGGCCCATTCAATGCTGCTTGCAGCTTTAACTGTTACTATTATTAAAGTATGCCCATTGAACGTGATAAACTTAACTTTGCATTGACATATTAGCCCTCAGCTTCTGGCCGTGTTAGCATGCTGGTATTGATAAGTGTGTTTCATATACAGCGTCAAAGAGCAAGCATAGCTCTGAGGGATTTTTCTCAGTTAGTTTTCATTACTCAATGAATGTTATGTCCCTCTTTGTCAGGATATTTCACAGACTGTGTTGACTGTGCAAAAAAATAAAATACCACTAGAGGGGCAAAATGTGTTCCCACCTCAAGAAAGACAATGTCCTACATTTTACATACATTACTGTACAACTACTACATGCTACAGAATAAAGCCATTTGAACAAGTAATTGAATTTTTCTTTCCAAGTTTTTTTATTAAAAAAAAAAAAAAAAAGAAATTGTGTGGGAACCGGAGCACCCGGGGAAAACCCACACAGGCATAGGGAAGGTGTGTTAAAGGGATTTTCCGGTATAAGTTTAATCCATGGTCTAACACACCCTGACACCGAGTAAGAGCCCCCCTCGAGAGATCAAGTTAGCGGACCGCTAGTTTACGTAGTTTCAGCAACCTCAGAAATGACCACACGATGACAGTACACTACAGTGTACGCCTCCAACGAGAAGCTGCCATCAGAAGGCCACAAATAACGCTCAGAACAGCACCAAACTTCAGCAACAGTACAAACAGGGACTCAGTACATAGCTCAAGGCATCCAACCTCCACTAGCTTAGCCGGATTGCTATTGTAGAGTTAACACAACTCACCACTCTCCTGCTGCAGCCACCTGTTGTGGTGAAGCCCTCCGTGTCAATTACCAAGTGCAGGAACTCTGCTGCACTTGATAATCGACTCGTCAAGACTTCCCCACAACAGGAGGAGAGTTGTGAGTTGTGTTGACTTTACAGTAGCAATTTGGCTAAACCAGCGGAGGTTTGATTCCTCAAACTATGTGCTGAGACCCTTTTTGTACTGTTGCTGAAGTTTGGTGCTGTTCTGAGCATCATTTGTGGCTTTCTGCTGGCAATTTCTTGTTGGAGGCGTATACTGCAATGTGTTATCGTGCGGTCATTTCTGAGGTTGCTAAAACTACGTAAACTAGCGGTCTGCTAACTTGATCTCTCGAGGGGGGGTCTTACTCTGTGTCACGATGTGTTAGACCATGGATTAAACTTACACCAGAATATCCCTTTAACTCCACACAGACAGCACACATGTAGCACACAGTATGGGAAGCATTTCTGATTAGCTCCTCGTACTATGTCTGCAAGAGTGTGCTGCTGTTTGGAGGTAACACTGATGTAGTGCCAACCCATGCCTGACCACAGATGACGTGTGGTATCTACTGGCTGTCTACAGTAAAGATGTTCTTGATGTTGATGTTTGATGGCGACTGTGACAGCTTGAGTTGTTGAAGCCATCTCACTTCTTCCACTTCTGTGGTTTCCTCAATCCCAGAAAGTGACGGACTCTTTTCCAGGAAGACTTTTTTGGTGCTGGGTGAGTCTCCTTGGAGACTTGAGTCGCGTCTAGAAGTTCAAGGACCGGGGCAGTAGCAATGGATTCCTGCTCACACGCCTTTTCTTCAGGGATTTTGGTCACCTCCAGAAGTTCAGGGGCCGAAACATTATCGATGGACTCCTGCTCGCACGCCTTCTCCTCGGGAATTTTGGTCACCTCCAGAAGTTCGGGGGCTGAGGTAGTAGCGATGGACTCCTGCTCGCACGGCTTCTCCTCTGGGATTTCAGCTTCCTTCAACGCCTTAAGCTCTGTGGAGAGGACAAGGCCGCGAGAGATCTGAACAATAAGCTGAGTTTTCAGCTCCTCCAGTTGTCTCTCATAATGTTCCTCCTTCTCCAGGGTCTTTTGCTTGAGATTGTTGATTTCCTTGGTCATGCTGTGACGGAGGTCGTCCTTCTCAGCCTTCAAGTTGGTAATGACCTGCAAGTCTTTCAACACTGTGTCTGCATGAGCCTTGACTGCTTTCTCAAGCTCCCGTTGCAGACTTTCAGCCTGCTGTCTCACAGTGATGACTTCAGAGTCATACTCTTGGCTGATTCTGTCCAGTTTCTCTTGGAGAAGGTTGTTCTTCTGCTGCTCCATCTGGAGCTCAGCAGTAAACTTGTCCTGGCTGGATGCTTGTGCCATTTCCAGCTCCTTGTGTTGTTGTTGAAGGAGTTTTCTTTGCTGGGCTTCCCTCTGAAGCTCGTGTTGAAGAGTCTCAACCTGCTGTCTGACTTCAATGACATCAGTCTCATACCTAACATAAGAACAGATAAGATGAGATTAGTATAAGGATACATATACTACACAGTAACTGTCAAATGTACGCACATAATATATGCAATATATAATAAATACCTGAGTCTGAGCTCATTGTAGGAGACGCTGATCTGATCCAGTTCTTTCTGAAGAAGACTGTTCTTGTCCTTCTCCGCCTGGAGGTCAGCTTGATACTTCTCCTCATTGATTAAATGGGCAACCTTCAGCTCCTCGTAATCTTTATGAAGATCCTTCTTCTTCTTCTGCCTGGTGTTATCCCTCACCTGAGTAGCTATCTTTGCGCTGCTGAGAGTAGCATCATCGCTGTACTTTCTCAGCCGCTCCAGCTCTCTGGTGGTCTCTTTCCCTCTATTGATGTACATTTCCTTGAGGGTTTTCTGCTTTTTCAGCTGCTCTCTGGTGTCTTCGAGCTCTTGGATAAGTCTCTCCCGAGACATGTCTGTGGGGCGCTCGCTAGAGTTCTCCATTTGTTCGGCTGGTATTTTCGGTCTCAGAAAATAACTGATAAATTATTCACTGATAAACAAATACCGTCACCTTGTTCCTCACTTTTCTCTCTCACGATAACACGGATGTGTCTGCGTTCGATGAAAGATCGGACTGAGGAAGTGTTGTCCTGCGAACCTGCCCTTAATATAGGCACGGAATGGAATGTTGGTGTGGAGGTTCTATTTGGCTTTGATTGTTTCGCTTTGATCACCACAGACACACACACACACACACACACGCACAGACACACGCACACGCACACACACACACACACACACACACACACACACACACATACACATACACATACACACAGACACACACACACACATACACATACACATACACAAACATAACATTAACAAATAAAATGTCAAATACAAAAAATGGTTACATTGGGTAATTAACATCATACTTTTCATGGTAATTGTGTTGTTGTTGTTTTTTTAACATCTCTGTACCCATCATGTTAATGCATTATTACTCATTATCCTCTACATTCTTTCCTAATCACCCACCACCATGAAAAGGGACACGTTACCACACCAGATAGAAGGCCTTTTAACACAACAGTACATGTGGCACTTGTGAAACCATTGCAGATAGACCTATTAAACTCTAGTCATATTTCCTAAATGTTTCAAGGCACAAATGTTGTTGACATAAAATACTTTTGAATAAAGTAAAATACTACAGACCAGTTAGTATAGCTAGTATACTATCTAAAGTGTTAGAACGGATCTTGCTTGATAGGCTTCAAGAGCTGTAACTACTGACAACCACGTTGGATTCAAAGCTAAGCAAGGCACTGACTTGTGTATTTATACTTTAAAAGAGCTTTTCTCTAACTATAAAAGGCACAATTCAACAATGTTTATGTGCTTTTTAGATGCGGCCAAAGCCTTTGACCGCATTAATCATGGCAAACATTTTATTAAGCTGCAAGAGAGAGGGGTGCCCACATACTTAATAAGAACTCTGCATTATTGGTACTCACGCCAAACCATGCAAGTTACATTGGGCAAAACAATATCGAACCCATTCCCTGTTACTCATGGGGTCAGACAAGGCGGAATATTGTCACCTGTACTTTTCAACTTGTATATGGATGGCCTGTCTAGAGAAATAGAGGAGTGTAAGACTGGATGTATGGTGGGGAATCAACTTATTAAAGGGATAGTCCAGGGTTTTTGAAGTGGGGTGATATAAAGTACATATCTATGGTCAGTTTGTTCCCTACCGTAATCACTGATCAGCGCAGCCTCAGTTTGGAGAAGTAGAGAGCCGCTCCAGCTAGATGCTCAGCTTTGTACTGCAGTGAACAGGGTCCAGAGAAAAAGCGTAATAAACCATCTAAAACAAGGCTCACCTTAAAAAATTTGTAACAGTTCAAGTGTACATTGTACAGGGAAAATTCACACCGCTTTACATCACCGTCAGACCAGCCTTTCTTTTGGCACTACATTTTCTCAACCGCAGAACCCCCGTGTCCCTACGCATGAGCACTAATGCAGAAGGATACGGAGAGTTAAGTTCTGTTTTTAGCGTAGGTAATCCAGCAGCTGGGCCTCACACTGTATTCCGCCACTCGCAGATCAGCTGTTGCCCAGTTATGCTAGTGCGTAGGGATATGCAGGTTCTGCGGTTGAGAAAATGTAGTGCCAAAAGAAAGCGCGGTCTGACGGCGATGTATAGCGGTGTGAATTTTACCTCCCAATTTTCTCTCTGTGGCGCTGCGTGACACCTGACACTTCACCTTTGACCTTGCGTTAAAATCAATAAATAAATTTGATAACATAATTAATTAAGGACATTTTCAGATAGAAATTAGATACAAAGCACATAAGATGTCTTAAAAATATATTTTATTTAATTAATTTTTATTGGATTTGGTGGGGGTGCTGCGGGGGTGCTATGCCACCACTAGGGGGGGCTGAAGTACTGGCAAGCCCCTCCTTGGTGTCCGCCTATGTATCTTCTACCTAACTGCTTAAACAAAGGCTACTGAAAAAGAAGCACCAAGCATTTCCAACGCAAGAAATATGTTTTTCAGTGCGACTTTGTCCCAGAACCTTTCTATATCATGTCATGATGAGACAAAAAAGACAATATGTAAATAGAATTACAACAGTGTAGGCTTATAGCCTCTACTCTTCCTTCCTTACCCAGATATAGATGAGTGTGCTGGTAATCAGGGGCTCGGGCCATGCGTCGAGCAGTGCCACAACTCACCGGGATCCTACCGATGCTCCTGCTCGTATGGACACATCTTAGCTGGAGACGGTCACAGCTGCATCGCAGAGTGTCCACCTGGGTTCAGGAAGCAGCCAACAGCGACACCTGAGAATTCAACTGCACAAGCTCTCAGGGAGGAGTGTGTAGGTAGGGAGGCTCAGTAGTGCACATACTTATCAGAAGCTCAGTAGATGTAATGTTGCCATCGCCTTTATGAGAATAATTTATTCTTGCTTGATTGAAAATGTTCTAAAATTCATTGCTGTGAAATAAATTGCTCCTCTGGGATGATAAAGATTCCCTTTCCTCCTGCTGGTGTCCACACAGATATAAATGAGTGCCTGGAGGAAAAATGTGAGTGGCAGTGTGTCAACCTGCCAGGCTCGCACCGCTGCATATGTCCCAAAGGATACACACTCCAGAGAGACGGGCGACGCTGCAAGGGTCAGTGGTGTCATCCAGACAAACACACACACACACACACACACACACACACACACACACACACACACACACACACACACACACACATCTGTAACAGCGTTAAGTCTGTGGGACAAGTGTGTCTGCTTGATGACACATTTTGGCAATAGAAATGTAATGATTGAACACAATAAAATAATTGGCACAGATATCAAATAATTTTATGTGTAAATATTTTCTAGACAATGTTTATACTGACTGAGTTTTGGAAAATGCCCTGTCCTCCAGACATAAATGAGTGCAGTCGGAAGAATGGAGGATGTTCCCACCACTGTGTGAACCAGAGAGGTGGACATAAATGTGCCTGTCCAGCAACCCATCGCCTTTCCCCCTACAGCTGGAAAAAATGTCTACCACGGACCACAGCGAACTCTGCTGGCTGAGACGGGAAATGCCTCAAATTGAAAATCAAACTAAAATAAGCTAAAGATAAATACTTGTGAAATGAATGGACCGAAACATCATACATGTTGAATGCTTGGCTCTGCATTGGTGAAAAACCTGGTTGCTGAAATGTCAAACTGGTAGAAATGGCAGCTGAACTGCACTACCCAAATAAGCTAAGAGTTGAATCACATCGCTAGAAAAGCTGGGAGCTGCAAAGTGAAATGATTTGCTAGAATTGGAAGCTGAACTGCATTACCTAAATAAGCTAAGAGTTGAATTACATTGGTAGAAAAGCCGAATGAATTGTGCTGTGAAATGATTTGCTAGAATTTGTGGCAGAACTGCTTTCCCTGCTGAAAAAAACAGCATAGGCCAGCATCATGTGTTGTGTTTTGGTGCTGGTCTATGCTGTTATAGGAAGTTACAAGCAAAAATGCATGGCTAACAAAGCTGGGAGCTAAACTAGAAAACTGTTTTTCATTTCGTGACATTAAGACATCATGTAGTCCATGCAGTCCTCATTCTTCATGTGCTTACATTAACTACAATCCAACTCAACCTCTGACAGTTTACACCGAAAAAACTTGTGTTATGATAGTAGCAGGCTAACATAACCTCGACCTGCTAGTTTCAAGCAGACAGGAGCAGCGGGCTACAGAGGTCTGATGACCTCTATGTCATTCTACAGTTAATCAACTTCCTTCCTCGACAACTGCTGCCACTACGCTATTTCCACCTTTGCTTCTGAGAGACAAACTTGTACACGAGATTATAGCAAACAATAGCAGATGGACTCCCAACCTAAGCTCGGTTAGTGTGATTCATAGATAAAATCACACATTTCCTCTCTGACATATAGTCAACAGTATGTTGACAATGTCGTGTTTTTATTGGGTTTCTGCAGAAACGAGATATTTTAAATGTTTATATTTTAATTTCATTTTCTTTTTTTAAAAAATTGAATTTTGAATTGTATAAAGTAACGCACATGATGTTTCACTGTCGAAGATTATCTTTGTGATGACATGTGGATATGAGTAGAAACCAATGAGGGGGCTGGATATTAACATAAACACATCAGTATATCTAACACTGTAAGCTATGAGTAGATAATAAGTTAACCATAATGCGGAATTTATATTGTTTGTTCTAAAGGAAAATAAATAAGAGACTTGAACTTGTAAACAGTTTTTTTCAGTTCTTAATAAGGAATTGATGTTGTTGTAGATCGACTTGATCATTTACTATTCAGCGGACAAGGCCTGTAGTTTCAAGCTATTGTGCAGTGCATGTAGATACTCACTAGGTGGCAAAAACACTCTTTCTAACAGGCTGCGGGCACACTGATAAACACCCTCTCTCTCACGCACACAGTGAGTTTCATTTGAAATACCATCGACTCATGTGAGGCGTCGATGCGTTCCCAAAACTTTGAGCACGAAACCAGCCAGCAGAACTGTGAAGTCTGAGCCCTGACCCTACAGCAGGCTCACACACACCTACCTACCACCTACAGCATGTGGTGCTGGGGCTAGAACACAGTATCTACAGCAGAACAACTGCAGCCAACAAAAATGTCTAGATCTTTTGGGATGTTAGAGGTTTGTTGCAGAGAAATGAAAAACGTTGTGGGTCAAGGGAAGATTGATGATGGTTAGAAGTAAATGTAGTAGAAGTAGATAGTTTAGAAATTCTTATGTATTTCATTTTTACCAAGAATATTCCCATTGAGGTTCATAATCTTTTTTAAGTGGGGAGTCCTGGCTAAGACGGCAGTATAGACAGTTTCACATGAGGGAAAAAGTAAAAACTTAAAAACAAGCAAAATGAACAGTTTCACATGAATGATGAAAAAAGTGACTGACTTGAAAAAGTCATCAAATCTGAACATGTGCATTCAGTGCTCAAATACTTCTTAATCCTGTCTTTTAGAATTAATTATATGATTAATCGATAAATTAGGTGGTGACCATTAAGATGTCAGACTAAGAACTAAACAGCTGAGACTGAAGGGAATGTCTTTAGTTTTGCAGATCTTTGGTCATAAGAATCATTGGTCAAGAATTGGACCAGTTTAAATTTTAACCCAATGAGTGCGAGAGGCAAAGTCTGAGGATCACCAAAGTCATTAGATGAAGACTTACGACTTTGGTGATCCTCAGAATTTTTTTCTCTCTGGTAACCATGAATGTTTGTGGAGAAGCCTGTGCAACTGATGAGATATTTCACTGAATAAGTCAAAAGATTTTGTCTCCTTCCTTGTGCTAGAGAAAAAGTGGAAAAGCTCATCAAGGCCAATACTTTTGATGCTCTAAGCACCATGAATATCTATAAACCATCTGACAGAGCGACAGAACGGTAATATCAGCCCGAATGTCCATCCAGTGAGCTCTTTTCAGTGGGCCTGATGAGCAAAGTACATTGCACACTATATATTATTCGAAATACTTATCACTATGGATTCTCCCATACGATTTTTCAGCGCGCACACTTTTGGCTCTACAGGCTTTCAAGCAGCGAGAGCACTGCCAACTCTCATCAGCTCCCATGTTACACTTGAGCTTGAATGTCTGGAGTTGAGTAAACGATGCCAGTTTGACTTGCTTTCATTCCCTTTTGTTTCCCAATCTACATCAGTGCCTTCAGACACTGCCTGCTTTGTGTTTTCAATGCCAGCAGGAGTTCGGGAGGTATTTTCCCATGAAATAAAGTGAGCTCACACACATAATCACTGACGGTCAGACACGCACACAAGCGCACACAAACACACACACACACACACAGTATATATTCTATAGCTTATTACTTTACCAGTTTCCCTGCAATTAATTGTATATTTAAGTATTATCTGCATGTTCATTCATCAAGCCAGAAACTCCATTTTAAAAAAAATCATGTTCTGCATCTTTGTTTTTGCTAGGTGAGTATTTTGTACTAAGTGTCAGTCTAATATCCATGGCAACTCATTTAGGGATCTTTTTGTTGGCCATTGTGTCCCTTCCTCCCTCTCTCACAGACAGACACCGCTATCTGTGTTTATACTTACTTGCCTAGCATCAGGCACATGCAAACTTTCTTGACAAATGTTTTCCTAGTTTTCCGTACTCCTCCTGTCACAGATTTCAGGCTTGCCTCGGTGTGACAGTACATCCATCAGTTGTTAGACAGATACAAAGACGTATCCTCCTGAGGCAGTGTTTCCTTTCAAGCTGTGTGCACCTCCAACAACCTCGCTCCAACTCTCTTAGATTATAGCTGCTGAAGGCTCCTTCTTGACGTCACTCACTTTGAATCCATTCCCTCATCTGTCTGGATCGGCAGCGGCTGCTGTCCTGCCCGTGATGGCGTCTTTACGGGACAGCTGGCAACGTTTACTGCAGTGAGAGACACTGACGGTTTGTTAGAGAGTGTAAGAGAGAGCAGAGCAGAGCAGCAGCCTTATGGCCAGGACTCAGTTCTCACAACTGTATTGCAAACTTAGTAACTTAACAGTAACATATACCTGTCAACTTCACTGTAGACAGGAGACAACGGGTAAAAATTTTGATTTCAAAGTGAACATTGATCCAAGGCAATGCTGCATGAAAGCAAACAAAAGTCAACCAGGAGAGCAGAGGCAGGTTCAGTCCAGGTGAGAGGAACTGAGGAGACACATCTGTTCAGGTTTGCAATCTAAATCCAGTCAGTCTGCAGATCCAGTCAGATATACACATCGTGCAAACTGACCCTTTAACTCATCCATAAGACTCAACCCATGCAAGCGCTGTCTGTCAGTAAGGAGAGATCCTTGTGACGTTAAATACAATATGAAATACAACAATATCAAATAAGTAAGACTCTAATTTAACAACCTGTTTGGTATTTGTAAGTTTAAAGTCAGTAAATAAGTTTTATGATGTAGTTGTATGGAGATAGGGATCATTTAAGTCCCTGTTAATATACAGTCTTTGCCAGTAATTGATATACTTTATGTAGTTGGAACTTTATTGTACTATATTATCATTCATTATCTGTTTTTTATTATCAATGTGAATGTCAAATGGGGAAATAAATGCACTTAACACCTTTGTTTGGCTTTAAAGGCTTTTAATAAACCTGATGCATTTTGTTGCAAAACAGAAACATAACCTTGTTTGTTTACAGGTCCCTTCAGAGTTCAGCAGTCAGTATAGATGAATCCATTGACTTCCAGTAAATAAGAAATAAATGGACAAATCCTAAAGTATTGTCCTATAGTATCATCCACTGAGTGAAGTGAAGCAGAAGTGCTATAAATTTTAGTTTTGTAATCTCATTCTCATCAACAATGTTGCATTGTTCCAGCATCTTAAAACGGACTGTTGGCGTCAACATTTTAAAAAAACAGCAAATACTTTATGATAAAAAGCCATTATTCATGGGGATGTGTACACATGCCCCTCACTAATATATAGCCAGTATTCTTACAGACACTGTGGCGTGTGGATTGACTACGAACTTATTAAAAGATGAGAAGAGGAATCCTTCATCTGAACACGTCGATCAGAGCAGTCAGCTGTGAGGGTTTTAGACAGCAACGCACTCTGTTTTGTGTTTTCGTGCTGTAATTCTCTAAACTGAACTCCTCCTTCGGGGGAAATACTGGAGAAAGTGTTGAAGTTGGCGCCCTGTCTGCCTCAAACTGAGCTCTGACAACAGTCAGACTGTGGTATAACGTGCTGTGGGAGTTGTTGCTGTGGCAACCGTTTTGTGGAGTGTTTGTGAGTGTTTCAAGCTCCCGTGGGATTTGGGGGGGTGGGCGAGCAAGAAGCTGTGTGTGTGTGTGTCTGTGTGTAAATCAGTGTTGGCTGGAAATGCCTGGGTGACCTAATGCACATCTGTGAGTGCTGGACTGATACATGGAGAGAGTTTTTAAAGAGAAAAGCTCCACTTAGGTCTCCGTGTGAGGAAACACAGAGCTGAGTCTCTTATCTGAGTGTCTAAACACAGACAAACAAACAAACAAACAAAAACAAAGAGACAGCAGCCCAGGGGGTCTTGAGTCCTGTTGCTCTGACAGTGTTGACGCTCAGTGTTCAGAGGTGGACAGAAGTGATCAGCTCGTGGCCTCCAGCAGCTGCTCCTGTTCTGAGCTGCCATATCTTATTCATAACCTGCTGAACAGTAACCAGATCCAACGCAGACTCGTTCTCTGGCTGCCGCTCGTACCTGCGCAAAGAGAGGAAAGTCCGAAAGTCCTCTTTCCAGTCAGTTATCTTGCTGTCTTTATTTTGTTTTTAGGCATGCGGTCACATCCTGTTTACAGATCATTTCCCAGCACCGTAAAGGCAGAGAAATGAGTTGCACTTGATTTTATTCAGTTATTCTAAAATCTGATGAAAAAAGGTTTGTCTCATTCAACCAGTACAAAGAAACTTTGTGAAAGATGTACAAATATATACCTGCAGTCTACAGAAGAGTGTTTGAATGTTATCATAGCTGTGTTCATCTTACAAAAATGACGATATTACTCTTTTTGTTTTTTCTTTTCCAAAAAGACTGGACAGAAATGTTAGCTGACAGTGGTGGAAGTCTTCAAAGCCACAAAGTAAAAGTACAACGACAGCAATGTAAAAATACTAATTTACAGCACGCATGCAGAGTAAGTATCAATACAAAGGTATCGTCAGAAAATTTTTCTGAAAGTGTCAAAAAATATATCTGAATGATAATATAGTTTTATTTTCTTTATATACAGTTAAGTAGTTTAGCAGATATTATTATTTAGTTTACCTGTGGTTTCCAAAACTGCTTTATCATGATGGTTCAAAAGATCAAAACTTTTGGGGGCCACTGATTCAATAATTCAGTAATTCAGTGTATTTGACGGGGCAGCATGGTGGGTAAGACAGAGTGTGCATGTTCTCTTCGTGTCTGCATGGGTTCTCTCCAGGTACTCCAGCTTCCTCCCACAATCCAAAGACATGCAAAATCTGTTATTCTAAACTGTTCGTAGGTGTGAATGTGAGCGTGGCGGTTGTTTGTCCCTACGTGTCAACCCTGTGATGAACCAGAGACTTAACCAGGGTGTACCCCGCCATCCCCCAGTGTCAGCTGGGATCGGCTGTGACCATGAAAAGGATACGACGTTTCCGTGGATGGATGTATTTTACAAGATTATCAAATGGGTTTTATGTAAAATATGAATCTGAAAAACAGCAAAACATAAACATCACCATCTTCATCTATACTGTAAATAATTTTGGGCTGGTTCAACTTAAAAGTTCAATTCTTGCCTTAAATATTTGAGTTAGGCTGAATATTTCTCGTTTAAAAGTCTTCCTTTTTTGTGAAACACGATTTAAAGTTAACTTACAAGGTACGTTTTTGATAAAGTTAAGACAGTTGAATCAACATTTCCTCAGTGACACAATAAAAATTGTCTTCCTCTTACACTGACAGAGTGTTTTGTAGAGTCAATGCTTCATCTCACACTAAGAACAGCTGCATCTGCTTCTATTCGTGCTGCTTTGTTCCAGCTTTACCAAAGACAATACATGAGGCTGTTCTCATTTACCCTACATAAATACAAAAAGTGTGATGGGTAAAGATTGAATTCAAAATGTAGCCTTTGTCGTGGTAAGCATTGTTTTCATTATTGTTAAAAAAAAAAAAAAAAAAAAAACACAAACATGTCTTAAAAAGTATCAAAGACACGCAGCAGGTTTCCATAACGGATGTTTTCTTCAAACTTTGAAAAAGACGAGTCTCAGGAGAGTTTTACCTTTTCAAACAATGCATGCTGGGAAGTCTGCCAATATGCTGATCATTGGAAAGTTAGCACTGAGCTGACTGAACTCATTATTTCAAGTCAAGTCAAAAGAGCTCATGTTTATACGCTCTGAAATGATCTGAAAAGAAAAACTCTGACCATTATGTTTAATCAGCTTGAAACAAATAAACTTGTTTATCAATTTTTGTGTTTATCAAGTTATAATTTATCATCTTCACTGACTGAATAAGTTGATTAAAGGTTTTTCTTTCTTCTTTTACTTGGACATGAACAGAAAATACCTTCCAGACAACTTAACCTTTAACCTCGCACACATCTGTTGGAGGATTTTGTTCAAAAGTGAGTTACTGACCAGTGCTCATGAGACAGATCGAAGCATTATGCAAAAATATAAATCACTTAACAGTTGTCAGGACTTTGTCTATTTCAACGATTTTCTTTTTTAAGTGTATGGAAATCAAAACATTCTTGGTTAATATCCAGAAAACTTCCAAACTGATCTTTCTAGAAATGTAGTTAAATGTATTTACTTGTTATTCAGAACAAAAACAAAGTGGAGGGTAAAACATCATGTTCAATGCATTGTTGCATTTATAAAGTGCAGTGACCGATGCATAATTGATCATCGCAACACAGAATCAGTTTGTACCACTTTATTTGTTTGTCTTGATGCTGAATGTTTCGCATTAGGATGGCCACCCAACAAGCCCTCATGGGGTTTTTTTTGGCTCTTCCTGCACATTTCTCTCTGAAGTTATTGTTGTCATTTTTTTTTTTACTTACCCAATCAATCTTTAACTGATCAACTACGTATTTTTCTTCTTGTGTGCACTGAAATAAATAATTAAACTGACTCACTCTGTCCCTTCCCTCACATGAATATTCACAACATACATGAATATTATATCATCACGATCCACTGTTATGATATCATCTTACTTTTCCCCTTGGGAGAGTCACGTGACCCCTGTTAGGGTGAGAGGGGGGGTCAGAATGCTTCAATGAAAACCACATGGAGGGTGGAGAGAGCTGCACTGAACTGGGGGAGAGAGAGAGAGGGAGAAGCCAACATGAGCCACCGAGTCAGAAGAAGAAGAACAAGAGAGCAGCTGTAGTAAAGATCTCCAGAACCAGAAGTGAGGTCGGATCCAGGACAAGGGGCTACAGCAGAGCCAGAACCAGGACCGCAGACCAGGAGCAGTCCAGTCCACCATGTCGGAGCCCATCAGGAGGAAAAGCTCCAGCAGACAGCTCCTGCAGAACCTCATCAGGTGAGAGACAAATGACTTTTTACACGTGACAGTCACAAGTTGCTTTTCTTTACTTGTAACTGCAGGATCAAATTTAGTTCTGTGTTTGGTGGAATTTGGTATTTCTGTTTTTAGGAATGGAGCAGAAATCATCATGCAGCTAATTACATTGACTCAAGTCCTGCTCTTCAGCACAGATCTGCCCTACCTACCCATCCACCCATCCACCCATCCATAGTTTGAATCTTGCACTAGACACAGTTGACATTAATATTCCACAACCTGAACATCTCACAAAGGAAAGCAGTTTGTGTTCAGTTTCTTCACACTTCCTTTAATGTGTTGTGGTTGTGACTGTGAAACTTATTCTTTAACACATTTCCCAGCTGATATGGCATCAAGCAAAATAGTAAGAAGTATAAAATATGAGAAAATAGAAATACTCAAGTAAACTTTGTACTTTTAACAAAGCCTTTGGCCGGAACCTGACGTTAAGAGGCGATGAGCAGCCCTTAGTTTACTGCTACAAAACAATAGCCATCAGAGGAGGGAAGTTACAAAGTACAAATACATATCTATACTTTACTTAAGTACTATTTTACTGAAAACTTTTTACTTTTACATTTTAACACAAATATCTGTACATTTTGTGCTCCTTAATTTTTGAAACTTTAATGCATTTGAGGGATGTTATTGAATATTTACGGTGCCTTTCCTACCCAAATTGTTGGTATTTCTACTGCATTTACAAGCAGCTTGAACAGATCCTCCTAACCACCTTTGAGTTGAATCATCTTTAGATTTTATGGATATGAAGTGTTTTACTTTTATACTTTGAGTACATTTCAGAGCCTGTACCATTTATGTTTACTTGAGTACAGAAGTTAAATCAGCACCTATACTTTTACTGGAGTCTCTTTTTTTATTAATCTGTAGCTGTACTTCAACTTGAGTAAAGAATGCGTGTCCTTTTGCCACCAATGGCCACCATCACCATCGACAGTGAGCTGTTCATTATAATTTTATCATTAACTTAATTATATGTTTGACTACTGTATGCTTCCAAAGTGCACTGATAGCCTGTTGTCGTGGCTTTCAGAGCTCCACTCACACCACAAGTGAAACAAGCTGTTTTGGTTTCATTAACAAGTCAACAAATGGAATCGGCTGGTACCGTTTCTCTTCATCTACCACACTCTACTTTATCTAAATTCAGTCTAACAGTGAAAAGACCTAATTCAGATAAAGTGAATTGACAATTAAAGTTATCTGTTATCACTCTGAACTCCATCACCTTTGTTTTGTTTGTTTTTTTACACCAATTCGCTGATTGTATGCCAGTTTGTCCACTTGACACGGTCTACTCTGATTTACTCCTCTAACAGCCACGGGAGCCTAATGTCTTGTGTTGTTTTCTATATTTTTTTCATCCCTGCTACTAACTACTTGCTCCTCATTGTCAGTGAGGCTTTAGTTTCCTCCGTGATCGGTGGAACATTAATGTATGACCTCACTGAAAATGACATTGAGCTCTGAGTTCAATGGCTTCTTTTATAGCTGCAACTTCCTTAATGGCCATGACATCATCTGGCTGACTCCTGAACCCCCTCCTGCTCAACTTCACACACAGACACACACGCACGCACAAAGAAAATGCCGTTCCCCAGGCCTCCATTGCCTCATTGTGTAAATGGTGGAAAAAGTGATGCATATCAGGCTGATTTCCTCCATAATTTGCTCGTTTCACATTTAGGCCTCACAGCATCACGGTAAATGTCCCAGCAGAGTCTGGAGATCAGTGCAGACACAATACCCTCAATCAGCAGCGACTGTGTGAATCATCACCGAGATATTTACAGAGTTCCGAAAGATTTATTTTTTGAATTTTGTGTTTAAAAACAACAATGTCTCCTTAACATTCAGTATCTCAAATTTCTTCCCAATTGCTTAGTGATATGTGTACAAAATGCACTTTTTTCGTGCAAAATTGTAAATGTAATTAAGTACAATTTTAAAGTACTTATACCTTACTAGAGTATTTACATTTTATCTATTTAATTCATTTACATTATACCACTCCACTACATTTTGGAGGCAAATATTGGACTTTTTACTCATTGTGTTAATTCAGTCACTTTAATACTGGTTACTTTTCAAATTACGTGCTGCATCAGAGGCAAATTCATCTTTAAATGAAATTAATTTATTGATGATCAGATAACTAAAAGTACCCAATAATTAAAAAAGCTCTGAATCTGTATGATTTACAGTGTCACTGTCTGCCGGCTGAATCTACGGGGTTGTTGGACAGTCGTGTGTGGTGTGGTTTTACATTTGAGGATGGGCTGAGGTAGACTTCTCTGACATACTGTAAATGCTGCTGTTGCCCCGAGGTCCCACTGTTTTTATCCAGTGTCTTTCCATTTCAATCTAATATTCTGGCTATATCTTACAAATTGCTGCTCTAACACGTGCAGATAGAAAACATTACCATAAAACCTTTTTTGTCACATATAGTGGTGAGTTTGCAGATTACAGCCAACTGAATGCATCTTACCCTCCACTTTGGTGGCTGATAAAACTGCAACTTTTCCTAATTATGTTAATACAAAAACTTTGAAATATATGCTGTAATTTCCAGGAGGCATGCGAGGAGCAAAATGTAAACACAAAGTTCATATCAGCACAAGTTCTTTTCCTGTTCACACACAATCCTTATCTTTATAATAAGATAATAACTTAATAAGATAAGATACAAGACTTGCCCACTGCAAACAGCTTTGGTTTATTATTACAAGTCAGGAGAAAAATATGTGTTATTTGTAGTTGGCTGAAACTTTTAAACATGCAACACTGATAGGTGCATGAAGGATTTACTTCTTCCCCATGTCGCCTTTCAGGCAGAAATTATGAGGTTCAGACGATCAGACCTCATCCCCAGTGGACCCATTACCCCTCAAAAAATGGCGCAACCAAGACGCCAGAACAGCACTATCACACATCAAATCGATTTCCAGTGACTGAGTCCTGCCAATATGGCTCCCGCTACATCTCTTGTGTGTGCAATCTTATGTAGGTCACTTTCCGACGTAATAATGACCGCAGCCTGTTTGACTCAAAACCACTCGTGGCCAGTGTCCTCAGCAACTGCGGCATCAGCCTTTTACAATTTCATGCACTTTGATTTCTATTCTCAAACGATGATTTCATTCAGCCAAATGTTTGATGAACTGAGGGGTTGACATGTTGGGAACATTAATCATATTTTCGGGTGAGGGCCTGTGCATAAATTTAGTCGCAACTGGCGGTAACAAAGGCAAACGGTCTGCATGTTTTATGTATTTTTTAATGGGGACCAACAAACTTGAGACCTGTTTTTCTTCCATGATGTTGCAGCAGTTTTGTGACAAAATTCACATTATGCCTCTACCAGTAGAAGAGAAGAGGGAAGAGTCGCCTTCAAAAGATTATCTTAAGTTGATGTCAGGCCACAGTAATAACAAAATGAAAGTAGTTTGTCCCTATTAGGTTACCATTGTGTTAGTACAAAGTTCCTTTTGTGTAATTGTCTATTCATTGCAGATTAACAAGGAAAACAATAAGGCACTGTTGTGATTAAAGTTTAGACAAAATGATTGTTAAACTTGACTCAAGATTATAATAGACCTTGTATTCACTTCTTGTAAACTTTGCACAGATTAAGAGCTGTGGAGGGCAGTGGAAACATGTCAAATTCTAAAAAGTTTGAGCAGTCAGACAATTAAAACAGTTCTAAATATAAAAAATAGCTTTGCCAGATAAGCTAAATCCTAGAACTAGGACCAAAGGTGTGTGCACATGAAGTGTCAATAATAATCCATCATGTGACAGGAAAACAGTAACTACAGTAAATGCGGTGGATCAAAGTTACACCATTACTGCCGGGTGTTTACTACCGACAGTTTGGATAATAACTTTAATGGCTTTTGTTTTTTGCTTTGGTTTTAGTCACGTATGACTATGTGTCTGGCAAAGTCAGACATTTTTCGTGAAGGCACAACTTTCGTCAAGATCTGAGCATTTACTTTGGTGAGAACAAGGGCCAAATCTCCCAAAATATGATCCAAGTTATAAACTCCAATTATCCCCTAAAACCAATGACATCATGATTTGGAACGCTTATTTGTACCCAAACTCCAAATGCAGGTGCTCCCCTGAGATTTCCAACCAATCAAATGTCAAAAACCACTTCCAAAGTTCTCGTTGTGCCAGTTGCTCGACTAGATTTTCTCCAGACCTCCGTAAGTATGACGAGATGGCTACACACACAAAGTCTCTCTCCATCAGCCGCTCTGCTCCTCCACCTCCATCCCTTCACCTCCTCCCTCGCTTGCTCTTTGTTTCCCTCAGGAGATTGAAATTAAGTGAAACAGCACAGCAGCTGGCTCAAGCTCCGCCAGATGTGCTCAACAATAAAAAGAGTTATTGTTATCAAGTCCCGCCCTCTGGAAACTATAGAGCCGATCAGGAAACTGAATGAGCTTTCGGTGAAACAGAGGGCCAGGTATTTTTTTCTCCCAGAATGTATAAATCCACTTACCTAAGATAATCTTACCTTATCTTTTCTATAGGTGCCTTTCACCATTACAGCAGACAAATAACTCATATGAAACATCTTGTGTGCTTTCTTGTTGGTGGAGCAGAATAACATGGTTTAAATTGTCATCTCTTGACTTACAAAGTGTTTGTCTTCCCTTCTTAAGGATCTGTTACAGATCCTTCTCTTTTGTTTCCCTCTTGAAAAACACAACATTATTCATTATGCAAACCTTCAGTTGTTTCACATATCCCACCAGTAAATAATGTTTAATGCCTCTTGTTCCATCATTTCCTGTACAGATTTATTTCGTCCACACAATTGCGTTGTCTGTACAGAATCTCACCTGTGTAACAGAAGATAATGGATTAACTGATCATTAATTACGACCATGATGATTACAGTCTTATGATACCTATTTTGTACGTCATTTGGAATGGTAACAACATTTGGTCTGCAAAACATATAAATGCAACATAAACATGCTTACAGATATATATAAAGGCGTACAAAGCGGAGAGAACATAATATCTAGGATAAGGTAAGTTCTGGTGCTTTCTCACTTCAGATCCATCCATCGGAGGAGAAACAACAGCATACAGCTACATCAATAAAAACATGAAACAAACATTTGGAGCACAGTGACTTTTACAAGCAAAGAAAAATCTGTTCTGGTAAACTAAAATCATCATGAGCAGCAATAGCCTTCCTGGCTGAGCAAACACAGAGATGCGTAAGAGGCCTGCTGAACAGCAGACTATTGTTAGAGACCACTTTGAGATCCTGACAAAACTGTGTATTTTTAATGAGACATTTTCCAGCTGTGTTTCTGGCGCCAAAAGCAGGTATTTTAAGCCTAAACAGGAACTTATTCCAACACTAACCATGTGCTTTTTTTGACTACACTTTATGTAAAGTTTTAACATACAATATCTGTGGTGTATAAAAATATACAATGGCAACTTATCCTGGTGATTGGGTTTGTCAAAGTACCTCCTAAAATCACCAACAGATGATCTTTCTGCAGTAACAAAAAAATAAATAAAAAAATACCACAACAATCTATCTCCTCAACCAACATGGAGCCAAAATAAACTCAGCTCAGTCTATTGCCGCTTAAATGACTTCTGTCTATTCAAGTTTACAGAACGCTGCAGTGTCTTCAACAAAATAAAAACAGAGTCCAGCGTAGAGAGGCTGAGTGAATGTGGTCTGGACGCTGTGGAGGAGAGTCATGGTGTCAGAGATGCTGTAGAAGGACAGAATACCTGCACTGTGGTCCAGGTACGCTCCAACTCTGGAGGACCGAGGACCCGAGACAGGAGTCCTCATATTGTCGTGCCAAAAGTTATAACTGTGTTTGGTACAGTATAATGCCCAAGATTTGTCATTGTTTCCGAATTTGCTTTCATTCGAGTCCCCTTCTCTGCTGATATTCTTGTATGCGAGTGCCACACAAACTCCTTCCCTCCGCTCCACCTCCCAGTAGCAGCGTCCGGTCAGACTCTCTCTACTCAGGACCTGACGCCAAGAAGTGAATCTGTCTGGGTGAGGAGAATAAGACTGTTGTTTACTTACTAGTGTTGCTTTTCTGTTTCCATCAGACAGTACCAGATATGGCTGTGCTGTATTTGGATCCAGTGTGATTTCACATGAATACTGTAAGAATTCTGCTCTGCTCCTGGGTTCTGGCTGTGGCACTGAAACACCAGTTTCAGTTGCTGTCAGTGGGACGTTTGTCCATAACTCGCTCAGAATGTTCTGTAGTTTTTCTCTGACCTCTGACACAGCCACTGGAACATCCTCGAAGTACTGCACAGAATGGATATTGGTGCTGAATGAGTCTGTCGATTCACTGAGTCGTGACACTGAGGGGTAGTTTTGCAGGAAGTGGTTGTGATCCTCCGTGTGTGAGAGCTGCTCCAGCTCAGCGTCTGTCCTCTTCAGCTCAGTGATCTCCTGCTCCAGCTTCTCCTGAAGCTCTTTGACTCGACTCACTTCAGCTTCCTGCTTGATTCTGATCTGCTGCTTCACTTCAGCGCCTTTTGTCGCAATGAGCTGAATTAACTCGGCGAGGATCTTCTTACGGTCCTCCAGTGCTTTATCAGCAGAGCGACTGATAGCCTCCATCTCCCGATTAAGCCCCTTTACGACTTTCTCCCTGTCCTGGATTCTCTGCAAGATTTTTTGTCGACACACCCCGAGCTCTGTCTGCCTCTCGGCCCTTTCTGCTGCAGCTGCAACTATGTCGTGGCCTCTATGTTCATCTACGGAACAGAGAAAACAGATACACTGCTGATCAGTGCGGCAGAACATCTTCATTACCTCATCGTGACGAGAGCAGATGCTCTCCTGGAGCTTCTTTGAGGCATCCACCAGCCTGTGTTTCTTTAATGGAGCCACATCATAGTGAGGCTGGAGGTGACTCTCACAGTAAGAGGCAAGGCAGACCAAACAGGACTTGAGGGCTTTCAGTTGTCTTCCAGTGCAGAAATCGCAGGCCACATCTTCAGGTCCAGCATAGCAGTGATCGGCAGGAGCAGCTTGGGGTCCAGTGTTCTTCAGGTCCTCCACTAATTCTGCCAACATGTTGTTTTTCACCGGCACAGGCCTCGGTGTAAATGTCTGCCTACACTGAGGGCAGCTGTGGATTTTCTTCTCATCCTCCTCATCCCAGTGGGTTTTAATGCAGCTCATGCAGTAGTTATGTCCACAGGGGAGAGTCACCGGATCCCTCAGTAGGTCCAGACAGATCGAACAGCAGAATTTCACTCGGTTCAGCTGAGTGTCTTGCTGTGCCATTTCACCTGTCAGTGAGTGTGAAACAGTTTCACTTTCTCTGACCAGGAACAAAAAATGATCTCCTCCTATTCTTGTTGCTGCTAATAATGGCATTCATCAGATCCTTCAGTCCTCACCAGGTTGTTGACACCCATCCTTTTACCTGCAGGCATGTGACGGGCAGGGAGCAAACAAATATTGTGGTAGGGTGGAGCTCACTGTGTTGGAGAACAGAAGACAGAGGGAAGGGTTTTCAGGTTTTACTGCATTTCACACAGAGTGTCTTTTTATAAGACGCAGGGCATGTTATCTGTAATTTACAATGTGCAGAAAAAATAGCTGGATTGAAAGTGAGAGACTTTCTGCGCTTGACTTGAGAACACTTAACTACCCGATCACTAATTAAATGTTAACTTTGTAGATTTCTGCAATGAATGGATATGTTAAACATTACTTATGTTAAAATGGCAAATGTACTTTTCGTTATGTTTGTGGTCTGGTTAGGGTTTAGGCACACAAACCACCTGATTAGGGATAGGAAAAAAAGATCACATGTTGTTAAAATACTACTGCAAACAAGGCTGGAAAATATTTTAACAGTCGCTAAAATACTTTGTTTAGTCAGTTGAAACAGGAAGCACACAAATTCGCTTACAGTGGCTCACTTAAAGCTACTTAAGGGCGAAAAATTGGAGAATTGTATGCTAAGAGGTAAACATCATAATCTGAAAGATGAGTGTGAATCCTAATACTTCTGCTAACTTTTCACATAGAGTTTCTTCAGGTAAAGTTGTGTTCAGAGAGTTACCCTTGGATTCCTGAGGATGTTAACCAGTGTGTTGACAGGCGTCGGTGTCCATGTTGGTTGGTTTAAGGGTGACTGCCCAGCGGAGCCAGGAGGACGCTGAGGAGGTGGAGCGGGAGCGAAGGAGGAGAAGCAGGGAGAAGGAGAGGGGAGAGGGGAGTCCTTCCTGGCCAGAGCCCCCCCAACACAACGACCGAACACACAACACAGCGTGAGTACCACTAACTGTTGCACCACTTCATCCTGTAGTGGCCTTCAGTTGCAAATATCTAAAAGCCAGACTTGAAATGGAGGGATGTCAAAGGCTGTTGTGATCAAGTCAAAGGGATACAAGTAAGGTTTTTTTTTTTTTTTTTTTAAATGTTGTTAACATCATTTACATTTTTAATTCAAGCATGTAAACTGGACTTAGTCTCCTGTAACATTTCACACATCCACTTATTTATTGAAACACACTGACTCAACATTATAGACACAACTTTGAGACCCCCAACACTGACCTTATGTAACAGAATTACATTGAACCAAGTAACTGAAATACTTTACTACAGTGTTTAAGGCAAGGCATTACGACATCTGGGTCCAGTGCGTGGATTCTGTAGGTGTTTGCGTTCTCATAGCAGATCAGATGTTGAACAGGCCATGATGGTTACACCTGAAATGTTCTTAATTGGGGCACTTACCACAGTGCTGATGACAAGGAAAAAAGACCTGAGTGAATGTTTGTCATCAGTAGTTTAATCATGTTCCACAGGCCAGTGATGCTGCAGGTGAACGAGCTGATAAAGCTGCTGCACCTTCAGTTTCTGGTCGATCGCGTAGACATATGACGAGGGGAAACACGTCTCACCTGAGACTGTGCACTGCTGAGCAGACTCATTTACAGCCCCATGAAGTAAAATGCAGTTCACTCATCAAATGCTGCACTGTTCACTGGTTCAGTCATTAGCCTCATGGTTAAGGTGTACGGTTACGTTTGGTTACCAAAACAAAGACCATTTATAAGTGCACAAAACTGACAAGATAGACCAACTGTCTTCAGCCTCAGCCTGTTTATATTGGATGATAAAATCAAATCTTAGAAAAGGGGGAAGTTGTTTGTATTCTGGCTTTGCAGATGTGTACTTCTGGAATAATTATGTTTATTGTTTATAATTATATTGATTGTTTGACATTTAAAAGAATCAAATTCAACATTTTAGAAGCTCAAATATTGTTAATTTATCTCTGATAGAAGAGAACTTCGTGCGAGGGCTGGTGATCATGGGAATCTTTCAGCCAAACACATCTTTTGTGTTTGTTTCAAAGATTCAAGTTGACCCAAGAAGTTTAGTCAAAAAAATATTTTCTCCTATCAGAAGATCTTTCGAAACTTCAAACTCTTCATGAATGGCTGCCTGGTGGTTCTCCAATTTCTCCCTCAATTCCAGTGTTGAAGAGTTTTCGAGACACACTGCTAAGTAACAGGCCAACAAACAAACAAACAGGACCGAAAATGTATTGTCTTTGATGGAGGTGATCATAAACACGAAGGGGATCAACCCACAGTCAGCCAAAGGGGACATTTAAGAACCCAGATTCCAAAACAGCTGGACCGCTGTGCAAAGCATAAATAAAAACAGATGCAATCATTTGCAAACGAGTTTTCCATGTAACAAAAATTTGTTTTTTAGTAGAGCATTCAATAACTCTCTCGGTCTCTTGTTTCCCCTTTCCCAACTTATTTTAAACACGCTGCTGGCATCAAATTCTGAATCAGCATTTATTCACAAAACTCAATAAAGACCATGAGGTAAACAATAAAATATTGTCATTGTGCTGTTTATAATTGAATATGTGTCAAAAAGGATTAACAAACCATCTGTTTCATTTAGGGTTCATGCAGCATCCAAATCAAAGTCAGAATCAGAGAGCACTGGTAAAAATAAAAAAAAAAATGTTTGCACTGTTCAGACATATGTTTGCATGTAACACAATCCAAGTTTGCCTGAAATTTATTACATGGGGGTTGAAACTCTCAGCTCAGCTTTTGGGAGTTTTGTTTTCACTGATGAGGTACCGTCTGCTGATGTGAGCTGGTCTGGAACAAGAGGCTGCAGCTACTCTTTGTTTAGTGTTTCCATGGAGCCTGGAGCTGCAGGCCCCGTCTGCCACCTGCCTCCTGGCTCGACACCGTGCCCTGTTAGAAACCTCATCGTCAGAAACAACAAGAGACAAACCCCGACAAAAGGCATCACTATGATTGGGTAAACAAGATGGAGGATATGGTTAAACAGTGGAGGCATAAGTGAAAACAAACGGCGCTGATAGTTGCTAGAAAATTGTATTTGACAGGGCTGCGCTTCCAGCCAACAGATACAAATAACCCTCACGAAGCAGAACAGGCAAAACACTGCATGAGAAAACTGTTGGATTTTGAGTAGGAAAGTGTGAAAAAAAGAGCTGGACACATTACTTCAGTTTCACTAAACCGCTGACACGGCTGCATCAACCTCTAATCAAACCCTTTCACTGATCAGTCGGGCGACTAAAAGGATCTCTGTTTGGTCCCCAGGCTGGACGAGGATCTGAAGCCAAGCTGCTGCCTGGTTCTGGAGGAGGACGAGGGCTTCAGCGACTGGAGTCACAGGTTGGAGAATCGTAATGATCAGGAGGTGCCAGATGACTGCAGGGTCAGGGTGCAGAGACCTCTAATGTCACAGTGGAAACCGAAGTCTGGAGAGGACAAACAGCAGGAGGATGAAGAGGAGCAAAGCGGTCGGTCCCAGGAAGCTTCAGCAAGACCTCCAGAGAAGGTTCAACACATAACAGATCAATACAGTCAATAATGGGGCTTTCAGGTGCAGCAGTTAAGTCTGGTTGCAGTGGGGTGCACAGACTTTTTGAAGGGCAGGGGCGAAAATACAGCACGTTCTTGCCACTGAAGAGGGCACTTTAGCACGTGTTTTGGCTTCCAAGAGGGCACTTTAGCATGCGTTTTTGCTTCCAAGAGGGCACTTTAGCACGTGATTTTGCCACCCTGAGGATAGTTTATCATGTTTTAACCAACCAAGGGGGCAGTCTAGTGTGTTTTGCCAACCAAAAGGGCACTTAAGAGTGCATTTTGACTCCCAAGAGGACACTTTAGCATGTGTTTTGGCTCTTAAGAGGGCACTTTAACATGCATTTTGACTCCCAAGAGGGCACTTTAGTGCGCCTTTTGGCTCCCAAGTGGGCACTTTAGCGCACGTTTTTCAAAAATTGGGCCACGAGGCCCCCCGTGAACACCACTGTCTGGTTGTCTTATATTTGGCTATGTTATGTTTATATACTTTTTTCACATATCTGCAAATTTAGCTGTCGAAGGACTCACTCATTGTTCCCATAGGTGATCCCATCTTTTTCATTAGCGCCACCATGAGGTTCACATTTGTGAATTTTAATGAAATGTCTTTTAGACCAACTGCCACAGAATTTGGTTCGGATATCCATGTTCCCCTCAGGATGAGTAATAATGACTCTGATAATCCTTTAAATGGTTGGTCGACGCACGGAGAAGGGATTGGCAACTATTTCCATCATTTCAGTAAAATTAATGCCCAAACAATTCACGGTTCGAGCTTCACAAATACGAAGATTTGCCACTTTTCCTTTAATTTTGATGTGACTAAAGTAAATGATCTTAGTTCTTAATTCATGTATCGTAACTGTAAAGTAACAAGTTACCCGTTTTTTTTTTTGCTTTCGGTTCATTTTAGATGTCCAGCAACAGAAAAGAAGTCAGGACATCGTTCAGCTCGACAGTCTTCCTGCCACAGGACACCAGGCTGCAGCACACCACGGGTCAGCCGGCAGACAGGACGTCCTACCTGGTTGCAGGGACGATGAAGCCTCGGTGTGTTCTCCACCCTTGTCTTGCTTCATCTCCCTCTTTGTCAAGCAGCATGTTTTAATAACCCTAAATGTTTTCTCATGAGTAGTTTATCTCTTGGTTCATGTTTGGTGTGTTTCTATCCTGGGACGTCAACATGCTCTTTTATCCAATCCACATCTTTTTTCACTTTGTTAACCAACTAAATCTTATTCTCCACAGTGGTGGAGCCTGCAGAGCGGATGGGCAGGTGGAGCTGGAGGAGAAAGAGGAGGTCCAGGCCGCTCTACAGACAGACTGGAGGTCCGCAGAAACCCGACAGATCCCCAGAGATGAGGGTGATCAGGAGGAAGAAGAGGAACTGAGCTTCACCCATGAAGAGAAGAAAGACCTTCGCCTCAGGAGGGAAGAGAGACACATGGAGAAGAGGGAAGAGGAAGAGGAAGAGGAAGAGTACAAGACGTCAGAAAAGGTGTGAATATTCACAACGTATCCTTGACAAAACGGCTACACTGGTTTACAGACACGCGTCTTTAAAACAAGCAGCCTGGTTTCCATAAAATGGGCTGTGGATATTTGTGGTCCCCAGAGATGTTTTTGAGACTAGATGATCTTTCCTGAAGCTGCAATCAGACCACAATTTCCTTTTATTAGCCACTCATGAGAAAATCTAATTGTGATTTGACCATGATCTTTATTTAGGAGGATGCACTGTTCCCTTTATGTAAATTCACACATCAGCATAGATTAAGTGTTATCCTCAAGCTGAACTGCCAGGTCTTTTGATTAATATAACATAATACATAACAGACTATCGGACGGATTGACAGGTTATCTGTTCCCAGGCAAAACACACACAAAAACAGTGTTTCTCACTAAAACACATTCTGTGCATTCTCAGCAACCAACACACTGAATCCATTTTCGTCCTCATAAAATTTTTCCAAACCTGTTTTTTCTTTTTTTCCAAGTTTGAAACCTGCTCTCTTCATATTGATGTTTACGAGCACACATTCCTCTTCTTCCCTTTCTTTCCCTACCTTTGCGGTGTTTCTTGGCACGTCGCTGCGTCCTGTAGATAGAGAGGAATAGTGTGAAACTCTCTGCAGGAATGTGAATCACGTCACCTGCGGGCCTATGCATGTGCGCAATCACGCACTAGGAAGTAAATTAAACTCCGTAAGGTAACCTTTAATGTCCACGAGTCAAGGTGGCCCCCATCAAACACACTCATCTTTTTACCTTCATGACTAGATCTCTATGTTGTTGGTTATATACGTTTTCAAATTTTGAGGCGTCACTCTGACAGGAATTTAACCTTTGCTTGATTCATACAACACGTTTACTGCTAAGCATTTCAGTTCTGTTTCTTTTCTTCCCAGTGTTTCATAAAACATTTAATCAAACACATGCATGCTTATTAGAACTCATAGTTCATACAAATTGGCTTCAAATCTGCAAGCAATAAAGTGGAAGAACTCAGCTTTGGCTCGCAGGGTGTAGAAATGAGAGCTGACGAAAGCAGCAATGATGTAAGATGTTATAACAAATTCCTACTTTTACCACTGGTGCGTTGCCAGTGTTTCATTAGTCCTCTGCCACCAAATAACACAGCATGGGTGAACAGCGTGAACACGTTTTTAGAGGTTTCAGCCATTATTTTTAGTAAGGATGCGGAAGAAAGAACAGATGTGAGGGGAAACTGTTCTTGAGATTATACCTTTTGAACACAATAAAACTTTTGTTCATCTCGACCAGGTTTCCCGTTATAAAATAGTAACGGTTGTTGACTTTTTTTTTCTGATGTGCTAGAGGAGGCCAGAGTCAGTGGAGGGCAGGAGGAGCGAGGAGGAGACCAGGAGATCTACGCGCTCGCTCTGCAGCAGCAGTGAAGGCGATGAGTCGTTAAACTGCTACGGTCCGATGAGCCCAACATTCAAGGTATCTCGTCACACCACTGGTGGTCCGTACAATAACGTTTTCAGGCTTCAAATGACCTTTAATCATGCAGTTAATCCAGTAGTAAATCTCTGATTTAACTGATGATGTTACAGAGATAGCACAATGTTCTGTTTGGTCAAAACAGTCGCCATGCTCGTGCACAAATTTCAGTAAAGCTTTGGAGAATTCCTCTCCAGCTACATTTCAAGTCAAGAACTTTTTTATCATAAAGCCAATTATCATGAATTATTAATGGAAGAAACACCAGGGTCATGCTGCCAGTCATCAAAATGATTGTCTGTTATCCCTCTGAATGACTGTGATGGATTACTGATGAAAAATGATTTTGCTTTGTTTCATATTAACCATATTAACATGTTTTGTCTCTTTCATGCTCCCTGCTGGTCCACCAGAAACTCCTCATTCAATTTTACCCAGTAAGTCTTGTGCTTGTGTCAGCTGACTGTTTGCTCTGAGGTGTGAGGAGTCGATTTGTTTCAAAGTCCGCTGGACAGATTTCATATTTTATGTCTGAATAACGAGAGATGCACTGCATGTCAGAGTTCTGCTTATAGTTATTAAGCTGAAGTCATCTGCATCTCAGCCCACTGTGTCTCCTTACAGGATGAAGCGAACAGTAAAGTCTTAACAGACGGGAAATGCAAGGTGAGTGCTTCAGTAGGCGAATGTCAGGGTCAAAGGTCAGCAGCAGCCCTAAGATTAGGGATGTAACTGGTGGAATTTACCACTCTGTGCCCTTCATTTTTGCATGTTTTTTGGGGGGGATTTGCAGAATCGATAACATCTTTTATATTACTTTTGCAACATGTCTTACCTGTTGTTTCTATGGTTGTTATTATCTCTTTCGTCTTTTAAATAATGCCTTGCGTAGCTTTGTTTTGAAAAGGCCTGTATGAATAGGTATATTATTAGAAGTGCCTTCCACTGGTCTTTCCATAAATGTAGCAAATGTCGCTAATGTGATACAACTAGGACCCATCTTATTAACCAGGGTTACTAAGTTAGCTAGAATCAAGTAGGACTTTTAACAAGTCATTTCAGTTTCATCCATGTGCCAAATTTGAATTTCCTTTAAAAAACAACCAGTAAGATAATGTACAGTTCTGCCATTCTCTGTGAAGAAAACGTCAGTATTTAGAGCTTTAAAATTACAACATTGTGCCAGTTTGCAGGTCTGATCTGCAGCCAGCCTTACTCCAAAGTCTGTGTTTTCTCAAGTGTGAGTTATCCACTTTTTTCTTTCCACAGATCATAGAGAGAACCGAGTCTCTGAGGAAAAGGTGAGTCTGTGTTCTGATGCATTGAGGTAGATTTAAAAGACACTGACTGAGTAACTGCCTGCTACAACACTTCAGAACTGCAGTGGGTTTTACTCAACCCTTCCGATTCTGTCGGACCATAGTGCCATTCAACCTCGTGGAAACATTCCCAGGATCAAAAATCCAATTTAGTTGTGCAATTGAGTTCGAAGTGTTGTATCTCCTAAAAGAGTGCTTTTCATTTAGCGTCAGCGGAAGCTTCAGGGGTCTTTGAGGGGAGTCCAGAAGGAGAAATTCAACAACAGGACTCTCTTCCTTCATTAAGTGTCACAAAAACAGAATGTGTGACTGTGTTGCTCATGTGTTTCATACGCTTTCTGTAATAAAACTTCTAGCACTGGTTCAAAATCTCATGAAATAGGGGTCCGTGACCTAATTTCAGTTCAGAGGTCCTTGATATGAAACAGTTTGAGAACCACTTCCCCAAACAGACTCATGTCTTAAATAAAACGTTACTTCTCATTTTCCAAAGTTCTCCTTCCGTGTATTTGGTTCATGTGCAGCAGGGACACGTTGCCTGTGCAACAGCTGCATCTGATTTATAACATAATCACACGTTGACCTTGACTGATCTGAACTTTTATTCATTCCTCTAAAGCACCAGCAGCATAAAGAAGACGCTGCCACCTGTTCCTGTTTCCAAGATTGACAAGAAACTGGAGCAGTACACACATGCTCTCGAGGTAAAACCCCATTGCGTAACAATCATTTGGACATTTTTTTTCCTCTTATCGACTTACGCAGCATGTCCACAAACTCTTACTTGTCTTTTTTCCTCTAAAAAGAAACCCATACAGATAAGCAGCCATTCTGTTGGTGTTGTTACTTCAAAGTAGTCTATAAATTGCAGGAATTTGTTGCTTTACCTTGTAAAAGTTTACACACTGTGTTCCTACCACAAAGCACACACAGTTCTGAATCTCACCGTGTTCTTCACAGGTCTCCTCCTCCAGATCAGGCGGTCACATGCTGACAGACCTGACGAGTCCCACCGAGCCTGTGTCCTCCAAGAAATGCCTGTTTGAGGCCGGAGAAGCCTGGAACCAACACGCTGTCCAAGTTTCACCATCCAAGGTAATTCATGACACAAGATGCATGATTTGCTTGCACTATTTGATGCTTTTAAACACAAGCAAACAAAAAAAAATAGATATTTCAGATGCAGGTGGACTTTAACTCTGAAGCACATAAAAACAGGTATTTGTTTTGTCACAGCAAATTAAAAAAATTCTTCCTTTCTGTGTCAGGATGCAGATGGTTTAAAAGTTGGTGTCGCTGATCTCATCAATCAGTGGGTGAGAGGCAGTGAGGATGGGAGCAGATGCAGCTCGCCCTTCAAGCCGGCAGTATGTCTGAGTCTTACGCTGAATTTCCAGTAATGCATGAACCTCTCTCAACCCCGTGCTCATTTTTTCCCAACAAGTTTGTGGCACGAGGTTCACAGCAACTGTTTATTTCTGTCAACTTCTCTCAACCCTTTACCCGTTTGAGAGCTTCCTTACCTTTTCTTTCTCAATTTAGTTTCATTATTTTTCTGACACGCTGATTTATTTTGTGTTCCTCTCTGCCTCATGCAACTGCACCCAAACCCCCTATTCATCTGGCGCAAATCATCTCGACTCAGCTCGACAGTGCAGTCTGTAAAAGCCCGCCACCTTGTGGCTGCAGCAGCAGCATTCAGATCCTGGAGTTCAGACGGAGACTAAATGTGATCTGTATGCTGCTGTCTATACAGTAAATTAAACCTGATGGTGTTTTAAACAAGAGCAAATCATGGGAGCGCATCAGTGACACTGCGGTGCATGGATGAGAGCACACTGAGGTTTCAGTGTAAATCTGAATCCGTCTCTGATGAATATTGTTTTCTCAACTGAATTTCAGGACAGCTCTGGTGGTAAAAGATATAAATTTGTGGTGACGGGTCACGGCAAGTACGAGAAGGTTTCTGTTGACGACGGCTGCAGTGAAGATGCAAACTGCCAGTCAGGTAAAACCCTCAAGCATCCTTCATTTTGTGCTGTGATGAGCAGAATTAATAAAATGTTTACCTTTTGTTTAAGTGGATTGCTTGAAATGATTTGTTTCATTTTCTTTGAGAACTGATGTAACTTATGCTGGTTAGATTCTGCATTCGAAAATCTGACCCGTGATGTGACCTTTCATTTCATTTCATTTAAAAGTATTTAAGTTTAGAAGTTATTGTGCAATTTATCACCAAATGTGGGAAGGAGGGGAAAAAAAAACACACTTACTTCTTATTAATAGGAAGATGATGAAACGCAACCCACTTCATGACAAGCTAATTAAAGGATTATTTCATGATATTCCATATGATTTCTTCCAATCAGCAAATCAAGCACCAAATGTGGATTAGAAAATAGTCCCCCCAAAATGGACCATTTCCATCTGTTTGAATCATGTTTGCTTAAACTACAGCGCTCTGCATCTAGAAGTTGTAACCTATTTGAAAATGTTTACATCTTGAGTAAGAATCAGTGGTGCAGACGGGGTTAACAAACATATTTTGCTCTTTCATGGGATTTGGTAACAATAAAGAAAATAAAGAAAAAAACACAAGCCTCATCAGCTGTGATTAGTTATATTGCCAAAGCATTACAAAAATTAACTAAATAAATAAACAAATACAAGACACAAGTTTCATATTCAGCTTTATGAGTTTTTGAGAATCACACAGTAAACAAAAACATGTCAGTTTAAGCATCTGCGTACAGTACTGAATCAGGCTGTGGTTAGCTTACAGGGGTAAGGCTCCCCTCCTCTAAAATAAAATCCACATCGGTACAGTCATCTTGGGGAAACAACAGATTTTTTAAAATCCTACATACAGACAAAACAACAACATGCTAATATCTGCCACAGCAGCACCAAAATGCTCCAAAGCTGTGAAACTTCACACTCATCAACTAATATCTGTCCTTCTTCTCCAGCTATCACTCAAACTTTCTCCATTCTGGCTTACTGCAGCAAGCTTCATCATCATCATCATCATCATCATTCAATTGTTCTCCCCTCTACATCCAACTTACAAACTCACTAATATTGTTCAGAAGTCCTGGACGATTCACCACAAGGCAGGAAAACACTACACCGGCAAGGTCGACAAGTTTATTTGTTGTTGGATGTTTCAGTGTAAAGTGTATCTTCCTAGACGCGCAACACCAGTGATATAATAAAACAGGATTCTGGTTCAGGGACCATAAAATTAGACTACGTTGCTTTTGTGGGCAAGTGAGGCCAAACGTGACTGACACACCGGACTACATGTTTTGGGGTGATACCAGGTTGAATGGAAACAAGACTAAACATCAAAAGCCATGCTACCAGCTCAGGGCTTTGAGCTTAACGCTAATAGTCCCACTGTGACAATCCTAGTCTAGCATGTTAGCATGCCAACATTTGCTAGTTGGTGCCAAATTTTAAGCGCAGCTGAGGCTGCTGGGAATGTCGCTCATGTCACAGGTAGTTATACAATAAAGTATTTGACAAATTTAAACAAATTGATTCAATAGTTGTTGAGAAATTTAAGTCGGGACCAAAGTTGCAAACCAGCTGGCAGACAGACCCAACATTACTATCCCAAGAGCCGCTTTAATGGAAAAAAAATACAAACCTCACCAAAGCACACATTTGCCTAAGCTGACATTCAGTTATATATATCGACATCAGATGGAGATCTTTAGTCGTCATGGTATTGTTCCGCCCCGAGACGTACCAGCCTGTGTGACTGTAGTTTCCTGCCTTGATTGAAAGCCTGGACATCCACCGCTTTGTTTTCTATCTATACCTGACTTGCAGAAACCTAAATCTGATCTGACTTGACCTTCAGCCGTCATTCATCTCTGTTCTCTTTCTTTCGAGATCCATCTGCCCTGTTGATCCAGGAATGTAAAAGCCCTATTTATCACAGCGATTAAAAACTCCCTACCAGCGGTCTACACTAAAAGCCTTTGTTTAGAAAAATAGAAAAAAAAGTACAGCATAACAAATGAAACCATCTTTCATCTTTCAAAGTATCTACAGCGCATGCATCCAACACTACAGTGAAAGAAAAAAGACAAATCCGTCAAAGTACAGTTTCAGATTATCTGATGATCCTTTCTTTCTTTGCATATTTTTTTCCCATTACCATCCTTATTTGATTTGATTAAAAAGTGCAAAAACCTGTATTACCTTATTATTTTTACCCTGAAAATCTGCAACAACTAAACTATGCACTGGATAAACTGATGAAAATGTCAGAAATACAAGCCCTTATTTGACATAGGGATGAATTTTCTGTCTTTGCTTTCCCAGGTTAAATTTTAAACCATGGCAAACTTGTAGCTCCAGTATTGACTCAGGTAGACAGCAGTTGAGCTGTAGTCCCCAGTAGTCTACCTCCTCATTGCAGCCTTGACTTATAAAACAACTTAAGCTATTGCAGAAATCCTCAAATGGTTTGATATTTTTGACACATATTTTCTTCTAGATTCTCTTTGCATGATTGCTTTTCTCAGAGGCTCCCTCACCTACCAGAGATCCGTCTGTTTTGTAATCAATTAGAGAAACTGCCCACATCTCAACATATTCTTGCATCAGTTCTAGTTATTTATCATTTTTTTTTCGAACCAAACCCTCTGGCTTTTCTGTTAAAGTCCTTCTGTTCTTCTTCCTGACCTTTGCGTTTTATCAGCCCCCTTTCAAACACTGCGGCTATTTTCGTGAGCGGCTTCTCTGCCGCCTCTTTAAGTTTCCTTGCATCAAAACGGGGGCTATACAGCAAAACTGGCAGGCGACTGACAAAAGCGGGAACATCGGCTTGATTGTCTTTAGGGGGATTGTCTTTCGAGGCCTTTTTGTCATCAGAATCTTTCTTGGTGGAGTTGATCTGCTGCATGATTCTTTCTTTGGTAGAGAACATCTGAAAGAGGAGGGCGTCCCACATTTTCAACGCCTTGGGACCTTGTTTGTTCACGACTCCCTCCTGATTGGCACATTGGTCTGCAGGTGGTTTATCATCATTACAACTACGATCTGTTTTCTCGTCGCCGCCACTGGACTCAGCCTGAGATTTGGCCTCCGGCTGTGGAAACTCTGGCTCCTCTGGCTCAACGACCATGTGTTTCTTGAGCCTTGTCCATCCGCTGAGCTTACCCTTGAGGCCTTTCAGCTTCTGGGCTGCTTTGGGCTCAGCAGATGAAGGGGACGTTTCTGCTTTAATAGGCTTCTCGTCAGTTGAAGATGCAGTCGATGTCGTTGACTTCCTGGAGGATTCGACCGCCGGGGCTTCCTTCGGTGCAGCTGTAGTTTTGGTCCTCGGAACATCCTTGTCTTTGAGTCCAGTTTTTTGCTGAGATGGTGGTGATGTTCCTCTTTTTGGTGATGGAGCTTTGACTGAGACTGAGGCCTGAGGCAGAGAGGCAGGAGTGGCAGAGTCAATCACAGCGGCTTTAACTACGGATGGTTTCATGTCTGTATCTGTTGCTGGCTTTTCAGGGGAAATGTTCTCTACTGGTGGCTCTTTCGACGGCTGAACATTACTGATGTGTGGACTAATCTGGATGGGACTGGGTGGAGACCTTGGGTCGTTTTGCATAACTAAAGGTTTTGTTTCTACAGTGGCAGAGGGGGGCCTTGGTTCTACCTGCTTAGTAGGAGGTTGCAATTTTAGAGTGGGTTTACTGGTTGAAACAGGATCAGGAGAATGAGTGGGAGCATTAGTTTCAGTGTTCACTGGGGAGACTTTTTCTTTCTTCATCGAATTCGCTGCCAGGTTTGTTTTTATCGTGTTTGTTTGGGAATGTATTTTGACTTCAGCACCGTTTGTCACGACTGAAGTGTCCTTTACTGTAAGTACTTTTATTTCTGGTTTTGAGATATTCTCTTTGATCAAGTTAGCGGACGGCTGAGTAGCACTAGTAGGAGTATGATTTCGAACAGGAATAACTGGAGGTTTTGTCTGGTCTTTCACTATGACTGACAAGGGTTTCGTTTCAATAGCATAGTTCACAGAGACAGGAGTTTGAGGGGACTGGGGCAAGGTTGGAGTATATGTTTGATAGGTAGGTGTATTACGCACTCTTGGCTCTGGTAGAGGGGAGGATCTTACTATAGGAGGGCTAGGTTGGGCTCTTGAATCTCTGGTGGCTTCAGCAGGCGGATGAATATTTGTAACAGTGTGCGAGACGGTTTGAGTATTTACAGTCTGAAAGTTAGTTTCTATAGATTTCTGTGTTTCAGTGACAGATTGCCTAAACTGTTTGACTTCAGTCAGAGAGCTCAATGAATTCACAGCTGCTTTAACGTCTCCAGATGTGATTTGACGTGCAACTGTTTGCTGTTCTACAGTGATACTAGATATGTTAGCCATGGCAGCACCAGATACAGTGGAAGTTGTCATCTCCGTTCTAGATGTTACAGGATTTTTAGGTCTTGCAGGGGGACTTGTTAAAGGTTTATTGACTATTATTGGCTGAATCAAAGGAGATTGCTCTTTAACGGTGGCGGTGTCATTCGTATTTTGTGGTGCAGAAGATCTGAGCTCAGCAAGAAGGCTGGCAATTGGTGCCTCTGAGTTTGTGTAGATTCCTGTTTGAGGAACAGAGCCATAAACAGGTTTTGCATCAGTACCTGGTTTGGTTGCAGATCGACTTTCGGGTCTGTCTAATCTCAGCTGAGGGCTTTTTGGTATGACACGTCTCATGATGGGGCTTGACGGCACAGGACTTTTAATCATCTGCACAGTGTTTAAAGGTTGTTTGATGCTTGCTGCTGGGCTGGTCATTGCCGGCAAAGTAACTTCTGCATGAGGAACATCGCTGCCTACATTTTGTTTGTTTGAGTTTGCCATTTCAAAAGGTCTGCTTTGCTGAATAGCCACTACACTTCCAGGTTGTCTGGGTGAGACTGTGTCCGCCAAAGACTTACTGACAGTAAGCGATCCTTCAGATGGTTTTTTGGACAGTTTGGTTTCACTGCTCGGTGTGTTTAGTGCCACGTGTCCTTTTGCAGGATCAGAAGCTGGTCTCGTTTCAATAGCGCATTTTGTTTGAATGTTTTCTGCTCTAACAGGTTTAGTGGGAAGATGCATTGATGCAAGAGACTGCATTGGTGTTGTCCTGTAGGGTTTTTCATGCAATTCTGCGTCTACTGTCGAGTTGCTGATTCTGTTAGTGGTGGTTTGGGGTTCTACATTAACTTTGCGTAACAGTTGTGTGTCTTTTGCAGCGATGTTGAGATTTGTTTCAGTTACTTGTGTGGCCTCTGTGGTAGTTCTGCTTGAACTGGTGTAGAAACTTTCCACTTGAACAACTTTTTCTTGGCCACTCACTCCTATGCTTGGCGATGTCTTTGGAAGCACATTTTCACCAGCTGTGGTTAGCTTTTGGGGCACACTAGAGCCCCTATCAGGGAATCCAATATCTGAAATGTTTGTGGAGACAGATTGGTCAGGCAGTTTGGTTTCTGTGGTGGGTTTTGGTGGGTTAGTATCAAAAGCAGGCATATTGAGTACTGTTGGCGCTTGTGATGATTTCAAAGGCAGACTTTCTCTCAGCAAAGGGATCTTGTTTTCTACTATTTTATTATTTCCATGAATGTTTATTTCTGCACTGAGATGTTGTGTTATGTTTGTGCTTTGGAGGGATGCTGTGCAGATATTGTGCTTTGCAGAACAAACAGATGCCGTGACTGGCTGATGGAGCAAAACAGATCCTGTGGTAGCATTAATTGATTCTTTAGAGAATATATTTGAATATTGGGTCTCAGTGTTTGTTTTGTCAGGGATATGTTCTGTATTAGCTGCCACGGAAGACAAAATGTTCCCTATGTTTGTTTTACTTGGTAGAGGAAACCCACTGCTTATATTTATATTCTGGTTAACTTCATCCCTTTGCTTATGTAAAACAGTTTCAGTGGCCAATTTGGTGGCTTGTTGATTTTCTATGAAGGATGCACCATTCACAATGGCCCTGCCTGAGATTTTGGGCTCTAATTCTGTGAACAGGGATTGATTAATCAGGTTTTTACAGTCAGCTAGGTCTGTAACAGGCTCGGTGGGTAGTGATGGAGGGACTCCACCAGCAGTTTGGTAAGACTTCACTGGCGCTATCTCTATTTGTCCTGACTTTGTGTCCTTGGAATCACCTTTCGTAGATGTTTTCTCATGACTGTCACCTTTCTCCCTGACATTCTTGTCTTTTGCACTTTTTTGCCGTGTTTCTGTATTTGAATCTACTCTCACTAAAGGTAAGGAAAAGCTTGACAGACCACTGCTATCAGCCAGACATGGAGTCGTATTTAGCGCTGCCTCTATAGAAAAAAGTGCCGCACTTTGTGCGTGTACCTCACCTGCTTTAGGTATTGGAGCCTCAGTGTATGAGGCTTTTGATGCAGATACTTCACTTGTGGACTGCTGAATTGTTTTCTCTGCCAAGCCAAGGGGAAGCTCAGGTTTTATTGTGTCCATGCTACAAGTTTTGAGTGACTGTATTCCAATACTGTGAGCTTCAGACCGACTTTCCTCAAACACATCTTTGCTACATGTGACAATCCCTTCAGAATCCCTTGGAGTTGATTGTGGCTGTGTATTTTGATCCGCGGAAACCTCCATCGAAGGGGGAAGATCTGGGTTTCCATTTAGTTGTTCTGTTTCATCAGACTTGGAGACATGTGATCCATCTACAGCTAGATCCGACCGCGTTTTGTTTGAAGATCTTTCATCAACCCTTGCGGGTGCAGGGCTCTGATGTAATGACGTAGTCTTAATCCCACCGTAGGCGGTATATTGAGCTGGAGTAAGCCCATAGTACATTGATCGTGATTTGGGCTTTGAGGCCGCTAATGTCATTTGAGTCTCCAGTAGTGACGACAATGACTTGCGGGCCTCATTCACAGGGTGATGGTATATGGATGGCAGGGGGCTTGAACTTAGTGGTGCTTGCATAGAAATCACTGGTGCAGGGTTTAAATTATTTGGTGCAGGGGAGAAAAATGATGGAACCTTTGGCAAAGAGGAAACTTGACTCTCCAAAACTTGGTCAGTATGTAGTTTTGGGATGATTGGTTCCCTAAGTGTTGGTTTAACCACAGCAGAGTCTGATGCAGGCATACTCAATGCCAAATTCTCTCTGGGGTATTGCTCAGTAGTTTTTGTTCTTTGTATATTTTGAATCTCTATATCTTTATAATTGCTGTCTTGTATGACTGCGTTCTGTTGAATATCATCAGTCACCTGCAGTTCTTTTGTAGCAGCAGGAGGTTTACTTATGCCAATAGTTTGACTGGCTGAGTTTTCGTTGTGTCTTGGAGCTTCATTGCATCTTGACGCCTTGTTGAGAATCGCAGATTGTAACTCCTGAGAAGAGTTGAAAGCAGGACTTGCAGCAAATAAGAGCGGGTTAGGTTTGGATATTTCAATAAAAGGTGTGGATACTCTAGCTGGTGTGCAAGAGGGAGTCTTGGGTCGTCCAGATTGGGACCACGCCACCGACAGTTTCTGATCAGTTTTCACCACTGACACAGCCGTTTTCTCCCTGGATACAGCTGATACCATTACACCCTGGTTGGTTGCACTTATTAATGTCAGGTCCTGGATTGAGGGAGGTTTAGAGATCTCATAAAATGTTGCCTTTGAAGTATAAATCCTAGTTTGTGCTGTGTCGGGCCTTGTCTCTTTCACTGCTTCAACAAGTGATATTTTTGAGGCGGTTATCTCAGAGGTCATCTGGCATGGAATGAAGTTGCCATTACTGCTAGGTCTGGCAGTCCAAGATGATGCCTGGCTCTGAGGGTAGTCTTTTGAACTGGTGTTTGTCTCCCTCTGGCTGGGAATAAAAGGTTGTGTCTGAGTGTTTGAAACTGATAGCAGCAGTGGAACAGGAGGTAGGTCTGAAACTTGAGAAGGTGGCATGCCCGGGCCAAAGTTGGGGGCGGCCGGGGATAGGGTTAGGCTATGCGTTGATATTTTAGTGCTGGACTGCGACATAGAGGCTGGAGCGACTGTTGTGACTGACCCATGGGAATTTGGTGTCATGTTTAAACTGAGAGCAGAAGAAAGAGGTGGTGCAGGAAGTTGCTCAGGTGGTGACGGGGGTTGTGAAGCCGAATGTGGCATCATGAAAGGAGTCACATCATCGAATAAAAACGAGGAGCACTCATAGAGTGGAGCCACCTGCTCCTCAGAAGTTCTGATCTGAGCATTGTAGGACTGAGGGGGGAAGCTGCCAGTTTGGCTGTTTGGGCTGCTCCGTGGATGAGGGAATGCAGATGCAGAGTGATCAGAGAGGGAGCTAAAGGGAAAACTAGACACTGAAGGGTCCGCAATGTAGACTGACTCTGGTGTCCTGGGCGGGCTGGACTGGTCACTGTGCTCAAGGTCCGTGCTAGCTTCGTTGACAGGTGACAAACAGGAGCGAAATGGGATAGGCGTCTGAGATAGGCTGCCTTTTTTCTTGGCTCGTTTTTTCTTGAGTTTCTGAAGCCTCGCATTGTCTTTGCCTGGCTTTGGCAGTAAGGGCGGAGGATAATGCTGGGAAAGGTCAGGATCCAGCCCATTACTATAGCTTACTTCCATCAGCATTTCAGATTCCTGCAAGACAGAAGAGAAACATCAGTCTTTTTAACTTCCTCCAAAAACTTTCTGAACAGACACAAACCAGGCAAATGATTCATCATAACAGGGCTGTTATCTAACAGTCTGTTTCATCATAGGTCTATTGTAGTCCATATCAAAAATGAGTCAACGTTTCCCAGAAAAAAAAGAGAAAATCAAAGCCAAGCTCTAACAAATAACTTTTCAATAGAAACTAGATCATTAAGAAGAGAGGAGCAAGACTTTGATGAAGTGCCTTTGTTGCATGGCGTGCTGTCTCTAATCGCTAAACAATTAGAAATGTTGAGAAGTTTTGTTCCAATGCAGCATTTGGCCAGAAAATGCATTTTTATGTCAGAAATATCATCAGCTGGGCAAATAATCCCTGTGTTTGTTTTTTTTTTATTAATTGGATATTCAATTTAGGTCCTATGTTGTTTGACAAGTATAGATGTTGATATGACATTGTAAAACCTTGTCGTTCTTCTTTTTCAGCGGGACTTTTCTATGAAGATTTGTAAAACACAAACTGGACTTTAAGGAATTTTGGGTAAAAAAAAAAATCTTTGATACTGCACAAATTATAGCCACTATCACTTTACCATTCTCTGTATTTCAGGTTTAAGTTGGAAATGAATTTAAATGATGTTGTAATAACACATTTCCTGTAATACTTTGTATAATTTTACAAAAGGTAGTGACACAAATAGTGTGTCTTTTTTCTTTTCATCCTGAATTTTAATCTCAAGATCTTTGAAAACGTTGCAATAACTTCAATTAAACAGATTCCTGCTGTGTGTTCCTCAATAAAAGTTTCTGTCTTTGCTTCCTTTGTCATTTACTGTGTCAGTGACCTTATTGTCGTCTTCTGTGTTCCCAGTATAGTGTGTTCAGCTGCTTACCATCTGTACTGATTTAACCTGTGCTAATGGCTCTGAGACAAGTCTGCAGCTGGCTTTAGAAAACTATGAGCTCTCATGACAAACGAGCTCATTAGGGCTTCAAAACTCTTAATTGGGTCCTGAAGATGCTGCATGGCTACAAGAAGCGTCAACATTGGAAATAGAAAGGCATGTAAAGCCGTTGCTTATGGCAAGGCTACTTTGAAATGATGACAAACTACTTATGAAAATAGTCTCTCAAGGAGACTGTCGGATTTAAAAATGACCTCCGCAAGAAATAAAAGTAAACCCAAAGGACAGTGATTGACACATACAGGAGGGTGACCAGGTCCATGCAGGGAGGAGGGGTGCTAGTAGTGAATGTTCATAGGCAAGGAAACTTAAAATGGGAGCAGCTGTAAATTGGGTCAGAATTCCACAGTCATTGACATAACAAGCAAACAATGAGAAGGAGGTTAAAGGTCAGAAACATAATTAACTGACAATAAATATGATATACATGCTTCTGTAGCCAGGATATTAGCCAGATGTGTTTAAAAAGGATTTGGGAGAAACGAGCTGCAGAGGAGGGGAGCTGAATCAAATGAAAGTATTTTACCAGTAATATGAAGGAAGACTCATTTATTTCAACAGATATCTCTAGTAAAATTCAACTACTCTTCTTTAAAACACATGTTTTCTAGGTAAAGTATTCTACAGAGGAAGCTTACACAATATCTCAAGAATAATTCATATTCAAACTTTGACATTGACAATTTATTGACATTTTATGGTAGTTTCGTTTACTGTATAATCTACTTTTCCTTGGCTGTCTCGAGTGGCAACATGAGCTTATTGTTCCTTTCCTGTCTGAATGCTGGAGTATCTTTGGGTGACACTAGAAAATGTCCAGAGTCTAATTTTAGCCTGAGCGAAATAAGAGCAAACACCCTGACACCAAGCACCTGCTGCCTGCTGTCCTGCACTCACACAAACAGCCTCAGTCTGCTGGATATCAATCTGAGACCCAAATCCTCTCAGACCGACTCTGGCTGCGTGCTTAGCTTCGTGTTTTAGAGCGATGATTATATTTAATTTTTGAAAATGTCACGTTTGCCCCAGAGAGAAGCAGGAAAATTGGACCCAACAGGAAGTGCAAGTAACCAAAAAAAAAAAAAAAAACCCTCTGTATGTCATGAAATTAAAGATTTTGGGCGTTTTTTGAGCAGACGTTTAACATGAATCTGTGCTGTCGAAGCGACTCCTGAAGTCACAGTGACAAGGAAGCCAGCTGACACATTAGAAGTCCCCCTTTTAAGGCTCTGGGGTTGGATATCTTGGAGGCTTTCATTGGAGCAGCTCAAAAGGGGAAAGTATAATATTAGCTTTGTGATAAAACTGTGTCATGACCTCATTCAGTCTAGCTTTGAAGAACACAATTAAACAAAACAGAGGGCAGGCTCTCCAGTAATCATCATGTTGCTAGTTTATGCATCTGAGCAACACTTACCTGATATGGAAATAGGTGTTGCTTGTGTTTTGCTGGGCAGGCTGCAAAGCAAACAAAACAGAGAAAATTTATTTGCAGCTAAAAGTGGACTACAGTAAAGGCCAATAAAAAGATTTAAGTATAACTACTGTGCAAGTGTGCAGGTTTTGCTAAAGGCTAATGGCTAATTCCAGCTTAAATCTTACATCTAAAAGTGTGCAGAAACAGGGTAAACATTGCAGTGCATGCGCTTCCTCTCACAGAAATACATACAGTATTTGCATCATGCGTTTAAGATTTCATATAGCGCATTGCTTCTATCATGCACCATTTGCAAGTTAGCACCCAGCTAACAGGTCATGCTGCAGTATCACCAGCTTGTCAATCAACAGACACTGAGTTTGACTGGTTTACCTTCGGCGAGCGGCTGTCGGGACAAACTGCTCTCTGCTTGTTAATCCCTGATCAGGGTGCCACATGGCCGACTCATCCTGAAGTGAACTGAAGCCTTAGGGAGCGAGCCACAGTGCCCGTGGCCACTCCAAAAATAAAACTGTTGCCTTCAGTGTGTGTTGCAGGGGCAGATGGGGGTTTCCAGGCCACCTGAGATGGCTGAGATGCAGCCCCTACAGGCGGTCTGCAGACACCTCCACCTGAGGGAAGGTGGTCGTTGTTGTTAGCTCAACAGACAAGCAGGAAGAAAATATCAGTTTGTAAGCAATAGCAAGAGGCCTGTACCTGGCATCAACAAGAACGGGTTCACTGGTTTTTAACCCAGCATCTATTCAAGTTTTGTTGACAATGAGATCCTCAATCACAAGCCAACTCCTAGTCCAAGGGAACTACCTTTTTGAGGAACTAAAAGTTTCCGTCAGCCTGTTGATGTCTGGGGTTAACAATGGGGAAAACAAATTGTTTTCATTTTCTTGAAAATGGCAGCTTAATAAAACGCTGTGAGTACTCCACCAATCAGAAATGTTAAGTGCTGCAAGCTCCACCCCCAAAACGTCAAAGTCATGTTCTCCAAGATGATGAATGAATTTTTGGAGGTTAAAATAATGTGCCTGGAACTTCAAGGGTAACTCAGTGGCCATGTTACATTGTGTTTAATGTAGGTGGAAGATGCTGAAGAGGAAGAAGAATGCCTGGAGTGAAAAAAGGCGATTGATTTTGAATTTTTTAGACTGTCCATAAAATGTCCAGCACTACAATCTGGTACCTACATTACCCACTTCGTAACGTAGTCACTGAGTGACATCACTGGAGGCAGTTTACCAGATTACATGCAGCTTCCTCTGGAGCCACAGAAGGACCTGTAAACATACTCTTTAATGCTAGGATGTGTAAAAGAGTTACCCTTTAATTTTGAACCAGTACCTGTGATGGAAACATGGCTTCTCAGCTTGTTCAGGCTTTCAAAAGCAGTGATAAATATCAGTTTACAAAAGAGAAGTCGTGTGATGTTGAGCCAAATCAAACACATTTATTTTGTTTTTTTCTTAGGTTTCACTTTATTTTGACCAGATTTCTGTCCACATTATAGTTGTAGTCTATATGAATAACCCCAGTAGACCTGACAGAAGGCAGGGTTTGCAACTGTGTTGTAATCAGCATAAGTATGACTTTATTATAACCTTTCTTTTTAAAAGAGTATTATAATGGCTTACGAGTCCTAAATGAGCTCCATACTTGATGGGGAAGATATCAAAATGGCAAGTTTTTGGGTGGGGAAGTTGTTTTTTTATAAGAATCTTAAGTATTTTAACAAGGGTTTGACAAAGAAAAATAAAAATAGCAGTGAACCCTTCAACCTCCAGCCTGTCTGTAGTTGACTAAAGTTACAGCTTTCTGTCAATGCTGCTATAAACACGTGTTTCCATGCGGTGCCTGTTCTGCAAACCAAGTGTCACTTTACATCATAAAACTTTCCCTCCTATTTCCTCCTGGAGAATTTATTTCTGTGAGGCGGGATTAGGAAGTTGGCCTGAAACTAAATGTTCTCTGCTTTGTAGTCTGCCAGGCATGTACACCAGTCACTACATCAGCGGAGCCACTCATGTAACTATGTGGCATAGTTTTGTGTATTTTGTTTCTCCAAAACTCTGTATTTTATTTTATGATAACTGACAGTCAGTGTTGTTGCACCAGAACCTATGACCACTAGTGGCAGCATTGGGTTGCATTGAGTAAGTGATCTTACTGAGGCCTTCTCCAGGGAGGGGTCAAGGGAAACTCAAACCCCTTCCAGTGCTCCTCTACTTTAGCTGCTGACAGGTTAGCTAGCTGTCTGTGAACCAGGTGGGATCTCAATGAAGGAATGAACACAAAATACCAACAAATTTGGAGGCACCCTTTCAAGTTCAGTTTGTTCTTTCTCTGCATCAAATAAATGGTCAGTACATTTCAAACGATGAATAGGATGTGTTGGTGTGCTCGAGGACTGTGTTTATACAATCAAACTCCAGAAAAACGCAAGTGTGCTTGAAGAAAAGGATCAGCATGTGAGAAGACACAACAAACTTCATGCGTGGAGCTAGAACAAAAGTACTTGAAGTAGGTTAAAATAGCCTTTTTTCAAAAAATTGCTACTTACTTAGAGAAGACGTGTCATCTCCCACATGGGATTCACTGACATCTCCACCTGCATCCACTCAATCAAGATTGGTTGACGCCCCTTGCCAAGTCTACAAAATGTTTGCTTGATCTTTGTCCAGAATGTTGTACCCTAATGAAGACCTTCAAGGTTAATGCCGGCAGTATTTTATTGTTCTATAAGTAGCCATGTTTTGCATAATTCAATTGTGTAATATTTTCAGCTCCACACATGAGTACTATGTCCATGTCAGTGGGAAGTGGTTCAGATAAACAGCTTTGAGTTGGGGTTTACGTGGCTTTGGCCACTAACTAAAACATAAAGGAGAAGCAACCACCAGTTTACAGAGTTGTTACAGGAAAAGGGTGCTGAACAGACAGCATCATTAGTGGTCATTAGAGGTCATGTTTCTGGTCACCTGATGAATTGAAGTGTGATATTCACTCTCCTTTAACTTTTGGTTTGGTTTGACATCAAGCTTGTGCTTCATCATCAGCTGAGACAACTTGAGACAACCAATTATGTTCATTGAGGTGCACAGATAGGCCATTATAACCTGACACTTCTCACTATTACTCTGCTGATGTACCCGGTGATGATGTTTATGTCCGTTAATGAGGATTAGCTCTCTCATCCTTGACGATGCTCAAATTCATGAAGGGCTCCGTCAAAGAACAGAGCCTTTCCTGCCAAACATAACAGCTTACTATGATTAGTCAACTCCATAGTCATCAGAAACAGACGTTTGCAGCCCCCATCAGAAGTATGGTTTGATTTTAGAAAAAGAAGCACCATTGTTCTGGTCAAGTTAGATTGAATTTTGTTTCCCAGAAAATGCATTTGCTGTCAATAAGCATAATTTCTAGGATACAGGGTTGAATGCAAGTGGTGGAAGATGTCTTCAGATCAGTCACTTAAGTAAAAGCATTAACCACACTGTAAACATAAAAAGGTCATTCATGTTGTTGTAGTCATTCTGAACTATTGTATAGGACAGCAAATAATGTTATTATGGACTAGTAAGTGATTTTTTTCTCTATTATTTGATTTATTGTTTGGTGAAAGATGCTCACAATTACCCAAAGTGACAACTTTTTATAGTTTTGATTTGTTCAACAGCAAGTCCAATATTAGAATAATAAAGGGAAAGTAGCAAATCGATACAAGTGTAAGTATTTTTACCTGAAAAATGACTAATTATCAGTGTAGTTAATAATTAGTGTCCGTCATTTGACAAATTGATTAATAATTGTGTTGTCCCAGCCATACATGTAGAGTAGCTTATATCCTGTCAGGTTGTTTATTTCAAAACAAAGCATCATTTTATAAGCTCTCAGAAAATAACCTGTCAAACAATTGTAGTGAAGTAAATAGAGCAATATTCCATTATTAGAATGAATGAATTAGGCATGAAAAGAAAAGGTTCAATTTGTCAGGGAAGGGTTAAAAGGAAAACTATGGAAGGGAAAGGAGGACCCAAACGCAATACACACGGGAGGCGAGGATAAGGGAACAAACAAAAAGCGAGCTTTAATGAAAGCTGATACAAAAACCAAGGCAGCCAAAACGGAACAAAAAGCAAAGTAACAACTGAAACAACCAGGCAAAGTAGCAACTTAACGGCAAGACAAAGTACAACGAAAAAAATCAAAGTTCAACCCAAACATGGAAAAAATGCAACATAAATCCAAAACATACCAAACGGGCATGGAGCATGGACAGGAGCATGGACAAGAGAACAGCCAACAGAAAACAATGACTGGACAAGGAGTGAAGGGAACACAGAGACTAAATACACAGACACTAATGACATGACGAGGAACAGGTGAGGAGAGAGGAGGAAGGAAGCCAGGTGAGATAATGAGGGGGAGGAGCACAGAGGAACAGACCAGGAGGGAACAAGACAACAGACAGAGGGAGCCAGAGGGGAGAACATGAGAGAAACTTAAAGGACACATGAGGGCATGGAAAATCAAACACATGACACACAAGACAAGGAAAAAACATAACACAAGACATGATACCAAGATGTAAATCATAAACAAGAACCCAAAAACCAAATACAAAGACAAACACAAACAGGAGTCATGACACAATTTATCTACAGTACTTGGTAAATGGTAAATGGTCTTGCATTTTTATAGCACTTTTCCAGTCTACTGACCACTCAAACCGCTTTACAATACTTGCCACATTCACCCATTCACGCACACATTCATACACTGATGGCGGAGGCTACCATACAAGGCACCAACTGCTCATCAGGAGCAACCTGGTGTTCAGTATCTTGCTCAAGGATACTTTGACATGTAGCTGGAAGGAGCCGGGATTCGAACCACCAACCTTCCGGTTACTAGACAAGCCGCTCTACCTTCTGATGTATAGCCGTACCCTGCATGAGTACAATATTAGTGAGTATAGTTCGTTACATTCCACCACTGGTTGTTTCATGGTTTGAGTTGGTGGTTCAGTTATTTCCTGTTTTATTTTGAAGTTCTATCCTCAGGTGTCTTGTTTCACTTCCCCCTTTTGTCTGTTTTCCCACCCAAATTCTGTGGTCACCTGTGTACGATCAGTTAATAACCCCTTGTGTATTTAAGTAATTTTATTGCCCTCTCTCTTTGTCAGTTCATCTGATCTGCTTTGTCCTTGACTTCCGTGTCTCCCTATCCCATCCTCCCATTGTGTGTTTCTGGCTTTTGGTTCCTTACTCTTTGTGTTATTCCTGGTTTATATTGGCACTTTGCATTTTTGTTTTTACTTTGCTTTTTTGGTTTGTACTTTGTTTTGCTTTTGTTTCTCGGGGGTTTGCGGGTTTTCTGCCTTTTAATTGCTACACTTTGGATTTAGATTTTCAGCTTTTGTAATTAAAGCTCACTTTTCTGTGTGTTACTTGCTTTCCTGTGTGTCTTGGTCCCCGTTCTGTAAACCTAATAGGTTGGGTATTGACCTGCTACCTCCAGTCCTCCAAATTAAACAACACCATACATTGTCGTTTGTATCTGATCTGATGTCATGGTGAATATCAATAGGTTGACAACATTTTTGAATAGTTTTTTGGTCTTAAACTGTGGTTAAGCTCTCGGCTCCAAAACAACATGCTACATCTGCATCGTCATGGTGCTCAGCACCTTTGGCATGAACTGCTGTGGTTTTGTTTGACAATGTCTACTGTAGACCTTAGCTATTTTCGGACCTAGTGGCTTAGAAAATATGTCATGGAATGTGGTGGCTAATAAAGATTTGGTAATAACCCCCTCACACCTTGCACAGCCTGGTAGCAAAGCCCTCTGGTGACGTTATGTTAAACCTCCCTGCAGCTGTGCCCACCATGCTGGATTACTGCGTGGGCATTAAAACAGAGAGCAGACTACCAGAGGTGGACTCAGACTGTCTGAGGGGCCGGGGCAAAAAAAGGGCACCAGCTGCATTCAAAACTATTTTAAGATTAAAATTGTTTAAATTCTGTGATATTACTGTTATGGAAACACACAAGGAACTATTAACAGTTTAAACATTTACAGACACATAGGCCAGCCAATTTTCTAGCATGCAGGACAGCCAGGAAGGCACTGAATTTTATTTCCCTGCCTGTTTGGCCACCACAGAGAGCAACATATTCTGACATTTCTGAATACAGGTGAGAGTTTTTTTTTTAAATTGTTTATTTGTAATTGTTGTTTATTGATTGGGTACCACAAATAATAATCAGTCTACAAGCTAGCGGATGTTACTCTGAAAATTAAAAATAGTGATAAACATGTTATTGTCCCTTTCTGCTCCAGTGGACTTTCTGTTCTGTCACTGTGTCGCTCTGCGTTGACTGAGTGTCTGACTGATTGACTGACTGGTTGATGAAGTGTGCTGGTGGGCACATAAACACACACACACACGCTTGCGCGCTCACACACACTTTCGCTCCATTGTCTGGATGCCAGGCTGATGTGTAACCCCCCCTCTCAGCCTTCTATCACTGTAAATTTAGCAACAGAAGCTTCTCAGCTGCTCCTTTCCAAAACCTGAGCCCTCCTCTTCCATCCACAGTATTTCATCCATCTCCTTCTCCAGGGTCATGGCTGCCCACCACCCCCCCCCCCTCCCTCCCCACCTTTTCCACACATAAACATACATAGTACACACACACACACACACACACACACACCTCGCTCTCATCCCACAGCCAATAAGGGCCTGATGAGCTCAAGTATCACTATAACACAAGGACTTATTCTCTGAGCGGAGCCTGGAGATACTTACAGATCTTCATCTTCATCGTCGGAGGAGCTTCTCTTCTTCTCTGAGGTAGGACGACCACTGACAGGCAGCGGCTCTGTATCGCACTTCAGCCATCAACAACCATTGTTTTTTTTTTAAACACTTTTGTGTCTCCTTTTATGCCAGAATCGACTGGTTGTAGATTTTATGTGTTTTTATTGAATGCATGTGAAGGAGAAGGAAAGGGCCTCAGGCTGAGGGAGAACACAAATCTGTCCTCCAACACTGCAGTCAGTAACTTCAGGAGGGACGTCTGAAGTATGTGCAGACATGTTCTGCTGCATGTCAAACATGTGTAGTTTATGTTTGGGACAGTTCACAGTCTGGCTCTGGAGCGGGAGTCCAGTTTCCTGAGGCAAGATTGACTTAACACATGGTAAAAATCTCACTTTATGTCACTGAATCCTTAAAGCTTAAATTTGATATGTGTTGTATCTTTTAAGGACATAGATCAGCATTTGAAATGATGAAGTAAAACCAAAGAGCTTCAGAGAGAAACGTAAATAATTAAAGACACACAGTTAAGTACAATGACAATGAAATTAAATCAGATATCTCCTCTTTCTGTGTTGTCGAGGTTTAAGACAACTAAGTAAGTTGTGAATTCCAGCAATAAATAGATTAATTCGATTTTTATGTTTTTATGTCTTTAATTTACTTTCTGACTGTTTTACCTGCACGCAGAGGCTTTGTGTGGGTCTTCGTAGTCATAAAATGGCACACTTGCCACATTGGCACTGAAGTTTGGCATTGGATGTAAACTCTGACCTGCTGAACTGCTGACTCAATATGAACGAAATTCCTGGGGATACAGTGAAGGTCCCTTAGAGAGGCTCACAGACGTAATCGCAACTAGTTCTCACCTTCAGCCCGAAGGCTCGAAGAAACAATCATTCTTTGAATGCCAAAGCCTCAAACCAAGATTTTCCGTTTGATTCATTTTCTGGTTTACTTTTGGTGTATTAGCAACATTTTTGTTTTTTCACATATCATTTCACAGTGTGGTGCTGGTCCCCATGAGCACGAGTGAATGTCAACACATGAGACACGCATGTTCACACACACTCACAGCATTATGGTCAATCTTTTTTTTATCTCTGTCTAAAACGTTCATTGTACGCATGTAAATGACAGAGATGTAATGATTCTCCTCCTGTAACCTCTTTCTGTTGAACTTTAAACCGAGACATGGGCAGACACGAGGTGCTGAGATAGTGATGATACGTTTACTGTCAGAGACAACAAACCCATTCATTGTCCATCTACCAGCTCCTCTCTTCCCTCTTTGTGAGACTGCTGTGATACTTCTGTGCATTCGTCTCATATTTCAGTCTAAATCTGCTCTCGATTGGCTCAGGATATGATTTTCCTCCGCGGTCTCACCTGTTTCATCGGTCTTACGGTTTCAGCGGCGAGTTTTAGTTTCAGATAAGACTCAGGAACACTTCTCAGCATCCAGTGCTCTCATACTTAAGAAATGAAGTGGCCACCCACTAAATATACAGAGTGCCGAAGTGTCGGTATGTACTGATCGAATGCTGGACACACAGAGGTGAGGCCGCTGTCAGCTGTAAGTCGATCAAAGAGCTCGTTTGTTGGAGGAGCATGGTGATTGGCTGTTTGAGTGCAGAGGATCCTCCCGCCGGACCGAGCCGAGGGATTAAAGCAGCTATTTGGACACCGTTCCTCAGCTGATGGGTAGAAATATGATACAGAACTAATCCCTCAAGTCCTCTGCAGCTGTGCCCACTGCTAAGTGTGAAGGAGTCATCCAAAGACACTAAATATACATGTATATATATATATATACATATATATACACACATATCAAATATGATATAGAAGATACAGAGAGCAGAAATCCTCTAACATTTGCTCCAGTAGAGCTTTTCCTTTGGACTGAACTGATGTCGCAACATTAGCTGAGCTTCAGAGTGCCTATAGGAACATTTTGGGCTGGTTAGAGGGGTGTTCCCTATATAGAGGATCAGAGGGCCAGTTTTTATGAACTGTGAAAGCTGGTGTTGAATCCAAGAGAGCATTTATTAGGTTTGAAGGGCTGTCTGCAACAACAGTGAAATACATTTGCTCTGTACTGTATGCATTAAGTTTAGCACTCGTTATAAAAAGTACACACTTTTTTTTTCACCTTCCTATGGTACAATGGAGGTAAATGGAATTTAATTTGGAAAAAATGCCTCTTAAAAAAACTCTCTAAGGCTATCATCCAAAATCATTTTATTAGTTATCACAATTTAAATTTATTTACCAAAGTACAAGAAAAAAAAAATCATTATGAAATGTCAACCAAGAAGTTTGTCAGTTTGATTCTTATAAATTCTCTTTGATTAAACAGCCTGGGTTAAAACTTTTTAAGCTAGAAAGGGCATTTTTATGCAGAAGATAATGGGCTAATTAGCTGACTAACAAATGAGCAGGTAAAATGTGGATGTAAACTGAGGCAAATTCAGCCCACAGGCCACCAGTTGAATAGGTCTGCTGTAAACCCTTTTATTTATATGTCAGATTTTTTTTTTTTTTAAAGTTCCCTTAAAAAATCCAACAGTGGAATTTAAAAAGTACTTTTTGCAATTAAATTCCAAATTAAAACGGTTGAGTTTCATATACAGACTTTACACAAAATCCGACCGCTGTGTTGGTGTTGTTCTTGGAACATAATTATTAATGTCATAGCTTTGTGACCTAAAAAAGTATTTTGATGAGCATACCGAACCAAATAGAGACAGAAAAATTACAAGTGAACAAAAATGAGCTATAACAATGTGTTTCTGACCAGTGAATGAGAGTCCTACACTACCCAGTGTGGACATGTCAAACCTTGAAACAACTTAAATTATAATGTTTGATTAACAACACCAACAGGAGTGGCAAAGATATGACATCAGAACAATGTGACTGGCCAGTTGCAAAGATGGTCCTGGAACAACATTCATTATAATGTTCTAGGAACAACCAACACGGCCACATCAGAAAAATACAGAGCATACGGTTCGGTGGCTGACTGACACATAAAATATGATTCATACTGTAAGTGTCCAAAATCACGATTTACTGCTCCTTTATTGTGTTACCTATTTACACTGTACGTTGTATTACATATCTTATGTGACATCTTATGATGGTGAGAAGCTGTCGTTGAAAAGTAATCTTTCAGTGAGATAGGAATATAAACCTGACCTTTAATGATGCTGGCCCTTTAAGGGATTATGTAGTCTGCAGGCGACAATAGATGTTTCCTCCAACAGTCATTAGATATTAATTACGCTAAAAATAGAGCCAATGACGTGAGTGTTAATGATGTGGGGACCTTGATTGGATCCTCGGGTCTTGTAATAAACCTGCAAAGAAGATAACACCTCACAAACAGCTGAGTAAACCGTTCTGGACGAGGTGTTTGGACCGCGTGATAAACTCCTTGAGGACAGATTTAATATGCTGTAACTGCATTACAAACAATACTGGCATTCAAAATCTAACTCAAGTAAAAGTGCAGAGGACATATTTTCAATGTAAAAGTAGAGGTACGACTTGTGCTGTAAATAGCTCCATTGTATTAACTATTAAATGTTAAATATGTTGTTCACTGTTTGACAGTTTCATATGACTGAGCTGGAGATTTGTGTTTATTTCTGCAGCAGGACAGACAGATGTCTCTGTGGGGATCAGACTCTAACCTCTTCATACCCACAATGTCTCTGCTGCGGTTTCAGCCCTGTCAACTCATCGCGCTCTCTGTCTGTTCCCACAGGTGTGAAGCCTGCTGTCACCATGTCTGACACTGAGGAAGTGTAAGTGAATCCCACACTGTCAATGCTGTGGTTTCATCGCTCTTAACTTTAATGAAACCAACTGATGCGGTGAAGCCAGTTGGAATTTCATGTTTGATTGATTTCTGAATGTCTTTTCTTCGTGTTTCAGGGATCAGCTTGAGGGTAAGTGACAATGACTCGCCTTGCTGTATTTCATATTTACAGTGTAACAACCAGAGTAGATGAGGTGAACTCACAAAATACATTTTCTTCGTCTTGTGTCACCCCTAAGTGGTGATTTTGTGACAGATTTTTTGTTTTCTCCTTTTAGTATAAAACAATTTTCAAAGTGTATGAAATGAACAAATGTTTTTTTTAACCATATATGTTGTATACATTTGTAACATCAATCTAAATATAGCATATGATGTATTTATTTTTCAAATACAGTAGCTTGATTTAACACCATGTTATATTTGTTTCTGTTGTCCCACTTCATGCCTTGTTTTTTCCCAAACTGAAGATGAGGAAGGTAAAGACGACTGAATCGATTTAAAGACATTTCTCTACTGCACTAATTTGTCAGCTGCCTGATTTCACGCTTAAGTTGAAGTGTTTGACACCGAGACCTGTTCACTATACAGGATATACTAACATCAGCGCAGATTCATTTTGGGTTTTAGGAGGACTTCCTTAATGCATCAAGGAACTTGGTCATATAAAGCAAATCCGACTCTCTGGTGGATGGATCTCCCTTGTTGCTTTATTTACTCAGTTTCATTAGCTTTGTAGATTTTTTCGCAAAATCATATAAGCCTTTTATACAGAGACAAAGTTGTTTGTATTTTTCATTTGTTTATTTTTGTTTTTTTAAGTGAGGGCCTATTTACTAGGGAGAAAGCAGACTAGGCTAACACCCAGCTGTCAGTCAAACACTTCCAAGTTAAGGGTGACTTTTTTTTTTTTCAGTCGCACGGTCAAGAAAAAAATGTGATCGAGCTGCTCAGCTCTCTACATTGATTTTCTTGGCATGTGACATGTTACTGTCATCTGTAAATGTCACATCAATGCAACTGTCATTGACCTCATTCACACAACGGCCATATTCTCAACAGTGATGATGTAAACTAGCCTAACTGGACAGCTTGTCATGAAACTTAACTTACAAAACACTGGGTTGTCACTAGGCCACTCATCCAAAAATCAAAATGGACTGAAGTCCAAACTGGCAGCTTTTTTTTTTTTTTAAAGTTACGTCACAATATATTTAGCAAAAAGTTATAGCAGGCTGTAGCAAGATGTTGGTTAGGTATTTCACTACAAGCTAGCTAACTAGCTTACACTCTGCTAGCTAACAGTCTAGACGCTTTTCCATTAGCTTGCAATTCCTTTATTTTAGGTTTCTTTCATTGGTCTTTCCACACATTAAAAGTGAAACTTGTATATATGTATATATTCATTATATTTTATATATATATATATATATATATATATATATATATATATATATATATATATATATATATATATATATATATATATATATATATATATATATTACAGTAGTTTTAGTTTTTTTCTGTGAATATTTATTTAAACCAAGTTTTATTTTTGAAAATGTTCTTCATAAGTGCTGTTACCTCACAGTATTAACATATCAGGGATATTAAGATAAGGAGGAATATATATATTTTTTTTAAAAAAGCCTTTATGATGGCATTAGGCTCCTGTACCCCAAATTCATTTGGACCTATATTTTAATGAGTTTCAAGCTCAATGTTTTGTCTGTTTATCTGCATAAAATCAAGACAAGCTGGTTCCTCTTTGGGTAGCTTTCCACCTCAACAGTTCAATATGGCTTCTGTGTGAAAGGTTGACTGACCTTCTCTCATCATCATGTGTTTCTCTCTCTCTCCAGCAGCTCTGTCCCTCGCTCATCTCTCCATCCTCTGTGTTACTAAAGTAATCTCTCACTTTTGGTTTCTAATGGCTCTGTCATGTCTGTGGTCTTCATTAACGGCCTTCTCCGACACCCTCCCTCTTCCCGGCGGTTTGGTGCATGCTGCGTGCCCGTAGCCCAGGAGGAGGTAGTAGAAGTAGAAGTAGCCCCTGAGGCGGAGGCCCAGGTAGAAGCAGAGCCAGAGGTAGAGCCTGAACCAGAACCAGAGCCAGAGCCAGAGCCAGAGCCAGAGGAGGTGGTGCAGCAGGTTGAGGAAGGTATGTGGCATGGGCGGTCCTTTCACCTTTCTCCTGCAGGACATTCAGCACTCTGCTCCGTAGGATAGATAGACTGTCCATTCAACATCAACACGCTGCGTAACATATCCTGCCTGACAAGTCAAATTGCTCTTAAAGGACAGTGACGCATGGTTTGAGTTTTTGCCCAACTTTAAAATTGTATTTATTTATTTCCCTTTCCTTTGAATATATTTGAATTCTTTCTATTAAATCACCATTTTTACAGTCAAAAGTGAAACTTGTTATCAAAGTTGATATCATTAAACATTAGTTTCGTCTTTCCTGGATAATGTTTTCAAACCACAGTTAAATCAGTATCATTTTACATTTGATATTGACAGTCATACTACATACAGGTTATCTTGCCTGTGAATGAAACATTCACTCTTGTTACAATAAAGAGTCCACTGCGTCTCTTTTTTTGGAAGGAATTCCATTATAATTATGAATCAGAGTCATTTTCAGAGCAGATAGAGAATCCAAATAATCTAAAAAAAAATCAGGAAAGCTAAGAATGAGCAGAAACTCAAATCATGCTCAAACAGGTGTTGAAAGTTTTCCTTTACGCAGTGACAGAAATCTGCCGGTATGTTGGAGATGTTTTCCCAGTGTAACAATTATCTGTTTCCTGTTGGAGAAAGCTGTGGAGTCTCTGCAGTAGACATTAGCGCTGCTACATCACACTCTACTGGCAGATTTGCAGACAGAACATTTGAAGACTACAGGGTCGATTGTCTTGTTAGGTTTGATATTTATCCAGTCCACTACTCTAGTTCCTCTTCAGCTTCCCGTCAGCCCTTTCCACCAGAGTTACCTCCTCTTCATAACTGCACGCAGAAGTGATTTAAGAATTTGTGAAGTGTCAGGATGCATCCGGGAACAGCAGGAACGGATGGTATTTAGTATTTCAATAAGCAAATACTTAGGCCACATGTAATCTAGCTGTATTAGGCAGCAGCATGTTAGATACCAGCTGCACATCTCCTCCGTACAGTATTTTGGAGTATTTTGACTGTGTGAACATAAACATACAGTGTAGCTATTTAAGCCAACATAATGGTTCAGAGTTACATTAACCCCAGTGGTGGAATGTAACTAAGTACATTTACTCAAGTACTGTATCCAAGTGAGATTTTAACTTGGACTTTGCTTGAGTATTTCCATTGTACGCTACTTTATACTTCTACTCCACTACATCGTAGAGAGAAATGTTACTACATCTATTTGATGTGTTTTTATGATACGATCAGCACGTTTTTCTCCCAGTGTATCAAATATGGCGGCTTGTTCTGTGGCCCAGTGCTTCAAACTGCGACTATATATATACCTCCAGAATCACTTCCAGATTATAGAGAGTAACAGACTGACAAAATTGCACAGGAGGATGTGCTTTGGGTCGTAAGGTGGGTCAAATGCAGGACTTCCACCCAGGAGGTCTTAGTGTGAGTCTTGTGTGTGACCGAAATTCAAAGTTGAACTGTGAAGTAACTGAAGTGAGGTAACTGAACTTTTACTTATTTCAACCCATAATAAGATAAGATTGTCTTAAACACAACTTAGTAGTTTTGGTGCCTAAACCTAACCACACTGTAACTGTTTGACAAAGTTAACCACATGGATCTCATAATATGGTACATTTTTGTCAGCAGGCTTTATTTTAAAAGTCTCACTGGACATTACATATTCAATATTGCCAACTAGACTGTGTGCAAAGCCGACGCCAGAGGGGAAAGTAGTGTGTCATAGTTTGAAGCTTGGAACCACTGACCAAACCTACCATATTTGATAAGGTAGGAGTGAGAACATGTTGATACGATGGTATTTTTACTTGAGTGAGGGATATCACGGAAATCATTTAGTTATGAGAGACCCACGCTCACCCTGTTATACCAAAGCAAAGAAGTTATGCATGTTTTTTTTTTGTTTTTTTTAAAGATCATTAGCTAAGCTGCGGACCAACTTCACATGGGTTTACTCCAGGTCACTGTTGTGTGAAAGGACTATCAGTTACACAGATTGCTGAGGTTTGCATTTGGCTGTACCAAAGAGGAGTGTAGCATATCTGACATCATGACCTGGGAACTCATGGATTTTTTTATAATCATCACTTTTCCACCCTTAAAATGACAACCCACAGGATCAAAAATCCTGATATTTTGGGTGAACATGGACCAAGAAGCCACCATCAAAATTTTGTTGAATTGCTTTTTAAAATTGACTTTGAGCTTTTCCAACCATTATGTCAAAATTGTAACTGTACACGATTTCTCTTTAGCTAGTTGGCACTACTCTGAGCTATTTTCTGTGCAAACTTTAATTTCAACAACTTCAACCCTCTTTTATGCCACCCTCAAAACAAATTTAAAATTACAGCCTTACTGCTGAAAGAAGCCAGCATGAAATAGTTAATTCATTCCAGTGTCGTGAATGTCACAGCCACTAGGTGCAACACACACCAGCAGTGTGTAATAAACACTTGAACCCATTGTTTTATCTATGTAAGCACACACACCTGCAGCATCAACGTCGGGACACTGCCATACCCCCAGCGTCACTGTGTCTACTCTCGTTTTATCACGTTCGCTCCCTGATCGGTATGTCACGTCAAGGCCTGTGTGTTGCATTTTAGTCTTGTTCTGATGAAGAACACTAAAGTGCCTTCTGGTCTCTTCGGGCTCCTCGAAGAACCTCCATGAACCCCTGTTTTTTAAACGCAGTGCACTGCAGCAAACACTTGGGCTTTGCTTTAAAAAATGTCCACGGTTATCACATCACATCACCATCAGTGTTAGCCGTCACACAGTCAACACATTTTGTCCTGTTTCCAACACTACTGCTCGGTGTCAGACGTGTGTGTTGATTATGAGCTGTGCTTTTAAGTGTTGAAAGGGAGGAGAAGAACATCAAATGTCTTTACATTACTCAACTACCCTGTCTCATCCGTCACCGTGTTTACATCTCATTTCGCGGTAAATGATGATCACGTTTGGCTGACTCAGGTTACAGTCTTGAAGGCTGCAGCGGAGAGGATGATGGGTAATTTCGGTCATGTAAAGCTGTTTCTTTGCCTCCCTTCAGTCCATGTTTAGCTTCTTTCTTTCTGTGTGTAGACAAGGAGTGAAACTGGCACACTGCTCGGAAGCATTTACATTGGGGTGTTGTGATGCACATTTTTCATCCGATCCCTCACTATCCAAGTTTGTTTAAATGCTTTTATGATCCGAGCAATCTGTTTCACACAGAGTGAGTCACTGCAGAAGTCCCAGGCTTTACTCTGTGCTTGCTGAACTTGCTTGTATCATTTTACATTAATCCTGTTCAGCTCTGTTTCATGAACAGCTGACTAAGAAATTGCTCACTACTAGTAGGGAAAATTTATTACACCTAAATGAAAATAAAATAGTCATTCTAGTATGTTTCCATTGCAAGTTGTATTCTTTCATTACGAAAGAGCCCAAAACAAACAAAATCCAACCTCTGACTCGCCAAGTTATACAGGCTAGCTATCTTTTTTTCACCACATGTTTTTTTGGCATTTTAGCAACCAGTGAAAAACAAAATAGGTCATTTGTAAATTCATTTAAAACAGAGTCACATGACAGTTCATAATAAAGCTCAAACGAGCATTAATCTTCCAATACTTAGTTTGAGGTCTGGTTGTGTGTGGTTATTGTCAGGAAAAATAAACCAGAATTTAATGCCAGTAAAAGAGGCACAGATTCCCAGAAGTATAACAATGTGACGGTATGTCCATCACAAAGTGGGACTTGTCAGAAAAACACAGGTCAACCGCAGGTCCTGTTGAGTGTTTTAACTATGTAATCATATATATATATATATATATATGTAATCAATGCTGCCATTTTCTGTCGATGGCAGTGTTGCTTAGTAACAACTAAAGATAATATTTGGGCCAAAAACCTGCCGTAACACTGTAAACGACTGTTGTCCTATGAAAGATAGAAAACACTTTTTCTGCCCACAACCATATTTGGTGTGAAATCCTTGTTATATTCATTCCCTCCGAATGGTCCAAACAACATAGGAAAATTACCAGACTATCATTTGCATATTATTTTCTATTATTAATAGCAAAATAGCAAAATACAGTGTCCTGTCCAAATAAGACCTCAGGATTGTCTGGAAAGCCTTCAGAGTTAATGCATGGCATGATGGGACTTCTGTAGCGGCCGCTGCTGCAACATCAAAAACACCAACACCTCCAATTTTGTAAATGTGCTTTATAAGCTGAGCAGCATAAAGAGGACATGACCAGGCTGCCCAGTCCGACCACTAATGATCTCTGTTCTGCTCTTGCTTTGGACGCTTGCTGCATGCAGAGGCCTATGAAGAGGAAGGTATGTTGATTTCTTCTCTGTTTCTTTTCGTTGGACCTTATGTCTGTTTCCTTGCCTCCCCGGCACTCTTTCACACATGAATAACTCAAGCCTTGTGCACTGATTTGTTTCACTGATCTTCCTTGAGGGAAAGGCAGAATTCACCCGTTTACTTTGGTCTCTTCGTGGAGGAACAGGGCGAAGGATTAGGAAATGCTGAGTCATGGTTAAGGGCCCCACTGCTCATCTCTGCTTCTTCTCTTCTTTGCATGAATGTGTCCGGCCAGTGGACGAGGGAGATCAAGATGGTAGTTTGTATTTCCTGCTGAGTCGCTGATGCTTTGCCTGCGTTTTCCTCCCGTGTTGTCTGTCTTTTTATTCAGTGTGAGGGTCCCATAAAACAGTAAAAAGCTAATCACAAACTTGGTTACTCATTTTTTTTGTAAAAAAAAAAATTTAAAAATCCCACTTGTGTTTTTTTTTTTTTACCATGCACATCAATTAACTGTCAAAGTCCCCTTGTTGTGAACGTGTGCCATGAAGTATGTTCAGACAATTAAACTATTAAATAGTTAATGTGGTGATTTATGGAACACAGTGTACTGATCCTGATTAGTCAGATGCCCCTGATCACACTGGTTTGATTTACACACTAATGCACAACAAATTAACACCGTAAATTAGAGCAGTAAGGTAACACTGTGTACTGACAGCACTGAAAACAGAGGCTAACACACAGGCACCGGACCACTGATCGTGACAAGTGTTGCTACATTGACACTCACTCAAATGACTCTGAAACAACCTGCAGCCCTCAGATGTGAACTCATCCTTTCCACATGGGTCTCCCCCCCGATTAACCAGCTATCTGTTAGTCTTTTTCCATCGCCACATTGATGTTTCTAACAGTCTGATCCTTCTCTTCTCTCCATGAAAAAAAAAAAAAACAGAAGAGAAGCCAAAGTTCAAGTGAGTACACTGATTATGTTATCCATCAAGTTTTCACACTGCTGGCACCTTAAAGTTACTCCCTGTCGTAATTTGAATGTTATTTCCTCCAACAGACCCAGTGCTCCCAAGATCCCCGATGGCGAGAAAGTGGACTTTGACGTGAGTCAACCTGTTTGCGTTGGCTGATATTTATCCAGGGAAAGCTGAGTAAATTAGGGTGATCATATTTTAGGGGGCCTTTAGGAGAACACCACATGCTCGTGTACATGTATGAGTTCAGGTGCGTCTTCTGTGTTTTCATCAGCACAGGTGCTTAGCACATCTACCAAGGCCGGCTTTTAACACCATGAACGTAACCATTTTGTCACTGGGTAATTTTCAAAGGGTGGTTAGCTTCCTGGAGCTCTTTATCACTCTATCAGCGGCATGACAGCCAGCTGGTGGTTTGGAGAGTTATTTCCTCTTGCACAGGAACAAGCTAGTTGCCTGTCAGCTGTATCCTTTGCCGTGTGTTCAGGTGCAACTGTTTGGCTGAGACACAGGCGACGTGAGGCGACACAACAGTCGGCCTTCATCGACACAGATTCTTTAAACAAGGTTGAATGATTGACACACATACAGACGGATCAGTGTTGAATTCAGATCTGTGGTGCATTGTTTATGGTTTCATATTGGGATCGCGATAAACGCATATATGAAAACGAAAATAAGTACAATCTAAAAACAAACAAGAGTGATGAAAACAGGAACATTTGGTAGAGAACACTGAAAACTGAGAAACATTTGAGTATTTTACAGATATTTGTCAGATATTTGTCAGATATTTGTCAGATATTTGTCATATTTGTCACGACACCCAGCTTGAAACGATACAGATGTGCAGGCCTTGTCTCAGTTCCCACACGTAGTTCCCCTGCGTTTGCAGGACTTGCATACAAAAGCATTCACATTGTCAGGTGAGAAGATCCAGAAGCCGTTTACCTTACATTTTTACACACGCTTCTTCCAATCAAGGCAAAGAAGTCTGAGATCAGTTCCAGTCAAAGTGTGGTGCGGTCCTGTCATGCAGTCAGAATGCATCCCTCACGACTCCCACAGTCATGTCATGACAGCATCATTAATTTGTCAGCCACTCCTGCAACGTTAGCAAGAAAAGTGAAGAGATCAAATTCTTTACCGATGTGTGAGACGATCTTTATGTCACGCTGTTATGTTTCTCAAAGAGGCATGGATCTTTTTACTTCTTCGTGGCCCACACCTGTGGTTGCACTCCCTTCAGTCACGTTCTCGTGGCTTCCCACCTATACAGCGTTCCCACGTTTCTCGACTGTCGGGAGGTTGAGCAGGTCAGCCAGTGATCACGAGGTTCGGGATTCTTAATCCTCGCGCCTCCTGTCAGTAAGTGCTTGAGCAGGACACAGAACCACGGTTTGCTCGTGGTGGTCATGGCAGATTGTAAAGCGCTGTTTAAAGACAAGGTATTTCTCAGTAAAGACTTCTTTTTTTTTTTTTGCAAGAGGCTCCAAGCTCTGTGCTTCCCTTCCTGGTGCTTTGGTTTATATCTGCCACGAGAGTTGTGTGTTAATACATGTGGGTTGAGAAGCAACAACATTGATCCTGTAAGTCAGTGAAATCTGTCTCCTCACGACCTCTAACAGGACATCCAGAAGAAACGTCAAAACAAAGACCTTTATGAGCTGCAGTCGCTGATCGACGCTCACTTTGAGTGCAGGAAGAAGGAGGAGGAGGAGCTCATCGCTCTCAAAGAAAGAATTGTAAGACTTCATCGAAAGCACCCAGTCCCAGATATGTTGAAACAAATCACGTAACTAATGCATCAGCTTCCTGTCTGCACATGGTAAAAAAAAAAAAAAAAAAAAAAAAACCACTGACGCTTTGTGTTTTGATCTTCCAGGAGAAGCGTCGCGCTGAGCGAGCCGAGCAGCAGAGGATTCGCGCTGAAAAGGATAAAGAGCGGCAGGCCAGGCGGGAGGTATGCAGCCTGTGAACTGTCACCCTGACTTCATTCTTTTGATTCATTCAACAAAAGTGACCCATCTCGAATCAGTCAGATCAGATTAATTTTTACAAATGACCGTCAGCAGTGATGTACATTAGAAACTTCTGCTATGGAGAAGATACTGATGGATTTAAAGTGTGATTCTTCAGTTTCAAGTCTGCTGCACATCTCCAAACACCTGGCAGTGAAGCCACACCCTGACTACATTTCTGACCTACTATTTAACCTTCTGTGGACTCGAAAAACAAAAAGGGAGACCACGCAGGACTGATTACTTATTGACGATATATGTTTTAAAATGTGTTTTTCAGGCTGAGAGGCAGAAGAGGGAGGACGCTGACGCCCACAGGAAGGCTGAGGATGAGGCCAAGAAGAAGATAGCACTGAGCAACATGGGATCAGGATACAGTGGCATCCTGCAGAGGGTAGGACCTTTTTTCACTTTTTTATTAATTGTTCAATAAAATAATTAATTGTTTTTCTTCTATCATTGCTTCAACCTCAAATAAAACAAGGTAACAGCCTGCAGTGTTTATGAAGAGTGTTAACTAGTCGCACTTTTCCAGGCTGAACGGAAGAGAGGCAAGAGGCAGACAGAGAGAGAAAAGAAGAAGATGATCATGGCGGACAGATGCAAGCCCCTGAACATCGACAATCTGAGCGAGGACAAGCTGAGGTGAGACACGGTCCAGATCATACAGCCACGGCACCACAGAGAGCATCCAGTATAAGTCATCACCCATAAGTCACTGATGTGATAAAAGAAGGTGATGTTATTGATTGTTCACTGAAGGTTTGGTACCTATTTTGTGTTTTCAGGGAAAAGGCGAAGGAGCTCCTGGAGTGGCTGAACAGCCTGGAGGCAATCAAATACGACCACAACGAGAAGCTCAAGAGACAGAGATATGAGGTCTGTGAGGAAAGGTTGTGTGTCTGTGACTGCTGCAACATCCACCGGTTTGTCTTTTTTAATCTGACGATTAGTATCAAGTATGTCCAGATACTCAAATACCACCTGTTCTTAAATTCTCATTATTGACACACAACAAATAATGGTAGAGTTCTAATTCACAGGAATCTCCTTAACCTGAATGTGTGCTTTCTTTTTCGTATGACGTGTATTTTTTCATTATTGATGAGGTTGAGCTTTCAACCTGAATACTGGAGATGGGGTTCACTGACGGGTATTTTGATAACGAAGAAGTTGTGTCCATGCTGTATCTGCTTCAAACACGGCTCTTTGTTTTTCAGGTGATCTCTCTCAGAAACCGCATCGATGAGCTGCAGAAACAGTAAGTCGCACCCCAACAACATAGACAAAGATGTAAGAGTGTCAAAAAATTGTGCTTCACAGTCTCATACTGGATAATGTCTGTCTGTGAGCACCTGCTCTGTATGTCCATACTGGACAAGTGACAAAACAATCCAACTTACTTTTATTATTATTATCTTATAATATATATATTATATATATATTTTATTATATTTATGAATGTAACAAACTGACCATGACAACATCATTTCATCCTGGTTCACTTATTTTCCCCTGAACACAGCTTGTTTATTCAATTATGGATACAAAAATGTAATTTCTGAGTTTGCCCCCTTTAAAAAAAGTACCTGCACAGTATAGCTCCATGGTTTTGAGTGAACACTAGAGGGTGCAGTATCGTTATAGGAAAACCTGTATTCAACCTGAACTTGTCCAGAAGTTTGTCTCCCCCTGTTGTAGTCTCCACACTATATCTGCAGTAGATATGCTGTATCTGTCTCCACTGATGAATTTAAATCCATCATGAAGCTTCACCGTACAGATGTGACTCTGTTTTTTGCTCTTTTTGCCCTTTGCAGTAGCAAGAAGGGAGCCGCCTCGCGCCGCAGGAAGTGAGCGGCTCCTCAGCGATGGTCAGCCCGGACAGGAGGCGCCTCCCATCGGCTACAAGAGCGGCTCAGAGCCCGTAGACTCCCTCAACTCAAACAAAGGCAACTACTGGCAACAGTCTTACCGCCTGTGTCTGCTTGACTGACATGGTTTATCTGGATGAATTTAGCTCCAATAAAGAAATTTTATCTCCGTGTGTTTGTGTAAAAAAGAGATACAAAGAATAAAATGCCAGAAGTATCCTCCAGTGTGCTCTTTGTCATCTATCAGTGTGCCGGTTTGATCAATCTATTGACCTAATTATATATATATATATATATATATATATATATATATATATATATATATATATATATATATATATATATATATATATTTGTTTTTTTGTTTTTTTGATTAAAGCTCGAAAATACATCTGAAGGAAAAACGTATGAAAAAACCTCACCTCCCAGACAAGTAAGGATCAGCAGTTTATCACGGTGTTTATATATAAAATAGACATACACATATAGCCTATTGTGAAATAGTACATTTGGCCATAAAAACATTATTTTATATGACTTTTAAATAGATATGTTACTGTTGAGCACATTTGTCCCGTTCGAAATGTATTGGTAATGTAGTATTAATGAGTGGGAAAACAACAGAGCTCAAACAGTCTGGATATTAATTGAAGATTTGAAGCTTAATGTGTTACTTTTTCGTCCGAGGTGTAGACATCATTTGAAATTACTCATCTTACAAAGTGCCGTCAGGGTTAATATTGGAAGATCCTTGATAGAAGATGCAAACAACCATTTTAGGGGATGAACCTCTGTTAAAGGTTCACTATATGATTTTTGGGAAGAAATTTTATTCAGTAGAAAAGATCTTCACAGAAGGATTTTTCTATGTCTAAACAAACTACGTGAACAAACTATCTTTGTTTTCATGACTGAATAAACAAACTGGACTTAAAGGCCAACACAATGTGATACTGTTTTACGGCTGTTTATATTTGGCGGACCCTGCCGCCTTTCTAGCTTCAAACAGTGTTCTAGGGACCTTATTTTGGGGTTTGTATTATTACCTCATTAATATTGTAAATGTAAAAATTATGAGTTTGTATTTATTCTCCCAAATTTAATGGCATAAGTATTTTTCTTGCACATAGCTGAACTTTGTTTGTTTATTCTTTTTTTAGTCAAAAGCTTTGCAGTGAAGCGTCCGCATTATCATAAAACAAATGTTAAGTAAAGCTTCAGGTGATAAGTGGTAATCAATAGGTAAACAGTACATTAGAAGTCATTATAAGATGCTTATTAACATTAGCATGCGTTAATAAGACTATATACTGTATGTCTTCATCGAATGAGTAAGATCTTAAAACATTTTTCAGCACTTACAAAGTTGCAACATGTGAGAATTGGCCATCATGAATTCATACTCCGGACAAAAAATGTGCAGCATATCACCAAGATAACTACTAAGTAATGCTAACGTTTTATACACCCATGACTGTAGCTGCTGTTAGTTTATCAGCTCAGTTAGCTAGCCAGCTAGCCCGCCTCCCAGGTGAGTGTTGGTGTTTACACTGCTACAACAGGAGCCTCGAGGGGGAAAGAGGCTTTCAGGACTGCGGCTAGCTGGTTAGCATGCTAGCTTCAGATATCTCTCCAACACAATACATAGATTTCTTCTGTTACATGCTGTTGATGATGTTAGATGTTTAACTAAAATTCTTATATACTGCACATTTAAGACATACTTAACAGTTCATAGACTGCTTGAAGCAACATTATGTAGAAATGGGTGCTTGTGTGATTTTGGCACCCCCCACATATTTTGAGTGCAAATCCACTATCTTGGATAAAAATTGCAGGTCTGTAACAATGTGTCAGACATAAGGTAGGTGCTAACTACAAACAAAATTCATAATGACACAATCTCATGTGCTGAAAACTTGTATATTGAAGCCTGGAATGCTGAGATCCTACCCTCTCACTGACGTTACGTAGCGCAGAAACAAGTGAAACAAGCTGTGACTTTAGTCAAGGTTGATGAAAATGTGATCAAAACTTACATATTAATGCAATATCTTAGCTCTGAAGCACAAAAACATTGTATAACACAGCTTTGACAAATTGTTCTTACTGGAGTCACATGTGGCCAGAGAGAGAAGGCTCTGTAAATCATTGCCTCAAACAGGTCTGTGAAAAAAAGATTAGTTCCCAAAAATCCAGCAGTTTGTTAAATTTCTGTAGGAGAATGATGCATTTCATTTTTATGAGGACTTACATAGAGATTGTATACATAAAGAATTAGATGGAAGAGGAGGTCAGAATATAAATATTTATTAAACTGTAATTCACCCATAAATAATATATAGAAATGTATGACACAACAATCGTCTCATCTGTGTGTGTGTGTGTGTGTGTGTGTGTGTGTGTGTGTGTGTGTACACATATCATAAACTAACAGCTCTTATTTACAGATATACAAAGTGGTCCTCAGTTATCGTATCTGAAGCAGAAGGCAATGAGGAAAATGTCAGCTCCAGTCTGAAGGAACTGGACTCAAACTTCAGGGGGGAAAAAAAGTCTTGTAAGTTTGTCTTTCTGTTGGAATATGAGTTCCTCGCTCTGTCACATTCAGAGCGGCTCCTGGATGCTGTTGGTTTCAGCAGCGTGACTGGAACCAGCAGGGCTGTTCTGAGGCGATCCGGGGCCCTGGGGGACCACGCTGTCGCCCGGGGGGGCCACGGCTGGATCTGTGCTGATCCGCTCTACAATGCTGGACAAGCAGTCGAGACTGGAGACGAGAGACCGTTTGCTGCTCCTGGAGTCTGTAACAGAGAAACACATTTCTTTGTTTAGATTGGGCTCATATGAGGAATAAAGGAGGAAGAGCTGCTCATGTTAAAGAACAACGGCTCATAGTAAAGGTAACGTGGACAGAGGCTATAATCGTTTCAAACATCTAATCATATTTCAGAAAAACACAGTCAGTTAAGAAATCTGACTGGTCATATTTAGGAAGAAGTCAGTTCCAAAAAATGAGGAATAGCCCACAAATTAGTCATTTCGACAGAGATACGGAAACTGTTCATATGAGAAGACAAACAACTCGTACTTAAGCAGAAACACATGATATTAAAGGAGTGGCTGTGAGAAACTGACCGTATGCTGTCTGGTTGCTGAAGGAGCCGTCACTGTTTTCACTTGTGCTCGAACACGGAGAGATGAAGTCCATCTGGAAACAGATCAATCAAGACGGTTTCAGTCAAGGAACTTTGCATCATTGATCAATGAGTGGACACATGATTTGTGTTTAAAAACATACTTTTTTCCATTGCTTTGTGAGTTTTATGCTTTTATTATTTACTTAATGTTTTTTTTAGCAGTAGCTGGTATTTCTTTCTGTTTACTGCAACTCTTCAGTCGACATGTCGTCATGTAATCAGCATAGGTCAAAAGGATCAATACGCTAAGTAAAAATTTTAGTCTTTTGAGTCAAAAACAGATTTGATCCTTGGATGTGACATTAAAGATGCAATTTGTAAGAATTCCCAGCTTTGGGATGGGGGCAAACCCGCTCTACAATCCCAAAGCATCAGTGCTTAATCTGTTGGTAATGAGACTCAAAAATCAGTCTCCTTACAAATTGGACCTTAAAGATCCCCTTCACTGAGAATATATTGAACTACTGTGGCCAAAAATAAATGTCTCACACACATTCCAAACATTTCATACAGGAGCAGTTGAACCATTCAGCTGTTCTTGAACTCACCATGCCATCAGAGCAGGTGGAGCGGGGGCTGGAGGCGTCTGAATCCCCGCTGTACTGTTCCAGCGGTGGGTAGAAGCTTTCGTCCCGGCCCGTCCGCAGCAGTGCCTGCAGGGACTCAATGTAGCTGATGGCGTTGCGCAGGATTTCCACTTTAGGCAGCCTCTGGTTTGGACTGGACGCCGTGCAGCGCTTCAGGGTCTCGAAGGCATCGTTGACTTTACTGAGCCGCCGCCTTTCCCGCATCGTTGCCGCTTTCCTCCGGTCTGCGTGGGTTGTCTTCCTTTTGCAGGCCTTGCAGGCCCAAAGCAGGCAGTGCCCCGCCTGGTGGAGGCCCCCGGGAGCCCTCACATGCTCGTCCTCCTCCTCTGCGATGGGGACGTGGTGGTGATGATGGTGATGAAGATGGTCCTCTGGCTTTAGCAGACCGGCATGCATCAGCCGGGCATCCAGGTCATCAAAGAAGTTCATGTCGCTGGTGCTGAAGCAGGGGTCATCATAGAGGTCATCAGCGGAGGAGAGAGGGAAGGGAAGGTCGGACAGATCCATTGGCCCTGAGAGCGACATGAGGGTGAAGAAGAAGAGGAAGAGTCCACTGAAAAGTTCCTCTGATGACCGAGAGGGAAGAGGTTACAGTGTGCCCAAAGTGTCTTCTGTTTGCTCCAACTACAAAGATAAAGGGAGAAACAGGGGGGAAGAAAAGAAAGGGAAAGGAACAACTCCTGCGCAGGGTCAGCTGGCCTGATGAATAAAGTAGAAAGTGCAAGTGTCTACAGAGGAGAGCAGTGTGTTTAAAGGGCCAGTCTGTGTAACTTCAGCTCTGTGGGTTTGCCTTGTCTTTATAAAGGAGTCGGAGTGTGTAGGCGGGGTCATCATGTATGTGACCAATGGTTTGAGGGGGGTGTGTGTGTGTGTGTGTGGGTGTGTGTGTGTGGAGGGGAGGTCACAAAGGTGAAACTCAGCGACAAAAAGGAAGCAATAAAAAGTCCATGTTTAAAGTCCATTTTAAAATCATGGAAAATCGGCACAATGATGCCACTGATGGTAAAAATTAACAAATAAATAAATCTCCACAAACATTACACAGTAATTGTAACTTTTTATAGTACAACACTGTCTGTTTTCTGTTTTTTCTTGAATCCAGTTTTAAAATCCTGAATGAAGTTGTTAAAGTTTCTTCAAAATAAAGATATTTTGAAATCAGAAAACTGTCTCCAACTCACATGAGTGATTACCTCTCTCAAAAATAATGGTGTTTTTTATGTTTATGTTATTCTATTTTTTACATCAAATGTTAAAAACTGTCACACAACAATTTTTTTTATTGATTTTAAGGAGCACTTGCATTAACAAACATGTTTCACAGAAGCGTATGTGAAACTATATATCTCTAGGTTAAATACAGAGTCAGTGTAGCATCAGACAGGGGTGGTGACATTGATCGCACTGTGATTTACTTGTTCAGTACTTTAAACACCTAAATCTTCATAATAATTAAAGGTGTAGTATAAAAAAAAAATCGCATCGTTAATGTCTGCACAGAAAAACCCATTTGCCCTTGTCTTGGATGTTCTGTCTTTTTGATTCAAATCCAACTGAAATAACTAATTATTTGTTCATTTGTAGGCCTGTGTGTATTTACTACATTTTTTTATGTTGGGAAATTCCACGTAATCTCTCACAGTTTCTAAATATTCCACATTTTTAGGCACCTAAAAAATATGATTTTCTGATCTTTTAGTGCTTTTAATTAACTTAGAAAACCATTCAAGATTGTACAATCATGTCAAAGTACGAGCTGCACTTGACTGACAAAAAACTTTATAAACAATTACATGTTTTACACTGAAGTAACAGTGAATGTCAGCGTGGCAGTAACATTACAGGAGCTTGGATGCGATATGACAGAGACGAGGATGCTGAGCGCCTCGGCCTGATGTCCTACAGAGGAGGTCAGAATGTCACACAGTTGTCACGTCTCTGATCTGAGGAGAGCGAGGCTCATCCCCCTTAAAGTGTGTGTGTGTGTGTGTGTGTGTGTGTGTGTGTGTGTGTGTGTGTGTGTGTGTGTGTGTGTGTGTGTAAAAGTAGGGGAGGGGGAGGTCATCACTGGACAACAGTTTAAGACAATTTGTCCAAACAGACGATAATCTCGACTCACAGGCTGATTTTCATTCGTTTTTAAGTCGTCCTCTGTCTTTGTCCCCTGTAGTTTTTTGTCTTCGTGCCTTTCAAACCACTGATGAAACAATAATGCACCATTTATCATACTTTTTTTTTTTTCACTGAGCCTGATCTTGGAAAGATAAATAACAGACTTTGGTCAATATGAGTCTGAAAACCTGGGGAACACGTGAGGTTAATCAGCGTAACTATTTTCAGACCGTTACCTTAAAAACAGAGAGTAAAGTTACTGAAAATCAAAATTTGCAGTATTGTAACAAAAGACACACAACTGTATGCTCTTCATGGAAAATGAATTCAAGAGTTTACTAATTTGTTTTTTGGTTGTTCTTTTTTTTTTATTAAGTTGTTGTTGTCGGAAAGGCAAACCCAGGCGCCATCTGAGAATAGCGTGGAATGTAACTTTCACACAAAATTTCAATTCTCATTTCAGCTTGAGCGGTCCCTTCAATTCGATTAGTTTTATGTGTTTTGAGTTTATTCATGTCTTTGTTTTGCAAATGTGGGATTTCTCTCAGCCTCGGTGAAAGTGTTAGTGTGGGAAAGAACAGCTCACATCACAGACTCCTCAGAGCTTAATGGGAAGGCAGTGCGTTAAATTTAGCAGCTTGTGAAATCTAAGACAAGTGCCCTTTAAACTGAAGCTGGTATCATTTGGAAGATCCCCCATCCCCCGACCCTCGCACCCACTCCTCTCCTTCAGGGACACGTTCGTATAAACCGAGAGAACATGAACCTGATAGCAGTGGAATCAAATGCTGTGATAAAGATGCCAGTCTTGGCATACTTGTGAAGTTTGAAACCTGGTGTATAGTGAATGTTTTTTTCCAGCTCTGTTGAAATATTACGTACACAGAGTTACAAGATTCAAATGCAGAATCAACAAACAAATACGTGATCACAAATAACTAGCTCAAACATGTACTTTGTGACATGAAATGCTCTTAAAAAGTGCCCCAAAATTAAGTTGTGCACGTGAAATCCCTGCCAGGTGTGTCCCAGTTATTCCAATTCATCTCTCCTGCAACAAGCAGCCCGAGATTCTGCAGGTTTGTCTTTTACAACAACACAACAATAACAAATAACAATGTGTGTTTTGTGCGCGTGACTCCATGCGATCCTCTGTCCGTGTGATCACAGCCCTCAGCTCAGTGCTAATCCCGCATCAAACTGAGATATTAAACCTCTATGGCGGCCATGAAGAAAGGCATCAGAGCCGTCTCTTTGCAGCTGGAACGCTGCCCGAGAGCTTTGGACTCTGGTGCGGTAAAGACATCTGAGCAAGCAGCCAATCAGAGGCCAGACAGGGGCCGAGCAGAGAGCAATCCCAGTCCAGCCACGAGACAGGTTGAAGCTGAGATATTCAAAATGCTTGGCAGCTGCTTAGTTCCAGTTATACACTCGATGAATGCACGTTTCGTATGAGCACCACTTACACTGCTGTGTAATTCCATAGATGTCTTCCAATGATCATTTAAACTGCTTATCACATCGAGATATGCAATCTTACGAACACCAAAGCGCTCCAGCTCCTAATCGCATTTTTTACTAAGTCAGTCTTGACTCCAGTCACCCTTTATGCCCTTTAAGTCTTTACTGTTGTAACATGTCGTGACATCAAATTCTGAGTCAGTCACTCCTGACCTTGTGACACATTCTGTATTCTTCTGATCTGAAGTGAAATTCCCTTGTTTTTAGTCATGTTGTTGAACAACAGGCCGGCCTCACCACCCCACCCTGATTCCACAAAATGTCTGCTCATATACAGTATGTATGAGTGTGATGTCTGGAAACAGCACTCCTCCACAGCCCTTCTTTTGCAATTTACAGCTCCATCTTGCAACACTCTTCTTTCCATATGAGTTGCGTGGGAGGTTCTGCGTGTGCAGATTGTGTCAATAGCATATTTTTAGACATAAAAACAGTGTTAAAGCCACTAATGCGAAAGAAAAAACTGATGAAAATAATCTACATTTTACAAGTTAATTCAAACCAATCGAAATGAATGAAATTGCTGTCCTTTGCTCATTAGATCATTTATTTGAAGTTATGGAGCCGTGAGAGCATGTCGGTCTTTGACCGTGCTTAAAATGCTCACCTGTTCTTACTGTGTTATCATGCTGGTATACTTAAAGTATTTGATGAACACTTTTTTATCCTCTATTTAAAGAAAAAGGTTTTTAGTTAACAGTCAAAGAGAAGAGCATGACTGCGGCATTTTTGTTGAAGCATGACTCAACTATGTGCTCTGCAGCTTCCGTGGGTGTTTTCAGGATAAAGATAGAGACACACTAACAACCACTTGCACGGGAAGCACACACTGTATGTTACAATGTGAGAGTGTGATGAGGGCTGTAATTGCTGGAGCGTAGACAGAGCATGGATTCCCATACTTTTAACCTTCAAGGGCCAAAACAGAAATTTATCTTCATCATTTGTGCTTGTTTTTATCTTGTGTTCTTTATCTTTTATTTTCACTGATAGATATACATTGTACATTAATTAATTCACACACACATGCAAAAACTATACAGCCTGTAACCAAGAATTACAAAGTAAAAACACAAAAGCTAAAAGAGATAACAGAGATAACGATGGCTACCTCTGTGACTTGAATGTCAGCTGAGACATGAGAGACACAGATCCTGATGTCAATTGCACAAAATATGTCAAATGACAATTAACTATCACTAAATTAAAAAGGGATCCATTCTACAGAGTGTGGTCAGCTGAAGACCGCATTAGTTCCTGTTTCTGTGTCAGTTACAGGACTCGCTTTCTCAAACAGCTAATCCCATTTTTACCATCACGTATCAGAGAGAAACCAGACAGCCAGCTCTGTGGTTCTGCAGAACCAACACGTTCCAGCTGGTTGTGTCATCGTCCCATCCGTCCACAATCAAGATTTTCTCTGTTTTTTGCGTTTGGACGAAGCTCTTAATCCCATTTCTGTCTGCTCAGAGAGAGAGAGAGAGCGTCTCATGTTTCATAGAAACCCTCGATACCCCACCAGGGACCACTGCCCGGGCAGTTTATAGCACCGGGTACAAGGCGAGAATATTTTTATCGGGCTGTTAAAGGGACGTGTGTGTGTGTGTGTGTGTGTGTGTGTGTGTGTGTGTGTGTGTGTGTGTGTGTGTGTGTGTGTGTGTGTGTGTGTTGTGCAGGGAGGGAGCATCTTCTGCTGCTGTGTTGATTTTTCTAAGATTTCAGCTGTGATTTGTTCATATTGATTAGAGTATTATGAAGATTGTTTTCCCGATCCCCAAAGCAGTTTCTAGAGTCAAAAGCTTTTCATCAGTAGCTGCAAACGGGAACCGAACAAACAAGCCGTTTGAAGCTGTGACAGGATTTTCACCTGACAATTCGCTCAAATAATTCATATATTTGCTCATGGTTCACCCAAGTCATTTTCAGCTTAAGGCAGCTTTTGTCAAGTGCTGCGGCTGTTTGTCATTCTAATGGGAGCAAACAAACAATAAATCTTGGGCCCCGTCACCTGTCGTCGACGTCATCATCAAAGCTCAAAAGAGGAAACCATGAAGCCTCAATCTGATCTGGTGCGCCGCGAGCAGACATGTTGGGACACGCAGAAGAGGACAGGGTGACAGCCTGCTGGACCTGGATGTGGAATCCAGATGGATCTGAGCTCAGAGGGACTCCCCAAACACACACACACACACACACACACACACACACACACACACACACACACACACAGAACAGCACTGTACCCCCTCCTCAGCTTTATGGCTCCTGTTAACAGTCAAAGCAAACTGAGCGTCGTCTGGTTTATGAGTTGTTTCACTCCTCTTGATTCTCAGCACCCTTCATCTTCAAAGATCTTCAAACACCTTCATTTCCGAGCTGTCAGTGGCACAAGAGGACTTGATCTACTGTAAACTGTGTTGATGGGTATTATGATGCACTGTGACACAAAATCTGGGCCCAAAGATTTTTCCTCTTTTACCTGTTACCTTTATATCTGTCAACACTGTTTTGGTGTTATCTGCTGAGCTTCGGAGATATCAGCTGTAACGATGTCTGCCTTCTCTTGAATGGAACAAAACTAGGTTGCGCTTGGTATTTGGTGTTTAAAGTGCCAGAAAATGGACTTGTATGTTTGTGTGATTACTCTAGGTAATCCACAGACCTTGTAAGAACAGTTTTATGTAGGAACTCTTTTTTTCTACCAAGCTACAGAGCGTGAGCTGTAACATTTCATCTTAGTGAGTTTAGTTAGCTAGCACCTCATCCATGAGTAGGTGCATGCTTCTTTATTCTGATAAACTGTTCCCAACAAGGTCTGTGGGCTATTTACAGGAAACGAGTCGTGATTTCTGGAAAAAGACACTTCTGTTGAGTTTTTCTAATCTACTTTTGGTGCACTTTGAGCAACACAGGGGTGAGTCAAAGACCACAAGAACGCCCTCTAGTTGCATCATGTAGTTTTAATTTTAGGGTGAACTGTCTCTTTAAGCTGAGCTGCTCCTCAGAATTTATTTTGTGGATTTTTGTGACTTCCATAAGCATCCTTCAAAATGTATTAAAATATTTCATTAGCGATTTAAACGTTAAGGTATAGAATAGAAGAACAAGAAGAAGAAGAGAGAGGAGGAAGACAAGAAGAAGAAGAAGAAGTAGACGAAACAGATGAAGAGAAATGAGTTGATAGACAGACAGGAAGAAGAAGAAGAAGAAGAAGAAGAAGAAGAAGAAGAAGAAGAAGAAGACTCCAGCTCCACCAGGCAGCTGCTGTGTGTGGTGGTGCTGTGAGAGGAGCTGGAGGTTTGACAGTTCGACAGGTGTACAACTCCTCTGAGTGACGCTGCCACTGGCTGACTGTGAATTACTTCTTCCTGTTGCGTGGCGAGGTGGCTGACCTCTGGACACACTGCGATGGCCGTGACTAACTGCTCTAATAGGACCTAAGTAGCCTGCTGGGACACGCACACACATGCACAGGTGGGTAACCATGCTGTTCTCTCCATCTACGACTCCGGCAGCTCAATTTGTTAACAGTTTATCTAAAGAAATGTCTCTGTAGTGTTTGTATCTGCACCGCTCATATCAGCTGCAACACTGTCTGTGCAAGCAACTACAAAATAGGGGCCTCGTCTTTAGCATGAACATTTCACACACAGACACACTCATGTATGTAGTTTATTGACTGATACATCATTGACCTATCACAGACGTGCTGGCAGATATTCCTCTTACAGATTATTTCAGAAAACAGTTCTTGAAGTAATTTAATATTGAATATTAACATATCCTGCCTCTAATATGTACATATCTTTGTCACAAGTGTTCGATAACCACATTTGATGGAGAATTGCAAAAAAAGGTGTATGTTCATTTAGCTATTCTGTGCAAGAATATTATGCAAATACATTGGCCAACGCATGGATGTCAGAATTTAGTATTGTATCTGCATCAGCCCCAAACATCTTGTATCAGTCGGGCTCTATTGTAAATGCAGTACATATAATATGCACAATATGTTTGGTATTTAAGTGTTCAGAACACTTCTGTTAGCTTACTGACAATAAAAATTCATTGTTCTTTTTTCAAAAAGGATGCTTTAGAGATTATTTCCTTTCAGCTTCACGTCCCAAAGCACAGTCAATATCAATCTCTCTTTCCTCATTTTATTGGTCAAAAAGCCAATGCAAATGAGTAAACAGGACTTTTTGTCTGTATATTTGCTAACTGGCACTAAACACAAAGTACAGCTGAGACTGATGGGAAAGTCATTAGCTCTGCAAGTGTTTCGTCATAAACCAAACTATCAGACAAAAAAAAGTTCTGACCCACTGATGGTGTCGATGATGAAAAGTCTGAGCATCTCAGCCTGGAGCTACTCCTTAACAATATGTTTTCTTGGGAACAAAATTACTTTCACTTCCTACAGAACATATTTTCTAAAGAAACAGGGCTGTCCCTTCAGGTCAGCAGCATATGTAAACAGCAGTGTCACTCAGTAGACACACAAAAATCAGTGAACAAATTCTTTGGACTCTTCATCTGCACGCAATGAACACAACTCTTCTTAACCATGCTGTTAAATTTCAGTATAACTGTAACTTAACTGTAACAGCAATATAACTTATGCAACTGTATTATAACTATCAGAGTTCAGATCACAGTGATCTCGGCTGCAGCTGCTGTTCGCTCTGATCTGAGTGTCCAGCTCAGATTACTTATGTGTGACTCCTCACGGCTCTGTAAAAGAAAAAAAGAGATTCCACACATTTTTTTTTTCCTAATCATTCTCTGGTTTTCCCCTCAGTTATGAAACAACACTGAGGTCATGATTCACCACGACTGGGAGAGAACCGCAGACGTGCATTTCTTAACTTGGTGACACAGATTTTGGCTGATTTTGAAATCTTCGAACACAAAGAAGGTGAATGGTCCTCCGTGCAGTTTGAGGAAGTATCAGAATACTCTTTGTATCTTTATCTTATTGGTGATGAAATGTAGCTAAGCTCCTTTTGCTCTCTTACAGTAAGTGCAATTTTGATGTATGAGTACTTTACTTAAGTATTTCCATTGTCATCTACTTTATATTCCCACTCCGCTGCATCTCAGAGCCAAATAGTGTTACTTTTCTACCTACGTTTATTTGGAAACTTCAGTTCAAGACTTTTACTCAAGTGTTATACACGGGTTACTTTCGCTTTTACCAAAGTCATATTTTAACACATTATCTTTACTTTTACTCAAGTATGGCTTTTTGGAACTTAACGAAACACTTGTTCTTGTACATGATTTTTGGTGACTAGCAGGGGTGAAAGTCACTTATAACAACTACTCAAATTATAGTAATTAATAAGTCATTCTTTGGGGTAATTGTAGTTTTTTCAAGTATATAATTTCATTAATGTAGTTCTTAAGTGCATATTATACCATGTTGCATACTTAGTTACTTTAAAAATCATAATTGAGTACAATTTCAATTAATATCTAAACCTCTCATCTGCATGTATGTAGCCAATGAAACCAACGCCTACGACTGATAATGCATTAAACATCAACAGTTAAAAAAATATAATATCCCTAAAATGTATAAAGTTATAAAGGGGTTAGGTTGTTGTTCTGCATGAGCACTTTTTAATTTTATACAACTTGCTGTTCACATCTATGTTGATTAAATCACATTTTGAATGCAGGAGCAGATTATTTATTAAATGCTCATTTTGACACACTGATCCACAGTTTCAGGATGCAGCTCCGCCCATCTCTCTGCCCCTCATGTGCCTTCACTGTGTTTCAGTCTTGAGAACAGATCAGGTCCACCTCTGTCTTCCTCTCAGGGGTCGAAGGTTAAATCAATTCAACCTGCTCTCTCTATCTGCTCCTGCTGTGACAAAGCCATCAGGTCACTTCCTGTACATGGGACAAATGTCCAGCGCTCTGTCCCGGGGCTTCACCTGATGGCCGGGGTCTGGCCCGGTCATCAGCTGCCTCTGACGTCAGGATGTTTTTACACTCCTCCTCCTGCTCCTGCATGTAAATCAGAGAGAAGCTGCCGTCCGGTTCAAAGACACAGCGACAAAAGGGGCAGTGACTGAAGTGCTGACGGTGCTGACATGTTTTATGAACTTCTGAGCTGAGGGACTAATCAGCATGTCAAAGTCAAAATCTGGGGGCTTTTTTTTTATGTTTTTCTTCTGGTAAAATTTTAATAGATATTAAGGCCAGGAAGGACTTTTCCTTGAACCCTAAGAGACAAGCTAGTAACAAAGCTAAAAATCATCCTCAACAATGAATCAATCATTCAGCAGTTGCAGACTAACTGATAATTCAAGGTTACATTTCAGCATTATTCTTTCATTGATTTACCAATTAACTATGTATGATAACATATGGTAAAAATTTATTGCAGTATTTTCTTCTTTTTTTTCAATTAAGGAAGTCAGATGAAAATCAACAAACATGACCGACATGTTAACTAATCTAAAGGTTTTGGTTTCAATTTAAATTATTTTTTACTCTTTTGTGTTTTGCGGATAAAGTGTATCAATTAAATCATAATTGAATTTAGTTTTATTGCCAAGACGGTTTTTAAATACAAAGATTTTGTGGTGATAATTTGATGAATAATGGTAAACAGTAAGAGAAAAAAAGTCAAGAATAGTGCATATAAATAATGACTATGAATCAGAAATAGAAAATAGAAAATGTTTTTAGAAAAATAAGAAAGAGGAGTTCAAGTGTTGGAAACGAGGATGATGGAATGTGCAAATGTTCACAGTATGAAGTGTAGAGAATATGAGTAACGTGAAAAGAAAGAAAACTGTATTCCTCTCATTCCCAGTCGGATGAAGTAGTTCCTTCTGAAAGACATTTTCTTCCTTCAAAAAGTCAAATTTCACACGTCATCATGTTGGGTGGCAGGTTGCCGGTGATAACCTGCAAGTGATTTGTTGATTTTCTTGTTCATCAACCACACAAATAATAAAACAGTTAGAGTGGTAAACAACACAACTATGTCTCCGCCAAATTCAGCGAGGTTTGCTTTCTCATGTCAGAATACCTGGAGCATAGGAAACACATATTAATTCCAGTTACTGCACCATGTTACTGTACAGTCACTTTTATTCTGTGCACAATGGCAGCAGAATGGAAAATAGTATGATGGGGAGAAGTACAGCAGAGCCTCAGGGCAGCGGCATGTGGAGGTTTAACCTGAAATATACAACAGCAAAAAGAAATGGAAACCAATGGCTACACGGGACAGGGTTAAAATAAATCTCAGTGTCTCAAACCACAGAGCATGCAGTTTAAAGAATTAACTAATTCATTTTGATAAAAAATGTCTGGAAGCCAACATACACTTGGGAAAAAATGTAAGAAAATCAAAAACAGTGCATGATGATTGGCTACAACGTAAAGTTAATGACATTTGGTGTAAATAAACAAAAGAAACATGCCGAAACACGGTATGGTCCTTTAATCTTTTACATATGATAATATAATCAGAAAGGTACACAATACAGCAGCTGATTTTTGTGTGTGTGTGTGTGTGTGTGTGTGTGTGTGTGTGTGTGTGTGTGTGTGTGTGTGTGCGCGTGTGTGTTTGTTTGTGTGTGTGTGTGTGTGTGTGTGTGTGTGTGTGTGTGTGTGTGTGTGTGTGTGTGTGTGTGCAGCTGCTCTGGGCTTGTCATTCTGTCAGTCACTTTCCAACAATTTCACTGGGAGCCGTCACCCACAATGCACTTCTCTGTGGCTGTCATTTTGAGGGCCAGCGCGAGCCTGGTTTTAGTCGGGTGGTGACGGGCGTCCCTGTTGTTGGGCGGGTTGGCAGTGTTAGCGCTGTCGCCTCACAGCAAGACGGTCACGGGTTCGAGACCCGGCTGGAGCTTCTCTCCCCGGGCTGCGTTGGGTTCTCTCCGGGCGCTCGGCCGCCCTCCCACAATCCAAAAGCTTGCACGTGAGGTTAATTGCCCGTCTAAATCCTTCTTTCTATACCACTGTAATAAAACAATGAATACTACGGTAATGATGCTACATATTGTTCTATTTTATTCCAGCTTGACTTCTTCTTTTCCTCAGTTTTTGAGGCAGGTCAGAGCTGGAACGTTGTCGGTCGGCAAAATGAATACAAACACTCAGCTCTTTAATGGTGTGGGGGTGTGAAGTTTGAGGGGGTTGCAGCTGTTGCAGCGGGATTACAAGGACGAGATGACCCTCCATAACCCCCGAGACCTCCATCCACAACACATCAACACCTAACCAAACCCTTTAAGCAGCACACACAAAAAAAATTAAACGTGTGAATGGGTATCACTGTAACCGCACTTCACTGAATGCGGGGGCGGGGTGTTTAAATGTGTTCTGTCTTATCAGGTGAGGCTGCAGTCAGTCAAAAGCACACTTGGATTGTATTTCAATGTTTAAAAACTCTTTGAGATTAGATGAGTGGTTTTCTGGAACCAAACGGTCGGATGTCGTGTTGCAAAGAACAAAAACAGCAACATGACTTCATCCACGAAATTCACGAGCCGTGCGCTGCAGCTGTGCGAGCGTGATTTAAACCATCGTGCCCCACATACTAGGTTTCTTTGATGCCAGTCTGGCTCCCGGCAGTTACATGTTTGGTGACATCAGCGGGCGCTTTAGGCCGCGGTCCAGCCGGTCGGACGTCAGCAGTTGTACAACGCGATCAGATGATCGCCCTGTGCCCTTCTCATCCCTCGGCGCGGGCTTGCAGGAGAGACGTCGGCCAACTCTCAGCCACACATTCTCCCGTTGGCTTTGTTTGCCCTGCCACGCACTAACTCTCCTGTCATTAAAGATCCCGCGGCAGTAAACAGTTCTCCCACCATTCCTCATCACCTCACCTCACCTCACACACCTGTTAACACTTTTCCCATCAGCCCTGTTAGGGTTAGGAAAAGATCATGTCCTCGCTTAACTGGTCCTGTTGCCACACAAACCCAGCTGAAAATGGGCAGGATCTTTTAGACTGTCTGGTTGTTTTGTGCTTTCAAATGTTGCTATGACGCGTACTGCAAAAATGCAGATGTGACGCATGAAACGTACAAATGTAACAAATTCATGGTTTGCACGATGCCAACATTTTTATCCTGGCGAGAAGACAGGCAGTGTAACCTGCAGTTTAAACTTCAATCAACACGCCTACGTGAGGTGTTTCACAGCTCAGCCCTGTTCCTGACATCACTTCGCCATCTGAGCTTTGTGTGATCTCCTCGTCTGGCCTCTCCAGCTCATTGGGTGTATAAACTGTGGTGGCCTGGTTTACATATTTGCTAAAAGTCCCTGGATTTTCTGGGTTCATTGGCTTTTCGGGCTCAATATCATTTTCTCGTCTGCCCGTGCCAACGTGCCGCAGCCGTGCGTCCAGACCAGCCAGCCAGTCTGGAGTCTAAGCAGGCTGTGTAACACCAATACGAGAGGAGGAGCGGATTTACTGCTCTTGCTTCCTCTGGATATCCATCCTCACACATCTGGTTTAGCAGTTGATTGATACTGGACACTGGAGTCTCTGAAATTGAAGAGGCAACTGCAATGTTTTTATATGGTTTCAATGATCCCAAATGCTGCTCAAGAGTCCACACACCAAAGAGTGAAGTCTGAATAAAGATTTCAGCATGTTTCAGCGTCGACTGTTTGACCGCTTCCGGTAGAAGAGTCTGATGAACATAATCTAAAAAAATCAAAGCATTAACAAATCTCAGCAACAGACAGGTGTGTCGGGTCTCTCTCAGTAACTTCGCTCTTATCTAATAAACAGAGCGAACCATGTTTAGTTTTTCCAAAGGAAATATTTATTGAAAATGCAAATGTACACTTGTATGATACAAATCCTCTTTAACTGGACTATCCAGGTGGGTCTGTTTGACATCGACAAACACATTACAGAATTTGGTCCACAGAGAAACGTACATCTATAACGCAACACCATGATCTCCGCATTATTCTGCTGCTGGGAATAAAACCAAATCAAAGTTTTGGATCCTGTCAGTTTTGTTTGATGTCTAGTTGGATTGAATGCTTCTCTTCAGGTCGTGAACGGCTGTGCTCTATCAAACTCCAATAAATAAATAAAGTGCTCCACGTACAGCTGGATTCAAATCAGTTAATACACCTCACTAGTGTTGATTATATGAAGAATATTTCACATCACTGAATATACAGTTTATTGTTGTCTTTCTAGAAGTGAAATATCTAAGAATTTGATTTTGCAAATCATTTTAAGAAATTATGAAACTGAGTTATTTACAAAAAACAAAGACCAAAGAAGGATTTCTGGGTAAAATATTCATTTCAAAAGGATGATGGTGATATTTCCTGATGGCCTGTTTACGAACGTTTCAATATATATTTTAAAATCTTTTACTTTTCAGCACAGAAGCGCAGAGAAACAGTTTCCCGCTCACACACAAAACAGCAACTTACTTTTTCGTTCTCTGGACTCTGGCTGGCAGGGAGGTGGCAGAGCAGCAGCGCAGTTAAGCAGCGTGTTTTTAAAAATGGTCATCCATCATTTTGATCGATTATAGCACTTAGTTATCAGAACAGTATTTAAAGATCCGAAACAACTTTAGTAAATATGCCTCAGACTTGTCTACACAACTTGGGAAAAAAACAGGACAAAAACAGGAAGTGAGCAAAATGTTGATACCAAAATGTGGTAAATCAGTGATTCCAAAGAACTTAGACTGATGTGGTTCTTCCCACTTTTTGTGTTGCATTCATTAGTTCATATCTAAAACAAATGGAACAGTTATCAGTTTTAACATTAGATGTCTTCTTTGTGATGTATTTAGCAAAATATACCTAACATTTTATCCCTCTAATAATTTATTTTTACAATACATAGTGATATGGGGATCAACTAAATTATATAACCTATTCTTGACAAAGTGTAACTTGAGACTTTTGTGACCTTCTGTTATATTGTATTAATTATTTCATATCTCGTTTCATTCGATCACATTAACATTACATCAGAGAAAAAAATACTACTGAGATTGTTCATCATTTGTCTATAAAACCTGATTATTTTAGAGAGAAGAGAACAGGCTGATGTGAAATTTGATCCTTTCTGTTGAGTGATTCAAGTATTTTAACAAAAACAGTCTAAACACTGAAACAGACTTTGCTCGGTGGAATCATTCCTACTGTTCATTCTGACAGTGAAGAAACTTCCACTTTGAATAACGAAGGAAGTTTATCTGAAAGTTTTAAGAATGAAATGTGTTCTTTTTGTTTCTGTCTGTTCACTGCAACACAGCATGAAACACTGTATGGGGAACAGAAAGAGGGAAATTTGTGCAAAAAAAACTATATAAGCATATATAATTGCACCAAACGGTGGATATTTTCCCCTCCTCCCTTAACAACAGGAATAAAAACTGCAAGAAAAAACTGTTTCACTGTACATAACTTGTAATAACATGTACATTAATTTTATGTAATAAAAGATGTTTCTGTTATGCATTTATCTATTTGTTTATTTTCTTTATGTTGTTTTGTTTTTCTTTGGGTCTTCGGTTCTTCTTCATACATCTTCAATCCATGAATTTCATATGTAGAGTTATAAAAAATATCATGAAGGTGTTTACTTACTAAACTGTGGAATGTGTGAATGTATGAAAAACAAAAAGATGCCAATGTCAAAATCACAATTCTCTGAAATGACATGTATATATGTACATCAATAAAACTCATCGTGTGGTGTCAAGCGGGCCACACTTGTTTTTGTTGCACCCCATTTGCTTCACTGTGAAGGGGAAAATCAGATGTCAAAGGTCACCTTACGGCCTCCTATAGACTGATGCTGCCTGCGGAGGAGTAAGACCTGTCTCGCTGCTCTGCAGTACCTCCTCCCTGCCAGCAGAGGCACCTGGGCAACTAACTGATAAAAGTCATTCAGCCCTGGAAATCACAGCTCAGTGCTTCACTCTCCCAGCATCCTACAGCAACATGGCTGTGGTTTCTTCTCCCTCTTCTTCTATCTCTTGTGGTTTTAGAGGATGTAGATCTGAATACTGTGTGTGTGTGTGTGTGTGTGTGTGTGTGTGTGTGTGCGTGCGTGTGCGTGTATGTGTTTAGGACCACTGGCAGGAGCAGTCGGTGGGCTCCTGGATGGTGTAGCTGACCCAGGTGGCATTACCGCTGCAGTAGAGCTGCACAGAGCGCCGCTGCAGCCCCGTCTCCCTGCAGCACTTGCAGAAGCGAGCGTACGTGTTGATGTTGTAGTTGTAGATGCTTGCAGACGGACACTTCCCGTCACATGACACGATGTTCACCTGCAGGACACAGAGAGATGGTACAGAGCCAGTAAGTGGAGGTAATTCTAATTATTCCACCACAACATCAGATTTTTAGACATTCTTGTTGCTCTTCGTTAAAAAGTTCAGGTGCTTCAAACGGCACCGGCAGCACTTCGCAACAGACACTAAACATACCGGTCTGTTGCTGCGACAGTCGTTCTTCCTGATGGTCATCCTCACCGTCACCTTCTGGCATGACTTCCCATCTTCTTTGCCTGTTCACACGACAACAAACAAAATCAGTCGGAACAAAGTTGACACGAGAAACTAAAGACAAATCATCTGACCTGCTGCACGTAGAGGATAACAAAGAGCAAACACCAAGAGGAAGTAGATGTCAGAGAACAAAGAGTCCTGGGAAGCACAGAGCTTGTAGATCATGCGCAAGCTGTCAAGCAGTTTTAGCAGATGGATGAGTTGGAAAAAAGAAAGGAGGAAATACAGCCGAGAGATCGTATAAATGCTTTATAGTTTAAAAGCAAAGGAGGAAGCTTCCCAGACAGTGGTAAGGGATACAAAATTAAAAATAAATACATATAAAAACTGATGATGTGTTCCTTCATGCATTTATCCTGTACACAAAATGACTATACATAAATGTTTTTAAATATTTGAATCTTTCAAAATGGGTAAATAAATTAGATAAAATTAAAAAAATACAGTTTCCACAAACATGCTCCACCTTTGTGCCATGTGGCAAAAAAACCCAAATAAACAAACAAACAAACAAAAATATTAGCATGAACCTGAAGCTGCTGTGTGTGGCGCTTCTGGAGAGGTTCTATTATGTTTTATCATGTTTTTCCATCTGTTTTTTTTTTTTTACTACTTTCACCATCAACCATCATCAGAAGTTCCGTGTTTACACTACTGCAACCATTCATTATCACCAATGGTAAATTCATTGTAAAAGCTGTTTACATGAAGAGATCTATGTCACTACAGTCTGTAAGATAAGTAATAAATCATAAAATCATTGATCTCCTGTGAGGCTTAGATCAAATCTGAAACGTGGTAAAATCAAATCTGAACATGATGAGTAGAATAAATTATTTACATAATGTCAGAATCATTTTCAACATTTGTTAGGAACAACTGCAGGTTCCAGTTTGCCCGCAACCATCCGTACATTTCTGTCTTGTTTATCATTAAACACTGCTGAGAACAGAGCAAACTGGAGTAAATGAGCACAAACATTTTGCAAACATTTTTGAAATATTAGTTTCAACAGTGTTATATATATATATATATATATATATATATATATATAGATAGATAGATAGATAGATAGATAGATATAGATATAGATATAGATATATAGATATAGATATAGATATATAGATATATAGATATATAGATATAGATATAGATACATCTTACATACACAAGGTAAAATTTCTCGATCAGTTTGGTATCACTTTCCTATAGAGCTCTCGCTCATGGCACAAGATGCACCTGTTCTGTTGTTTTGATTTATTTAAACTGCTCAGTGTTTTATCAGGTTTTCTCCAAAGAGTAGCTGTAGTCTGCCATTAAGCATGACAAAACCAAAAAGAACATTAAGCATGATAACTGAATGTTTCTTACTGAAATGCTCCTCACAAGTTTCTCAAGTTTATGTCCAGATACTTTCATCCTCTGTGCTGATAAACCAGTGAGTTTCATGTCAAACAAAATTCAAGAAGAAGACTCTACTTTCAACTGTAATTCAATAATAATAACTTCTCTATTACTTGAGTTTTTCAAAATGCAAAAAATACATAATGCATCGACAAGTTTGCTCTGATGACTATTTGATGGTAAGATGCCACACACAGCAGCTTCAGTTTCCCACACAGCTCCCCCTGGTGGCGGAGCAGCACCGCAGCTGTGGTGCAGCAGCATGCAGATCTTCTACAGCAGCTACGTGTTTAGGGAAAAGACCCCACATCATGATCTACTGACACATGCAGACGTCTAAGCCCGACTACTGGGCTACTACCAACAGTACATTGTTGGCAATCAACAATGCACTGCCCAGACAGTGCTAAATGGGGAAAGAGTTTAGCTGTCGTGTACATGTACGTGATCCACAGGGAGGGACGGGGGTAAATACTGTCCTCTCAAGTGTGACGTCATTTTTGGCCTACATTCAGGATTGGGTCCCCGCCTCCTTTACAGGTGTAAAATGACATCATTACATCTTCTTCTTTTAAGTTAAAAACTTGAGGTATCATGAGCAAAATTCAAAATTTAACAGCTACATTAAGTGAACAGGATGCAACATCTGTACCACAAGTGTTATAAATGTACATGTTTGTGAATTCAGTGGCATGTTTTGGCTTTGTTGCATCCAATTTCTTCTGATTTGTTTTTCAGAGAGACCTGAAATGAGACAGCAGTTGAGAGGACTTGTTCTGCCGAGAGGAACAGTTTGCAGTCAGACTGCCTGTGTGTTTTGAAATGTATTCTTTTTTGGAGGGAGTACATTGTTGAATATCAACAATGGCACTGACAAGCCTTGTTGTTTTGTGTACCTCGTTCACAGTTTGTGTTAACTGTGGGAGTCAGGGGGCTAACAGGGAAAGGGAACAGAGGGAATCCAGTACCTGGTGGGATTGGTACATGATGGTAAGCTGCAGCACATAAACCACAAACCCACTTGCATGTGATCAGATGCTTTTCAGTGACACCTTGGATGAGTGATTTGTTGCCATTTTTACTGACAATTCTGAATTCACTGAAAAGCACGCTGACAGATGAATCTAATTTGAATAAACAGCAGACAAATGTCAAGGAAACCAACAGCTGGGATCCAATTCAGACGAGACTTTTGGACTGAAACGGACAAACTGAAGGGCAAACATGTTGGAAACATGTTGAGCGGCAGGTGAAGGCGCTCTTCAGTGTCAGCTGCAGCCTACAGCTCTACACTAACTACAGAACTGCTGCTATGCTCAGATCAGATACTCACACGTCTTACAGCATCCCTCCATGTAACTTACGACAGTTCCACCGATCTGAGTACAGATAAGAGTCAAAATGTTAAGACAGAAGTAAAGAAAGTTTCCTTTTCTGTGACAACCCTCTGCCTTTGCATCAGATTTTTAGCAGTACGGTTTTTGAGCGCCGACATTCTTTGGTTGGAATCCCTGATGGTCCGTATTTGCACAAATACAAAGTTAAACTGCCACAAAATACAGAAATCTCTCAAACAACACTGACAGACGACGCCAGGGAAGTTTTTGATTTCCTCCATCTTCTACTGATTGAATACATCTTGCCAACCTGAATCTGGACTGCCTGTCAATCATCTGAGCACACACATTATTGTTCATTCATGAATCATAATTTTTCATTTCTACATGCTCCGCTAACTTTGAGAATCCCAGTCTATTGGAAACAAATGGAATGGTCCTATGAACATCATACAATTATGAGAAGTGGCGTGTATAAGTAAATTAAAGTTCTGCCTCTTTTGAATAAGAGTATTTAGAGATATTTAAAAAAAAGTCCAGTCCAATAACATGTAGAAGCATATGACAGATTATGGGGTGAATGCAGGAAAACAATAATAAATGCATCTTTCACCTTTAATCTGTTTTTACACAATCAAATGAATGACGGTATTAACTCAAACCGTTACGAAACATTAATTTTATCACAATATAAATGTCATAGAAAAACATAATTGTTCTGTTATTTTGTGTTTGCTAATTATAATTATATAATATAATAATATTAATATAATATTTTTCTGTATGTAAATATAGTCACCATCAAAACAAGGAAGAGAATAATTGTTTAAAAGAAATTTAATTTGATCTTTAAGATATATTTTCTACCCAAACTCGGCTACATACACTTAATATATATATGAGTCTTTCTGTGAAAGTGTGTGTTGCTGCATGCTGACCTTCATACACTCTGTTTCGTTGAACGGTGGGCAGCTGAAGGTGTAAGAGATGAGCGTGGGTCCAGATAGAGTGTCTGTGCAGTCAAACTTCATGCAGTTTGATACCCAGGACTTCCCCGGCTGAGAACACACGAGCAGCGTCAATAACAGCAGTCGCTGAACAACAGGAGCTACGATGGAAACCTGATAGCTAAACTGGCTCAGGCTCAGTTACTAACTTGTTGGAGCGTTGAGCCAAAAATCGCTACAACTGAGCACATTATCTGACGATGGAGACTGTGTGGTATAATTTGAAAACTTTGGAAAAGCTGCAATTGTGATATTTCCTTTGTCAAACCAATTTCTTTAAATATTTCAAGGTGCACTTTTTACTGGTGATACAAGTTATGTGATACATTCAAAATATCAAGGGTTACTGTTCATAAACATTTAATGTATAATCATCCTACCTTATAGAGAACTGTTGTCCCGTTCTCGTGTTCGTAGAGGCAGGAAATATTCTTACACACACCGCAGCAGGTAGACTGATCCTTCGGAGGGACGTAGATCTGATTCTGAAACACAGAAACAGTCCCGGTTAGTTTTGTGAAACAATGAAAAACATTTTAAATCAGACAAACGAAGATTTTTTTCAGCAAGAAAAGGAGAGAAGATGGTTAAGCTCTAATTACTGTAGAAATGTGTGTGTTTCTTTTTGCAGAACTGTTTTCCTGATATGTTGCTCTGACTGCCCTGACTGACTGATTAAAACGTGACATCATGGTAGGGTGACCAATAGATTTTTTTGATTATTTTGTGACAAATATTCACTTTTCAGACATCAGAAGTGGTGACTTTGTGATACCTATGTCTGACTGATCTAATCAACCACTAATCTATTTATAAAATAGTTTCCAATTAAATGTTCTGTCGATCGGCTATAAAATAAATTCAACTGTTTCAGCTCTACTTGAGATAATCAATCATGCACCATCCTCTGTTTGAATGGTAAAATAGTTATCGTCGTCACAGCAGGTGAGCCTTTACCTGTGTATCTGGGAGGATTGGCTTCTTCTTTTCTAAGGTCAGGTATTTTTAAAGGAAAAGGAAGAAGGAGGAAAAGAAGAAGAGGAGGAATGAGTTCAAGATGAGGAACAAGTACAGGAAAAAAGTAGACTTCGTTCTCCCTGTCTGAGTGTACTGGTGTGCGTGCTGTGGTCTTACTGGTTGGCAGTGGGCGGAGCAGTTGATGCTGCTGGTGCGGAGCAGGTGGAAGCCGCTCGCCGGGTCGAGGCTGCGGCTGCACTGCCTGCTGTGACACAAGCCGTCGTCATCGTGTTCCACCAGCGTCTGTCCCGGCCGCAACACACCTCGCTCGCCTAACACACACACCGCCTCGCGCACTGAACACACACACACAGAAAGGTCAGTGTGCTCAAGCTTGTAGTTTCTGATGGCAACTGGCAAAATTTGATCAATGTCTTGTTTAATCGAGATGATTTCCTGCGTTGCTTTCAATGTCATTTGTTATTTTACTTTTAAATTATTTGAATTGTACATACTCTTCCTATATGATGCAAGCCTATTTATTAATTTGTTTATTTAATTGTGAATTAATGCCCACTGTCTGATTTCCATGTCCAAATCAAGTTCATATGATTGCTGTTATGAGACAAAATGTGAAGTAGCTGTTGCAGGAAGTGGAGTATTTTCTAAATCACTCGTCTCTGTTGCTCCATCTTGAATTTGAACCAGCAGGACTCACCACACTTGTATCTTTTGCAGGCACACTGATTCTGTGGGTCGGACAGGAAGGCCCGGTCCAGCTGAGCAGCCTCTCCCTGCAGAACACAACAAGAACCGAGCCAGTGTCACAAAGAGAAGACACAGGGAACCAGGGAAACATTTAAGCAGAAAAAGAAGAGAGAATTCGATTAAAACAAACACACAGAACCAATGGTAAAGAAAAAAAAGACACAGTTTGTATGATCCATAGATTCAGTTATATGCTACATATAGTGTCTTGTAGTTTGTCCATTTTAAAACATTTTAAAACATCTCTTAGCTGGGTCATGATGACCTACTAATGTTAAATCATGACACATACACACATCAGGTGAAATACATCATTGGATGTCCAAAACAAATAGAAAGAGTTATGACGTACCAGGCCACATTTTGGGGAAGCGATCTTTTCACAGGAACACTCTGAAAAGAAAATACATGTATCATCTTCACAGCTCAGCTGTAGCTTTAAGCAAATTAAGAAAAGACTTGGTGTCATCAAAGCCCTGAAGTGCCAAAAAGACAGCCAAAATTAAACTTATTTCTTGCTGAAGTGAATCTCAGTCTCATATTTTTTAGTGATGCCTTTAATTAAGTGTAAAAATCAAAATGTTAAAATGTTTCTGCTGGATTGATTTTTTGAATCGTACCACATGTTTGGTTGGGACAGCAGCGACCCGGACTTGATACAGACATCACCGACATCCCAACAGGACAACCGAGCTGGGGACACCTGTAGGGCTCACACACTGCACACACAAACAGACACACACACACAGTCATTTATGTATCCATGGCTGTGTAAAAATACAGAAAGGGGAAATAATAAAATGAAAAAGTGTGAGTTCACTGACCACATTGGTAGGTGGGGCAGCAGCGATCTGTGGTGTTACTGTCCACCGTCAGCACCTCGCCGTCCACACAGAGAGGAGGCGACTCCCGACAGGACGAACATACTGCAGAGAGCACACATCATTCATTCATCACATTCATTCTGGTTAAATGTGACACAGAAAATAAAAGTTAAATCAGTGGTTTCTTTTTTTACTGACTGCAGATGTGTGCGAGACAGCAGCTGCCATCAGCTCTGGTGGCGATCAGAGTCTGGTCGTCTCTGCAGGAGGGAACGTCTGATTCACAGAGGTCAGGATCACACTCTGTAACGCAGAAACATTAAAGGGCTAGTTGCACATTTAGGAAACATGCTACTAAGATGTACCACTGTCACTGCATATTTATAACAGTAAGCCATGAGGTAGTTATCTTATCTATACAGACTATCATTACCCCTCATTAATACATTATTTGTCTTACATAAACCAAGTATAAAAACTAGAAGCTGTTTTAAGGTTTGGTGGTAACAAACAATTTCTTGGCCAGATGCAGTGACTTCCTGTTGTCACTGTGAGGCAACTCGCAGAGACTCTGACTATGACCTGCAAATGTGAGGCACAAAATCTCCAGTAAAGAGAAAACCTTTCATTTTTACATTTAAGTCTTTGTTTGTAATGAACATGAGATAATAACTGATTCAGTGCATTTGAGATGTTTAATGTTTTTTTTACATTATTTTGAAGCTGTATATCTAAGATTTAAGATTGCACTAGTAGTCACTGTGACAGTTAGTAAACTCTACTGGCGGCAATAAAACATAAAGTATCTGTGTTTGTACCAGTTGATGATTATTTAAATTTTATTGTACGAAGATAATTTAAATACAGGGCAATCACACTATTGGTCAAAGAGGAAACTCACCACACACATAGTCGGGACAGCAGGAGTCCTGTCTGTAGTACGACACCAGCTTCTCCCCATATTTACACTCAGGAGGCAGCAGGTCACACAAGCTCTGGTTACACACTGCAGAGTCAGAAGTTACATCATCACATTTCTCAAATGTTTCTCAAATATGAAACGAGCCTCAGAATTGACCAGTGAGGCTACTTGATTTAAACTAAAACTCGTAGCCTCACCGCAGACTCTCTGTGGGCAGCAGCTGGTGTCGTCAGCCAGGCTGATGATCACTTCCCCAACTCGATGGCACACTGGCTCCACAATGTTGGAGCAGTTGTACTCCACTGGGACGATGGTGTCGTTGTCACAGCGGTACATGCAGCAGGCGTCCTTCGAGGCTTTCCAAACCTCGCCGTGTGCACGAGGAGCACCAGAGCTGTCAGTGCAAGCTGCAGAAACACACACTCAGGGTCTAGAGCGTTGCTAATGAGCTCAGAGCACTGAAGCAAAAGTCTACTAGTCCATCTTTAGAAAATGAAAAGCACTCATCAACAAGAGTGCTAATAAATGTATTACAGTTGCAGTTAAACTGGCATCTTACCACACTTCTCAGGTGAGATGCAGAGGGCGGAGTACGGCCGGTGGAGGAGCGTTCCCTCAGGGCACACGCAGCCCTCCGTCAGGCCTGAGCACTGATCCGGGTCAGAGTCGAAGTCGTGGTTGGGGCAGGACTGAGAGGTGCAGGCCGGCAGACAGGCCTGATACCGCAGAGTGTCGGGACACACAAAGGCTGGAGGAGGAGACACAAACAGGTCAGTATCTCAAACACACAACTGGACTTCAGTGGGGGTGGACGGCAGGTTTGTGGGACCTTGAGATATTTATCATGTACACTTCCAGCCTAAGAAACCTGAACAGTCCGATAAAGCTGTTTAATCAGATCTTGTGACTGCAGTGTTTGGGTTGTTCCCCGATAGATTCTGTTTCAAAAGCTGCTGCTTTGTTCTGCTTGAATTAAATCTTGCAATGGCCAACAGAAAACTTACGGCAGTAATCTGGACTCCTCCACTCAATGCAGATGTTGAATTTGTGACAAGACGCCACGTAGGCAGCCAGCGCCACACACTGGTTGTTGACGTACTCTTCATCTCGTACCCAAACCTCACAGAATGTGTTCGGTGGGACCTTGAAACACAGAAAAAATCAAATACATCCCATCAGATGCTATTGATAATTACTAAGATACGTTTAGCCAGAATACAGATTTTGCTATCATTAGCAGTTCTTCACCCCTGGCATTTCATGTTAGCCCCAATAGAATTAGTGTACCTCTTTTGATTTACTTCAAACATGTATTTCACTGAAGAGAAGTAAGACAATAATAATGGCAGAAGAAGGCTGACATATTTAATACATCAGCAATGTAATACAGCATATACACATTAAATTTCTTTAAGCAACTACCTGAACAGCAGCCTTTCTGGGTTTAGTTCAGGTTAAAAAATCTATCTACTGGCCCCTGTGTGAGCAAAGGAACCTGGAAATGAGTTCACAGACAGGTTAACGTACGAAGGCGTGGCAGGGAGTGAAGGCAGGCTTCTGCAGCATGACCAGGCAGGTGGAGCAGTCGCTCGTGGAGCAGTTGCGCTCTCTACGGCGGCTGTGGCTGATGTAGCTGGTGGTGTTGGGAACCTGCCAGCTGTCGATGAAAATAGCTGGATCCTCACTCACGCCCACTGTGGTGCCATTGGCCAAAGTCAGGTCATTTGTTGGGTCTCCGTCACAGAATCCTAACGGTTCACAAAAACATTACATTTCCTTCAGACATCACAAATGTATCCCTGAATGTCGCAAATGGATCTTGCAGCCATAGCAGTTGCTGTAACTTCTTAAATCAGTGAAGTTTAACTACTTTCAATGTGGAAACGTTAATCTTTCATATAACTGACAAAATGTACACGACAAAGAGTGGTTTTGCAACTGTTGTATTTTAGTGATTTAAAGAGAACTAATACAATGACATGTGTGGCTAAAGTACCAACTGCAGGAGTAGGAGGTACTCTTACCACAGAGGCCCTTGGTGGGGAGCTTGGTGCGGGAGCTGTCGGTGTCGATCACCATCATGCCGGTACTGTGGTACCACTGCAGCTTAAGACCAGCCGGGCTGCGGATCAGGTACATGTTGCCTGTGTCGTAGATCTCAAATCCAAACTTTTTGAATCGAGGCTTAGCGTACCGTGAATTTACATAGAGCTGAAAGAAAACGAAAAAGTGCACATTATCAGATTTGAACAGATTTTATTAGTGTTAGAAAGCAATTTTGAGCTGTAATCTGCAAATCAAATATCAGGATGAGATGGGAGTGCTTCCTACCCTCCTCTGCAACCTGTTGATGATGATGTGATTGGAGTTGTGGGTGATGTTGAGTGCCACCAGACACAGGTTGGTGAAGTTCCAGAGGAGCTTTGGAAAGAAGAAGAAAAAGAAATTCACATTGAAATAAGTAACAAATCAAATTGTTGACTTATATTCAAATCCCAATCAAGTGAGTCTATCATCTGGCTTACTGGTGACTCAGAGTTAGCTGGACACTCTTGAACCAGGACACTGACGGTCTCATTGGGCAGTTGGGTCACTATGTATGAGGCAGCTTTGTAGACTGCAACGCTGTTCCCATCAAATGTGATCACATTTAGATCTGGAAACATCGAGCAGCGACCTGGAACACAGGAGAGACAGCAATGAAAACTTGAGAGTAGAGTTTGAATGTCAATGTGAGCAATCTTTTATTTCAAGACACAAGTTCTGAAAATTAAAAAAATGGACCACAATATATTTTTTTATGTGTGTCTATTTTCCTCACATGGACAGTCCCACTTCGGGCAGCACTTGTCTCCATTGACCAGGATGGCAAAGCCAAGCAGGCCGCAGTTGGGAGGGTCTGCAGTGAAGGGACAGCTCTGTGATTTGTTGAACAGGACGAGCTGGCCATTGACACAGATGTACTTTGTGCACTCATCGACTATCTCTGCATACGGAGGCTGGGGGGAAACAAAACAAAGAATGAAAACCCAAAAGTCACACGTGAAAAAAATATATATTATTGAAGCAGGAAGATAACAAGTGTGCAATAGGCAAATTATAATGTAGACATACAAAAATGTCTCAGGGTTCCCTTAGTTACTTTTTGCAGAGCTTCTGACAACAAACCATGGTGTATTAAATATTAGCTTAAAAATGTTACCATACAGTATGGCCCTTTTTTGTACAAATATAAATTAAAGGGAAAGCTTGCACTTGAAGACAAAATCATTATAGAACTCATCCTTCTTGCAATAATTCAGAAAATTGTGACAGAAACTGAAAGTTATTGAAGATACAATTACAACTGAACTTACAGTGCACATCCTTGTAGGTGACACAGCTATGGATGTCGTCCCCTCTGCTGTGTGCCTGGTCGTTTCTGAAGATGTATAGAGTGATGGTTGCGCAGGAGGCGTTGTTGCAACTGCACTCGTGTGATCAACTTTGTCCTCCTCAGTCGTTTGGACCGAGGTGGGCGCTGGGAGTGAAGCTGTAGTGGCAGTAGCAACAGTGGACCTCTGGGTGGAAATCAGTGTATCTGGAGGAGGCGTCACTGGTTGAGATGTGAGCGGTGACGCGTCAGTCTCTTTGGTTGTCAGGGTTTTCTCAGATGTAGCTGACTCTCTGGTGGGGACAGCTGTAGATACCGTGACGGTTGTTAGAGTAGGAACGGGTGCTGGAGCAGTTATGGTGGTCAGGCGAGAAACTGTTTCAGTTGTGTCGGCATGTTCAGTCAGGCTCACTGTAGTAACCAATTTGGTAGTAGGTGGCACTCCTAACGTGGTTGCTGTGCCAGGGCTTGGAGCGACTGTTGGTGGGCCCGGAATGGTGGATGTGATCGTCACTGCTGGAGGCCTTGTTGCTATGGTAACCCTTGCGGAGACTGGCCTGACAGTTGATCTCTGAATCGACGTGATTCTGGGAGTGACTCTTGTTGTCACGGGAACTCTGGGTGTCGTTCTGAGGGTGGTCGTCTGTGTGGTGGTGGTTGTAGTTGTTGTAGAGGGTGTAGCTCTTGCAGTGGACACCAGCCGGGTGGTGACTTTGTCCTGTGCAGTTGTTGGCCTTGGAGTTGTAGTGGAAGTGGTCGTGTACAGTTGAGACCAAGATGGAGGCGGCGTGGTTGTAGCTCCTGTTGACACCTCCACTCTGCCAGTCACTGGATGTGTTGTCCCTGTAATCGGCTGAACAATGACGGGTCTGAGAGTGGTGGTGTCAACATCTGGTGGAGCTTTTGTGGAGACAGTGGTGAGATGTGTCTCAGGAATACCAGGCACAGGTGAAGGAGGCAGTGTAACCAGTGTCCTGGTTGTAGCGACTGCAATTTCTGCAGTTGAGATTTCAGCAGAGGTTGTAGTTTTGGCAGTAGTAGCTGTAGCAGCAGCTGATGTCGAAGAGGTCAGAACTGGCTGTGATGTTTCAGGGAGGTGAGGCACTTCAGTAGTTCCAGTGGAAGAGATGACATGGACGACAGCTTCAGAAGTGACCTCTGGTGTAGTTTTCACTGTCGGGCTGTAGACCAGGGTGGTGGAGGTCTCCCAATGAGGAGGGCGCCATGGCTCAGAGGTCTTCTCAGTAGTTACGGGATGGGTGGAGCTCTCAGTTGTCGGTAAAAGTGGTACAGTAGTGGTATCTGTAAGAGACACAGGTGTGACAGGATGACCCGTGGACATAGTGGAGGTTTCTGGAACCTCTTGGGGTCTTGAGGTGGTTTTCTCTGTTGTTGGGGCGGCAGCAGACCAGGAAGTTCTCTCTGAATAGGTTGTGGAGTGGGAAACAGTAGTGCTGTCTGTGATCTCCAGAGGTGGAGGTACAGCCGTTGTTGTGGTAGCGACAAGTATTTCAGACAGAGTGGATTCATGTGTGGTCACTTTCTTTGTTGTTGTTCTCCAGTGTGTAGTAGCCGAGGTAGGAGCAGATGGTGAAGTTGTCGTCGGTACAACATGGAGTGGCTGTGAAGTTTGCAGCTCAGCAGCGGGTGTTGCAGAAGACGTCGGTTCAGTGGGAGTAACATGCAGAATCCTCTCTGTGGTAACAGGTGGTGTTGTTGTCTCTGGACTTACGTACGGTGTTGTTTTACTGGTGGTGAAAGGTGCAACTGGTGTGACTGATTCTGTGGTTGTAGCTGAAGTGACTACTGGCAGAGATACAGTTCCTGTTTCGATTGGTGGTGAGGTCAGGAGAGGCGAAGAGGTTGTGGAGGCTGTGCTTGGTAAACCAGGCGGGATAGGTGTAGTTGTTTTGGGGGGAAGATGCTCCACTGTTACAGTCTTTGTGCTGATGTCTGTGTACGCAGTGGTAGCTGTACTGGGAACAGTAACGCTGTCTGTGACTACGGATGTCTCTGAGACCGGAGCAGGAGTTGGACTAGAGGAGGTTACACTCGGAGTGACTGCTGCTGGATGCGTTATAGCCTCTGTGGTCTCTTTGGTTGGGTGAACAGCAGGAGGAGGGGTACTGATGGTGGTTGGCCCTTCGACTGAGCTTGTAGATGGTGCTGCGGTGGTGGATGTCTGCCCAGTCGTGGCAGTGGTGGTGAAGAGCAGCTGTGGAAGATCAGTGGGCTCGATGGTGGAGGTGAGCCAGAACAGAGCAGTGATGGCGAAGGGAGCGCCGGATGTCCTCGACGTGACAGGGTGCAATGGGCTCGTAGTTGAGCTCACGGCTCTTGTCGTCCGTGATGTCGTATCTGTTTCACTGGTGGGCAGGGCCTCTGTCACTCTGACAGTAGACAGCGGCTCCAACACCACTGGCCTCACAGTAGGGGGCGCTGTTGGAGGAGACGGGGGTCCTGCTGTCCTGGAAAGTTCAGGAGCTGCAGAAAGTGTGACTGGACTGGTCAACTCGTCAGGGGCAGGTGGTGCCTCGGACGAAGTTGTCTGTGTGATAAAGGCAGGAGTAGTGGTGGTGATTTTAGTGGTAGGACTAGTGTGTGAAGGAGTGGATGGTGTGGTGGTGGTGGTGGTGGAGGTGGCAGTGGTTTTGAGGGAGGTGGTGGAGGCAGCAGTGCTCGTGGTGGTTGCAGGAGTGACAGCTACAGAGGTCAGCTGAGCAGTGGATGGTGTTACAGGCTGCACAGTAAGTGGGACCTTAATACCTGAAGACAAACAAAAGAAAATGTTTATTTATATATATATATATATATATATATATATATATATATATATATATATATATATATATATATATATATATATATATATATATATATATTTTATGTGTTGTCGGAACACAGACAGCTTTATGTTGGGGCTTATTTCACAGGTAGTTATAAATACTTTGGGTTAGCAGTGATGACTGCAGTAATGATTTGGCTGAATCTATAAATTCTATTGTAGATGACTCCTCTTTGGTTTTTGCACATTTCAGGGTTTAATCATTTTTTTTGTTTTCAGTATTATCTTTATAACTGATTTTGGATTGCTCTTTTAACTTTTTATGTTGATTTTGTTGCCAGTTCTCCAAATGGAAAGATGAGTACAACCTAAACAAGTGCATCGATCAAGGTTAAACCATTTAAATTATTACAAGTAATAGACTTAAATGAGGAACATGTATCGGAATGAACTGTGAACATTATATGCTCCAATGTGCTTTAGATTTTCTTTTTTCATAAACATAACACTTTGAGGAAACACAGGCGGGTAAATTCATTTACTGTACAAATGTGTGTGATAGATGTTAGTTAAGATGTTAAATAAGAACATTGTCACTTTTTTCTTGTTGCCACCATCTTTCAAAATAGTCCCTCCCCGTGTAACCCCAGGTCAAAAAGTCAATACCACCCAACATCCTGTTCAATTAATGGATCATTTTAAATCCAAAACACCACTGAACTCAATCAGGGGATACTTACAGTCTTCAACATAGACACAGCGACGAGTGACCTCATCCAGGACCATGTGTGGAGGGCAGACAGGGAGGCAGCCTTCCACTCTGTAGAGAGAGCAACACACATTCGTGAGATAAACACACAGCAGACAGCAAATAAAACGGTACAACTTCATCAGTTATCAAACCAAAGCAGGAAGATTTGATCGATACATGAAAATATCAAAAGGAAAAAAGTTTCAACTGGACAAACTGATTTGTGGTGAGAGTTCTTGAAAAGGTCAAAAGTCTCACTGTGGGATGGTGATGCAGGCTTCAGCTGACGGGTCGCTGCAGGTCTTGAAGCAGGGGACGACACAGGAATCGTACCTCCACTGACACCGAGGACCAGGTGGGGCATCTGGGCTCGGGCCTGATGAAAAACAGGGTATGCTTAATTACTACAAGCCCACGGGTTTGTTACATCTCAAAATTTGGCCTTGTTAAGGAAACAGAACAGATAATTTCAATATTTCATATCAGATTTAATTGTACTGTAGTTTAATGAGAATTATGACTCTATAGAGTATTTACCTATTGAGTAACAAAAAGAAGAGCTCGCTACTGTTGCTTTTTAAGAGATGACTAAGACAAGACAATGTGTCATTTTCTTTGTATTGTAAAAAAACCCACAGTCCAGTAGCATTTAACAACTTCAACAATGTCGTCCACAGGCTTGTATAGGCAATGGAGAGAGACTGGGAAGGTCTAATTTGCATAGAGCGTAGAGCCCTTTAAAGTTGTATCACCATTAATTAAAGATATTGAAAACAGTTTGGTTATATGGATTGGAAATATTCAGGATGTCATGTGTATCATTGTATACACACATCATATGATATCTTTGTGATCTTGGATCATAGTTGAAATCTAAAATTAAGTTTTGAGGTTCATCCAAACGACATGAGTGTGTCTTAATGGACCCATCTGTGGCTGCAGCAGGATCTAAAATGTTAAAATGACTGAATAAACCTTCTCCTACAGTATTGTTACAAAAGTAAGATCACTTTGATGTCTGTAAAAACATATCACATTACTAATCCAGACTAAGGCTTAAACTGATCCACAAATGTTTTCACAGAGAAGTAATGTGATGAATTTAGAGAGTCATCAGTGTAAAGTCTGGACTTCATCTCTCACTCTAAATGTGTGCAGCATTCACCGCTGTCAGCAGGAAATCCAATCTGCTATTGGCTCGTACACCTTTTCCATGAACTAACACAAATGCTGCTGTATTTTTAGCATCAGTGATTAGCCTGACTGCTCTCTCAGCAGAGTATGCAGGCAGAGGAGTCCCTAGTGTTGACCTTTGACCCCAGGGAGATGAGCTGATGTTTGACTGAACCTGGAGCAAAGCTGAATGCTCACTGTTTGTTGAGTGATCTTGGAAATATATACAACCCCAGAAAACAATGCAGATTACAGAGGGAAGTTTATCCACCTTAGCCAAACCCATGACGTGTAAGACTGAAATGAGGTCCAGTGAATCTCCGCAAAGTTCTGCTGGAATTTCTAACTTGACAGTTTCTACTGAGGCTGAAAAAGTTCAATAGCTTTAGAATTTAAATTCATTATATTTGTCTTCAATCTTTTACATTGCTGAATTAGATTTTTAGTCCCTGTTGTCATGGCAGCACAATTTTTCTTTCACATTCACTTTTGGAAAAAAATGTGACTGAACCCACAGTTATCTCTGACTTTCAGTTAGTGGTGTGTGTGATGTGTTTGCTGCTGACATGTTGGTCATGTCAGTGGTGCTGACCTGTCAGTCTGAACAGCGTGGCCTTGCGGAAGCTGTCAGTGTGTCGGTATTTGAGCAGGTGGAGGCGGGGCAGCGTGGCGTGCAGGAAGAAGCCAGGTTTTGCATGGGACTCCAGGGAGTCGTAGCCAGGGATCCAGGTGTTCCTGTGCAGGACAAAGGTGGCTCCATCCCAGAATGCCATGCTGTCCTCCCACTTGGCCAGCCTCACCTGGCCACTGGGGCTCGCGAACAGGAAATAGTTTGGTCTCTCGGCTGCCTCGAAAGAAACCCTCGATGTGTCTGTGTAGATGAAAACAAAGTGAGACTTTATTATGGGAAAACCACAGAATTAGGGTTGAATATGTAGGCAACCCTGAAACTACACGTCTTTTTTTACAGTAGAATCCTATACAGATTTCTCTGAGGAAACAAGCGAATATATTTCTGCTCCATTTTTGGTCTTGACCAACTCCTGAGAAAAACATTGACTTATTTAGCTGCTGAATGCTCCACTATGTTCACCAGCTACTCGCTCACTCTGACATTTGTTGCTGAGCAGGAGTTGTACAGGATTTAAGAAAAAAAATATAAGAGAAACAGTGAAGTTTCAAGCTATAAAACCGTCAGCTGAAAAGTGATGATAAAATAGCTTCATGGAATTTGCAATCAAGAAGTAATGACTCTATAGGTTTGTCTTTTAATTTACATTATTATTATTTTCCTTTTTTTCCATTATCAATATACACATATTGATGATGATGATGATGATGATTGATTAGTTATTCAAATAGCTTTCCCAACTCTTGTAGACCATGGTCCAATTATTTAAACTCTTTCCTTCACAACACCAGTCTGTTTCTTGTCACCAAACGTTTGTGAGATGGCCTGGATTAATGGCATGAATAGAAATGAATAGATCATCATCTTCATTAACTGAGGACCAAATTAGTAACAATTATTTTGTAAGGAAACCACAATGGAATAGTGTCCTAAAAGGGCCCAAAACATCTTGGAGGACTATCTTCTTAGAATAACTTAGAAAACATGGAAAAATAATACATACAAAAAAATATATATATATATATACAAATGTGTACTTAATCATGCTGAATGTGTCTGATAATGATCCAGAGTGCAGCAGTATTGCGCTCACATGCAGTAAACAGTGAGACCAGCTTGTTCCAGTCTTGGCTTGCTGACCAGCCTGCAGCTCAGGTTGCCATATTAGCATTTGGCAATCTGATCTCTGAACTCCTCTCCTGCTTCAAGTCAATGCAAGTCCGTCTCCTCCATCTGTGTTTTCATTAGGACACCCAAATCATTGCAAACACTGTTGAATGCAGAGATAACAGTGGAAGAGGAGATCGTTGACTGACTGGCATTCAGTCCGATGGGAGAGAGTTGAAATTCTTCGATTGTAAGATTAGCTGAAAGAGGATGAACGGGGACTTTGAAGACAGGATTGACATTTAGATCATTTCCCTATAAACGTGCCACAGTTCAATGTCCCCAGAAATTAATGAATGGACTAAAGTTTTTGTTCCTGTGTTGTTGGTAGCTGTCAAAACAGACACCATCAAGTTGTAGCACCAACAATAATATCACTTCTAAAATGCTCGGGGCACAAGAGTTGTCTGTTTTTACCTTTAATGTTGACTGACTTCACCATATAAAACCACAAGTCACACCAGTTTCTCTCATTAAGCATTTAAGTGTCTTTCAGCTCATGTTGCTCCACCTCAAAACTTTATTGTTCGGTTTCACTCTCACTACCTTCATTAACATTACTCCCCGTGGTCACAAAGGTAGTAACTTACCGTGTGGTCGGGCTTTGCTGAGGCCCGGCGTCATCATGAACTGTGACAGAACTCCTGGGGTGGCAATGGCACTGTGGTTGGCCCGCTGCAGGAACACAGAGCCACTGGAACTGCTGGCTGCCAACAGTGTGGTCCGATCCCTGAAGGTGATCAGCCTGAAGGGACCTTTACCCAGAACTGCAGACAGGAGTCCATGTTAGGGCACCAGTGGTCATTGCCACAGAGCATTTGTGCAGCAAGTATGTGTTTGCATCTGTGTGTGTGTGTGTGATGTCATACCTTTGTTGTAATATTCACAATCATACGCTGCAGAGAGAAGCACAGAGACCATTAAAGGCAATGACATTGATAACAGAAATAGATGTCTTTTCAAGACTCATACAGTATTTTTCATAAAGACTATTTAAGCTGTAACTAATGGCTTTGCTCTTTTAAAACAGAGGTTTTACTTTCTCTAAAGTAGGTTTCTCGCTCCCTATGTTGTGACTTACGGCACAGAGACGGAGATCGCCAGTCGACAGGAACACCCTGGTGGCAGCAGCGTTGAGCGTATGCTGCCACGCTGGTGCAGAAACACTCACAGTCGCCTCCACGACTGCAACCACACGTGTCTGCCAAACAGTTCATGTAGAACCATGTAACATCCACCTGAATGTGAAGAATAACAACACTTTTAGACAATTCATGGAGAGTAGAAATTCACCATTGTTATGTGAGGATAAGGATAAGATTAAGGTTAAGAAAAACGAACAAAGTGCTGGGGTTGAGAAAAGAAACTGCCTGCATGCTCAAGTCATACACCACTAAACTATTTACCTTATCACCTATTTATTTTATTTTACACCTATCAGTCATAGGGAAGTGCTTGATACTCAAAAAAACACTCCAGGAGTCCAAACTGCAGGACAGAGGGCTGCTGTTGTACTGTCACTCACCACTGGGTGGCAGGCCTGGAAGACCTCACCGAGCAGGACGGCACACCGACGCTTCGCATAAGGCTCCCTGAGAGGACTGAGGCTGCAGGGGTGTCTGATATCAGGACTGTTCACACACTGAACACACAAACATACACAATGGTGTTAGATGACAACTTCTGTTTGAGGTTAAGTAGTAAGGTCTTGTTTATTGTAATTTGTTGAGGAAGTGTTTAGGACACCTGTCAAAATCGGTGATGAAGCAACAATGAGTCCCCACTTCCTGTTTTTTTTTTTCATTTTTCATTAACATTGTATACCACCATTCTGTGTTGGAACAAGCTGAACCTTTTTTTTTCTATCTTTAAAGTTACAATATTCCGCTGTAAAATGCACTTGACGATGGTACGAGTCACTTTTCACTCACCTCCGCTGCAGTCCAGCTGTTTCCAAACTCCTGTGGAGTCGGAGAGTCAATGTTGTCGGGGGTCCTCATCTCGTTCACCGTCTTCATGTCAAAGTTCCCACACAGGCCGCTTAGCTTTCCCTGGACACATCAACAACATCTCTTTAACACCTTAATTTTAATGCACTGAAATCCACTTAATATCATCATAACCTGAATGTGATGTCTTTTTCAAAGGTTCCACTCATATGACTATAGTTTACCAAAACGAGTGAACATCATTTTCTGTTATTCTCATTCTGATAAAGGAAAAAAAGGAGTGTGAATGAACAAGACAGAAGTGAACAATAGTCTCTGTCTATAGTAGCATTTTTGCATCACACCCTCTGACCACCAGTTGCACCACTGAGCGTATTGCTGCTGAAGACTCCTCCAGCTGGGGAGCAAGGAAGATACCATGTACCACATTTGAGTAAAATGTTGTAAACAATCCTAACTCAAGCACCACTCACCTGCCAGTTATGCATCTTTTAACAGTATTACATGGTCTTCAATAATAAATGAAGTTTGCTTTCTTGGCAAATGTAAAGAATTACCCAGCATGGACAAAAGTGCTCAGAAAGGAATATTTGGAGGCCTACAGTTAATAACACTCCTTCCCTTGATGACAAAGACACAATTAGGTCAAAAGCTCCCAAACAAAACTGCTTCCAAATTCAGGAATAAACTGTCAAGCTCAGCTTTACAACTTGAGGAGAAGCAGACAGAAAGTAACCAGGCTGAGGGTCCTTCTTAATATGAGCCAACAAATGTTTTAACTGTATATATTTCAAATTGTAATTGTTTCAAATTGCTTCAAATTGGATCATCAGCTAATAATGAAAGCTAAAATCAGGAGCCTACACACTCCACTGATTCAGAAAAAGGCACTGAACCTGCGACCTACCTGCCAGCGAGGTCCGACCTGGACGTGGACGGTGGTCTTACGGTCCCAGAGGACGGTGACGTCTTCCTCTGGGAAATGAACCACTGTGAAGTATCCAGCTGGCCAGATGAACATCCTCTGCTTCCTATCAATCACACTGGATGGATTCTGCAGGGGGCAGAGTCATTTAATTTTCTGAAGGACTTTATTGAAAAATGTATAAACTATTCTCCACATGCATTAGTCAGCACAATCTGTCAAAGTGTGAAAAGCGAAAATGAAGATATGCTAATGCTACATAATCCAACTCAAGGTGCAACAGCATATCATTCAGTTGCACATATTCGGTATTTTGGATACATGCTCATTTTATAATTAATTTTATGAAACTACCTGCTGGTGACCTGCATCATTCTTTACAAATATGGAAAATATACTTAAAATGATTCTTACTGGCTTCCCAGTGTCATCATCGAATGCTATGAAGGATCTTCCGATGTTGATGAGGAGAGATTTCCTGCAGATGACTCCGCTGTCTAAACAGTCAACATTCTCGGCTGCTACACTGAGCATCACATCAGAGCTGCTCTGTGGAGGAGAGAAAACACCATCACAGAAACCAAAGTAACAAAGTCTTCATAATGGAAAACTGCTTCTAATTTTAAACCTAAATGAACATATTTATTTTAATAATTCCATTAGTTACAGTGTGTTCATTCTATTTACTAATTTACTCCTTTATCTCAAACCACAGTTTTGTTCCTCTTGTTATAAATCAATATTTCCAGTACCTTTACAAGATAGACTTTGCATGCACCAACGTAGTCAAACAGCAGCCCATCAAATGTCCTGTAGTGGCGATCACCGTAAGCCATGCACATTGACGGACACGGATGAAACACACACTGGAACGTCCCGTGCTGGCAAACACTACAAAGACAGCAAAGCTTCAGTGATTCAGCATCAACTTGTTCCCACTTAGTGCAAGGACATTTTTTTCATCTCTAATGGCCTCCTTTTGTCAAAAGCCTCGGGTTTGCTGCAGGCAGAAAAGTGGCCGGTGAATTGTCAAAAGGCTGAATCACCGCTCATTGCGCTATTAGGCTGTCATCTACATCTTCTTCCCTGGCCATGGCCTGAAGAAGAAATGGAAGGATGGGAGAATGACTGAGATCACTGGGAGAGTGTTTCCTTTCACCAGCCATGAACACTCTGAAGCTGAGGGAATCAAAGAGTCATACAAGGGCCTGCTCTGTTTTCCTGGCCTTTTTCTGTCCTGTGATAACTGAGAATTATGGATATCAGGTGGCCACTTGTGCTGCTCTGACAGTCTCAGGACTCAGCGCTTTCAGGCTGAATCTGACTTTGAAAAATTAGCGGCTTTGTTGGAGATTTGTCTTAAATTTGACAGATATTGTTGGCAGATGATTGGTGAGGGTAATACAAATTTGTGCACCATGACAAAATGGATGAAGACCCACTGAGGGCAGGAATAGAAAAACGGTTCATAAGAATCATATGGGAACACCAGACATTATGTGTCAATGAACATCACTTTCTATAAAAGCCTGATCTGGTTTTATATTTGACTGGGACTCCAGAAATACATGAACTCACCACTGATGGCAGGGGGAGGACACTCTGTCACCGGGGTAATACTCCTTCCCTTTCCATAGACAGGGGCAGGATGCAGGCTCAAAGCACTCGTCTCCATGTTTTAGCAAGCTACAGAGGCAAAAACAAAGTTGTTGAGGACAAACACTCTGATTGGGACTTGCTGGAATGTGTCCCTCAAAAACATCCACCACATTCCAGCTAACGGCATCTGTTCCACACTGTTTATTCTGCATTCCACAAGCGAATATGGCAAGAGAACATACAGATAATCTATTATAAAAATGTATTCCTCAGTTCCTCCAAGGCAGCAATCAAGTAAGAGAACCCTAGAATCATATTGATTACCAAAATTGTCGCAGACTTATTTTCTGTTGGTCATCTAATTGATTAATCAACTGATTCACGTTTATGGACTATGTCATCAGAGACCATAGTCTGTGTCCAGGCGACAGCGTTTGCTTTTTGTCGCCCTGAAGTCGATCTATTCCTAACAGTAACACTAAATAGTTTTAGGTAGCTGAAACCAAACACGACTTTATCATAGAGGTGGCAGAACATGAAACACTGATGTTGTTAGTAATTTTTGGAGAGGTCATAAGGGTTGTTCAGGAAGTCCTAATGACCTTTTATCATAATTTAGGTACAAGGAGGTTGTTGTAACATTTGCCACTAGTGATGGTGTTGCTCCTGAACATCGTAATTAATGTTCCTGGACCATCATTTCAACGACAAGAGCGACAAAGCCTGCTTAGGAGCAGGCCGTTGTGGTTGAAAACATCAGATTGTGCTTGTTGAATCATCAACAGGCCAATAAAAGCGCTTCATACTCAGTACAGCCTAATTTGGAGCAATGTTGGTTATTATTCCTGAACTGAGGGCTAACAGGCTGCTATCATGTTATAGCATAATGATCTTTTGGAGCTCCTGTGTTCATCTCTAATCCAGATATGAAGACTGGTCTTTGCCAACAGAGCGACAGAGGCAGAGCCAAAGCAGGTTGGCTTCCAGGGTGGATCGATGCCAGGAAACAAGAGGGAGAGAGTTTCAGGGGTGGGCAACTGTGATGATGAAAAGCGCTAACACTCGTTAGCTACATGAGAAAACCAGACAATTAGGATTCTCAGAGATAGAGAGAGAAACAGTCTTTGTCCGGATGCCTCCATTTGCTTTCCACTCCGCGAGACGAAGCTGATAAGTATCTTGTAATATCCAGGGTTGAGCTATATCCACTGGCGAGGCTGCAGACAATGAAGTGACATGCTGAATGGTCCCGCCACAAACCTCAGGTTCATCTGAGTAGAGTTACACCGCAGATAAAACGGTGTTAACAGCTTCCTTTTCCCGGCCGCCAAGCCGCCGTATCAATTACTGTGATCAAAGATTCTAGAATCATTCATTCTCTCGACGTACTTGCACATGATGAATAAATCCGCATAAACACAAACCTCATTTTGAATTCAATTTTGTCAGACCACGTAAAAGTGACTGAGGAAGATACATTTGCATAGGGTGGCGACAGGCGAGCCAGGCGGTGCGATGGACCCACTGCAGTCTGTGATACTTGTTCAGGTTGTGCACTCATCTTGAGATCATGAGTTAATTATTATGTTATTGAGTTAATTATAATGTTATCTTGAGAGAACAAGACCTACTGAATGTGGACAGCTCCTTTTCCAAAGGCCATTGAGAGGTTATAGTCTAACGGAAAGCAACACCTATCTCTTTCATTAGCTGTAATTTCAATATCAAAACAACATTGGTTAATTCATGAGATTTACAGTCTGTTTTCTTGATATCTTGAGAAAATATTTTTTTGGCTGAGAAAATATTTGTTATTTTGTAATGACATAAATACCAAAAAAACAAATCAAATTTAACTTATCAAGGGTAAGCAGAGGAAATGATGTGTTTGACCCATGGCTGTTAAGGGCTTCAGTGCAAAGGTGTGTGTTTGTGTTCATGCTAACTGGCTAAAAGGAGGCATGGCAAAGGGAGGGGTCTGTCACAAAAAAAGGCACGTTACTTCCAGGTGCATTCAGATTTGCACAGCAGTTTGTGGAGAGCTTGGTCACGAGCCTTAGCACAGCTGACTTCATAAGAATAAAATAATTAAAGACATACTCACAAGTTTTGTTGTAGCACCTCATTATGGCCTTAAATCCCAAAAGCGCCAAGTGACTGGCTAACAACATCTTCGCTAGTTTGATGTCATTTTATGTATGTCTTTATTCTGTACTGTATCGATCTGTATTTGGTCATTACACTCTCCAAGATGATGCACAGTCTAACAACAGGTTGTTGTGGTTGTATGCATGTACGTACTGTAACCAGAACCAAGTTCTGGTATGCTGCGGTCTCCTGTGTTGCACCTGAAAGTCCAGGTTCATATGAGTTCAGCTGGGCTAATTGTCACAGAATGAGGAATGAATGAATGGTCTACATTTTGATCATAAACAAAGTGTGCCATTGTGAATGAAAACACAATGGATTCTCTTGTCAGCACCTCAGCTAATTATTTCCCATTAGAAGTTTTTTAAGTCCGGCTGCAGATGAATACCTTGCAGTTGACTTTGAGTTGGGATTTTTTTATTTTTTTTTTCCTGTTTTCACGATAATCATCTAAGTCTGGTATTAATATGACAGAGGGAACACCTGCTTATCATCTGCTGTCTGGTTTAAATAAAGGAAACCGAAGCCAGCAAGTTGAAGACATGTGCTCATGTGTAGCAGGCCAATAAAGCAATGGGTAAAAGGGCTTTATATTTTGTGGTATTTGACTGATCTTTGGCTCATGTTAATCCATGAGAAAAAGTACAAGGTGCTTGTTATGCTCCTCACACGTGAAGGGAAGTCGTTTTCTAAGGTTTCTTGTATACATTTTGAAGTCAAATACAAAGCAAAAGACAAAGTATGAGAGTGCTGCATTGTATCAAGAACAATGATGAGATAAGATCGAATGTCAAACAGTCAGTGAAGATCTTTCTCTAGTCAAAGTGTCTTCCCCAAAACTACTTAGTGCACCTTTAAGGCCCCAATGTCAACAATATCTTGGAAAGAAAATGATCATTCAGCTTTAATGGCACTAGCATAGCCCCACTAGCTGCAATAGTGGGATTCAACCCCACAATCCCTTGCTTCATTTCCTGGCAGCAGTAACCACAACCAAAGCTTTTACTCTTCCAACCATTTGTCATTAAACTTGCATCTCCCCATCTTGGCTCCTTGCTTCCCTTAAGTGTTAGCTAGCCATCACCTATAACTGATGATAACGAAGGAAAAAAAAGACACACAGCCAGACACCAACGTCTGTAGCTAGAAAACATAGAATAATGTAAAAGTTCTATAAATGGCAGGGTCTCTCATCGTGTCATCTTAAATAAATCCAACAAAAATGTTTCATGGTCGGTTACTATATGTGACAATTTTCCCAGCATCCTTAAATGCAAAATCTGAACTTGAGAGATAAGATAATCAACTTCATTCAGTTTTGGGCTGTAAATATTTGATATGATTCATACTCAAATTCTGTCACTATAAAAGCAATCCAACTATCCTAAAAACTGTGAGCATGTTACTAAAAGTCAGACTCCTGATTAAACGCATCACTGCAATTAATACAGCTGTCATCATGGAGCTGAATGAGATCTCTGTGTCTCCATATTTACCACAACATTAGTTCTCAAACTATCAGGTTCCAGGGAGTTATTCAACACTTGTACCATGACCAGCATTCTGGGACTGAGATTGCGTGTATGTGAGATTATAATCACCATAAAGGTCATCCTGCTCAAAGTGGCGAGTTGATATACAATGAATCACAGCGGGGAAGTCAACTGATGTGACGCAGGTTCAAAATGACTAACAGGTATCTCTGTTCATGTCTCACTTTTTTCTGTGTCGCTGTGTTCCATGACCACACACTGCGCTGCAACACACCAAAAATGCTGCTATTTTAAGACTAGGACTGAGTTGAGGAAGGGGTAATTATGGTGTACGAGTTTCACTTTAATAAACTGAGACTTACAGTTATCATTTGTGAGTTATGAGCATTTTCTGCTCTTTGTATATCTATTTTTCAGAAGATATATGTTTTTGTACAATAGCAGCATCTTGTAATCTCATGGACGGACAAGAAATTTGGCATGACACAGAAATGTTAATAACTAAGCTAAAACTTTATAAACTTTATAGTTATAGATAATAGACATACTGTAGACATATTTGCTTAATGGGCTATAAATTAAATTTGTTTCAATTTTTTTTACTGCAAAATCTAATGAACCCATCCATTTGGAAGTTATAAATTATTGTATTGTACAACAATTATTGTACAACAATTATTGTACTTGTTTATATATATGTGTGTGTGTGTGTGTGTGTGTGTGTGTGTGTGTGTGTGTGTGTGTGTGTGTGTGTGTGTGTGTGTGTGTGTGTATGTGTGTAAATGCCATTTGTAAGGGCACCATTGATTATTTTAGCAGCTCTCAAGCTGATATAATCCAATATGGCCATTGTGTCTTCATATGTATTTTTGTAAAATGATAACTCAAGTGTGTGACCTATCCAACAACTGCCAAACATAGGGCTTCTGTTGTCTGGTTTAGAGGGGCCATCAGTCAGCTATACAATCCGTGCAAAAGTGTCATAAGCTAGGATATGTTTAAACTGACCCCTGCCTGTGCATATTGTAATCAGGATGACTCTTGGTTGATGTCACAGAATGAAACCACTTAACCCTCCTTTTAGGCCGACAGCCAGAGGGGATTACAGGGATCAGATGACTGTAATCTACTCCATGATGTCTGTCCACCTCGTCTGCCAGTTGTAAGGACTTTTGTCTCCTACAGATGATCTAAGACTCGTCAAAAAATATGGCGTTTAGCGATAAAAAAATCCAACTGCAGTGTACCACAAAAAAAAGGTACATGGAGTTTTTTTAAAACCAAGTTCTTTGAATCTTAGCAGATCAACATGTGGCTCAGAAGTCTAGCTTGAACTAGTTCTGTATCCAACCTGAAGATTTTCAAGTGACTCCGCTCAACTTTCAAAATGTGTAATAACAAACAGAATAAACACTTTTGTCCTGAAGTCTTTGTTCAAGAGAAGAACAGAAAACAATATAAAAACATGAAAATGACGAGAAAATTTGGAAATTTTGGACGATTGAAAATGGCCCAAAAAGATTCCTTTCTTCAGTCAGTCCAAGAAAACTCTGTGCAACGCTACAGTTAAAATCACTCCAACATGCCTCCTTATATTAAAATAATTAAAGTGTACTGATGGGTAGCAGTGGTCCTGTTTGAAGAGGACACCCAGCCCCGTTAGGAGGAGGGTTGGAGGATTATTCCTGACTCATGGGACATTTTTAGAGTGTCTTTAACCAGCCTGCAGCTCAGGTCATGCCAATCCCAGCTTCAGTGACACAGTCAGTCTGGTACACTCAGAGCTTTAAATTTCACCAGACCTACACAGTCATTTCTTAACCTTTATTTACCAAGAAAAGGTCACACTTCTTGCCACATCAGACAGATTCAGCGTCATGCCTGCATACACATTCATACCTGACAAATGACCAAGAAGACTAACCACAGGGGGACATTTGGACGTTCTGTGACAACATCCTTACAGCGGCTGGGAGGATTCAAACCAACAATCTTTCAGGCACTATCACTTATGGGCATCAAATAAGTCGACAACATGGGCTTCTTTAATATTCAAATGAGTAAAACAATAGTCCATTGCATTTTATTTTCAAGATGCTTAAGCTTTATAATGGCAGGGCTGTAGTGTTGTGTGGACTGAAAATTATTTGAGCTTTAGTGTTGCCAGCAGCGATGCATATTCAAACGTTAAATTAGATTTTACTTGTCATACATTATGCAAGCAAAAACAGCAAATCAACAACATTCAGGTCTTTCGTAGTAGTATTGGCAGTCCTGAACCTCCAGACACAACTTTTCAATGACTTTTGTTGGAAGGCATCACTCACCCAGGAGGGCAGGTACATCCAGCCACGCAGGGCTCATGTGTCGAGCAGGTGAGGTTGAGCAGGTAGGACTCACAGGTGTGCTCGCAGGCCACACCCCTTCCAGACAGGAGGCCATCATCCCCCTCTGAGCAGTTCTGGTAGAGCTGACCAGCTGGACACAGCCTGTCTGTAAGAGGAGAAGAGGAAGGTGCTGCATTAATGAAGACTTCTGCTCAGCTCTCCTGACAAACAAACAACAATGAAAAACACATCCCATTCCTCCACAACAGTTTAAGGGTTTTTTTGTTTTTCTATTTTTAGCATTGTTTAGCATTTTTATGGTTGTGATCATTTCCATTATTTTGCCAAGACAGGTAGAGAGAGGGAGGATGAAGTTGTTAACTGGCAGGTTTAATGTACCTCTCTTTGTCACTATCACCTACTGAGCCAAAAAGAAATATAAGCAGACATAGCTTCATAATCCTTGTGTATTGAAACAAAGTAATATGACATGGAAAAAGCACTGGATCACTTCATATCAGCTTACAAATAACATGAATGAACTGAACAAAGTGTTTGATTAAAGTCACTTACCACTGTCTGCAGTTTGGGACACCAATTTACCATTCAGACAGAGTCTGCAAGGAAACACGGAAAAGACAGGACAATGATGATGATGATAGATGATGAAGATAATTCCAGAAACAAGATAGGAGGTTAGCACTTGAATAATGTAATGGATTATATCAACTAATTCTCATTGTTTACAACTGCTGTCTCTAACTGTTTGCTAACTGAATTGACTGAAGTTGGTAAAAAATATAAAAATGTTTCTTAAATCATCATTAGTCGCATGCAAATGATTTGAGGGGTTAAATGAGGATGACAGAGACGGAGGAGATGGTCTTACTGAACACCTGCTGACGTCATGATCACATCTCCCGGTTCATAATCTGCCCCGAGGAAACTGCAGGGACACTCGCTCCTGAAGGAAAACAAATACACACAAATACTGATTCAGATCACTTGGTGCAGTTATGTGAAAGATGCAACACTTCCCTGTTATGTACAACACAAGTATGAGAACACAGCTTTGATTAAGATGTCAAAAGGAACCTTCTAAAACCCAAATTACACATCAGGTTTACAGTGATGTAAACCAGACACTGTTCAGGTTGTTCACTGTTGTGGAAAGAATTATGTTAAAGACGGCTTTGTGCTACCTTAAACAGAGTATTACAGGTAAGTGGATAGGGGAGAGATAAGGGGGCTGTAGGAGGAGAAACGATCGCTCAAGGTGCCGAGTCCACGACCAAACCTCCTTCAAAAAACCTCATCTGTTGAGACTAAATTCAAATTACAAAAACATGAAATTACCGTCAGTCTGTGCTGCTGTAAATGTGTTTAGCGGAGGCTGAAAGCCCTGTAACATATAGGCCAGCGCCACACATCGGCCTCTGTACTACAAATTCTTTCTCACTGGTTATCAGATATCTGTGTCGTCCCCAGCCCGAGTGGGAATGAAAGAGGGGTTTCACGGTGAATTCCTTGATGTAACTCTATCACATGGTAAGTAAGGCACCGTGCTGCACTAGGATGTAAAAACCTGGGACATTTAAGAGGAATTAAGCTGCATGTCTTCTAGGGCAGAGCAGGCTGAAAGGGGGGAGCACAATTACTGAGGTCCTCTGGCTCTGTAACGTCTGCAGGAAAGATACAAGGCTTTCCACTTAAAGGCTGACCTAAACTTCAGAGCAGATACAAATATCACTTTGAGAGGATTTGTTTGGTGGAGTGACTCCAGACCGTTAGCCGTTTAAATGGCTTCACAGCCGAGCTGGAGCTGCTCTGATACACAACAAGAATTCCCTCCTGAACACTAAAATGACAGCAACGATATGTTAACTCAAAATACTGGGGAAAATACTTTAATGTTACATAAAAGTAGCTGTTGCAGTGGAAACTACTGTTTCTCTCCTTCTGTTACTGATTTGCCCAAAAATATCCATTTTTGTTTCCTTCATTTACTTCTGCTCAGAGACCCCGCCTCCTCAGTCCTACCTGTGCACACAGGTGTGTGTGCGGTGGTTGTAGAAGGATCCCAGAGGGCAGACGCAGCCCTCCTCACACTCCTCCCCACAGTGCTGCGGGACGGAGAGGGCGGAGCAACGGCGCTGGCAGGACGACACGCAGGTGCCATACTGCATGGTGGCGGGACAGTCGACCGCTGCAGAGAAAGACGGCATTAACAGAAAGACAGAGATTCGTATTTCCATGTTACGTCATAAATCTAGACATTGTCTCACAACAAGGAAATCTTTCAAAGTACTGGTCTAATGTCACAGCATCATCACGTTTATCCCTGAAACAACTGTTTTTGGCAGTGGAAAAACTGTTTTTTGTAGCACTTTCTCTTTCAGCTCTGCTTTTGGTCGGTATGCACTTCTGAGCTCTTTAATGTTCTCTAGCAAACTTCTAAATGCATCCTTTTGAGTCTGAGGAATTCGTTTTACATTGTTTTCTTAGTTTTAAAAGCGCAATCAAGCCATTAAGCATTGAACCGCTTAAGCAACGTCTGACTCAAATTAAGTCTGAGGTCTTTGTTTTTTAAAGGCATCTTTTTATTTTACGCATTCCTCTTGACAAAAACTGGCAACTGCATAACCCACAGTGTGACTCAATTGCCAACAGTCTGGTCTGAGATTCAGGTGTGTTATGCCAGTTGCAGCTAATGTAGTCTCAAGCTGCTCAGACAGAGATAAAGAGCTACAAAGGTCTGGCGGCTCACTTCTTTCTCCAAGAAAAAATATATTGCTCAAGTGACATCACTGAAGAAGGCAATTTATCAAAGATTACTGATTGTTGAGTCTCATCCCAAGGTGGTTACATAATGACGTTTTTAGGTGATTTATATCTCAGCCATGGTTAAAGATAAGCTCTCTGATTGTATGATAGTGCTCTCAAATCTGTGTGTATCAACAGGGAGCTGAGAAGAAAGTTTGGGACTTGGATTTGATATTGGGCACTATAACAAGAAGAGAAGAAAGATGAGTCAGAGATTGTAACATGGTCGGTCACTCAGATTTAAAGGATGGCAAGTTGTGGCTCCCTGTCTTCCTTCGTCACATTATCATATGTCTTTCATGCACAGGTAACAGTGAGGGGTGAATCAGAAATATGCTGAATACTCACCGCAGTCCGATATCTGCGATCGAAAGTCAATGATGACAGAGAATCTGCGGCAGTGGTGAGCGTAGTGGGCCAGCGCAGAGCAAAGGCAGGGCGTCCCGCACTTACAGGTGTCTGAGCGACACTGCTGATGGAAAGACGTCGGGCTGAGGTACTCGTGGCAGGCAGAGAACAGATCCTGGTTCAGTACGTCACACATCTCTGAGGCATAGGCCACTGAGGAGGGGAAGGAGCAGGTAGACAACACGTCACACACACAGAAACTTTGAAAAATGGCAGAAAGACCACTGAAACAGCAAAAAGCAAAAGGAAGAAGAGGAACTGACCGGCCTGCTGGTGTGTGTCACAGGGGTCGAGCTGAGGCATACTCAAGCTAGGTGAACACGCTGACGAGACCCGCCAGGCATTTCCAAACAGCTGAGGAGTGCTTTCTATCATACCTGACGGAGACCTGCAGAAAAACAAAACCAAACACAGATTCAGATTCACAAGCTTTGAAACGCTAGCTCATTTTGCTTATCATAAGGTGAAAGTGATGAGCCTGTTGAACCCGACTTTAACCGGGTAAAAGTGAGTTCTCTCATTGTTGCTGCAGGTTCTGTAACATGCTGATGGCTAGCATTACAACAACACAGCTAGCTTTACATAACCTGTAGCTATAGCTACAAAGATGGTAACTGATGCTGCTCATTGGTTTTAGTGCTGAGTGTAACAGTTGTACACAATCTGCTGTATAAAAACAGTTTTGACATGCTGATTGCAGTTACTAGCATATTGATATATGTTACTTCTTAGTGTTTTTAGTGTTAAAGGTGACCTATTATCTTTTTTATTCATTTGTTGGGGTTAGGGTTAGGGTTAGGGTTAGAAATTATAGAAAAGATTTTAAGAGGATTCAAAAACATTCATATTCAATGAGTTGACTTAAGAATCAAATTTTTCGATGCACTTTCATTGATATAGCGACACATAAAGCAACACTATCCTCTCACCTAACAGATAAAGAAACCCAAAAGGGCTGATCCTAGAGCAAGGCTTTCCATACGGAACCGCATCGCCGGTGTGCATTACAGAGAGGCTTCTTCCTCTTGGATGAGAGGGGGAACATCTTTGAGAAACTCAAGCAAGTCTGGTTGCCTTCATCTGGCACCTAGATATACCATGACCTGGATGACTGTGAGTCACCAATGTAAAGCAACAGTCTTTGACAAATTAAATACAGCGACAGATCAGCATGGCCACAAATTTAAAGACAAACAAAATGTTGTCCTAGCAGTCCTGTCTGCGGTCCCACCTTTGCCTCAGCCGCTCAGATGGACCTGGTGAACTTTGGAAATCAGTACAGCAGAGGGAAGGCGCTATCACTGTTTCTGACTTTATTGACTCACTGTGCTGATTGTTTGAGCCATTTTAAGGGCCAGTTTTTATTCATTATATCTGAAACAGCGGTTAACCAATAAAATGAAACTACTGCGGCTCTAAAGCTCATAAAACTAAAAACAAGAGTTGGTGCTTAGCATCAACGATGACGACAGAATATCAAACAGAGGATTCCGCGAGTCATCATTTTTGTATTTTCTGGAGAGCGTCAGGCAAGGAGAACACTTTCTAGTAGCATACGACCACTTGAGTCAGCGACTGTGATGTATATCCATTTACAGCTGTTAGACAACATCCGCCCTTTATGGTCAGCCATTACGATACGGCACAGTGGAGCCCCTATTCCACTAACAGTAAATTCCTTGTTGAAGTGGCGTGTCCAGTTGGGCGCTCATCTGGCCCGCCTAAAAGAGCTGATCAGAGAGCGAGGCTTTTGATGCCGAGCCGCCTGGCCAGTGTGCATTACAGAGGGAGAGTGTGAGAGAGAGAGCACTTCCCCATCACCTCCCTCTCTACCTCTGAAACAGGAGTATGCTCACTCTTTTTATCAGCGGAGGGGGGGTTAACGGGGGGCGCGGGAGGGGTCAAAGGTCAGCCGGCACACACTTACAGGAAGTCATCTTGAATGTTGCCGTTGAAGGTGCCGCACAGGCCCACTGTGTCATCCTTCCACAGCTCCTCAGCCTGCAGGTAGAGGCGAAACTCCTTCCAGCTGTACTGCAGACGCAGGCCGAATGCCGTCTTCACCTGGAGGAACATGGACGACAGCTCCTGGATGTGGAAGATGTCTGCGGAGGAGAACATTGACACTTTGTTTAAGTTAATGTGAGCCAATAAGCCCAATAAACCTCCACTGTTTACATCTATTTTCGCAACCAATGTTTTTTTTTGTTCCCTGTGCTATTGTGGTGCCTTGCTACATCTTTTGGCATATTTCTGCAATCTGTTCAGCACTTGGGACTTAGCAGGGCTCTGGGTACATCTCAAGTCTCTAATTTGATGCTCCCTCACTCCTCAGTCCTCGTGTGAACCTGAACTTGTCCCGGTTGCTCATGTGAAGGCTGTCCAAAAGCTCTTATATCTACTGTGAGGAGTAAAGAGTGAGGCGGGATGGCTAGTGTTGCCTCACATGACACTTCAGAGGAAAAGACATCTCTTTTCTATCAGACCACGTTTCTAGTTTCCTCTCTCTTTGCATGGTTTCCATGCATCCTTGGTAGAAACGTGGATGCAATTTCAGAGACTTTGGATACAGCCTATGTAAATCACTGTGTACTCATGCGCATGCACATGGTACAAACAAAGTGGTTTCTCTTTTAATCTTGCAGTGATGTAGTATACTCAATCCATCATCTGCTGTTGATTTCTCTTTTTATTAGTGCTAAATATGTGTGCAGAATTGTACCTTTATAAAGAAACCCAAAGAAAACCAAGTTTACTTTTTTGATCACTGAAGCATTTCCTGCTTTCAAGCTCAAGTAAAGCTCATGGAAATATTAGAGGGATGATATCACCATATCTGTTTGACCACTTAAGACATGTTTAACTAACAATTTATGGACCATAGTTATTAATTATTTGGCCAACTACTCAATTAATTGTTTAGTTAATAAAATAGCACAAAATAGCACAAAGAAAATTGCCCAGACACTTAGTGTAATGTCGTCGGACAAGGAAATCCTTCTTTATGCGCCATGTTGTGTTTTTGCACTTTGTAATTCAGTTGTACATGATGACTGATTGATTTGCAACAGAACACCAAGTGCTGTAAGTGTTACTGTTGTTTTTATCCCCGAAGGTACCAAAGATCAGATCATTCTCACAGTTCATCACAAAACAAACAAAAGCCTGTCGACTACATCAACAGAATGCAGCAGTCATGTAAACACTGGTGTGAAATGGGAGTAATACTCAGAGGGAAGGCATTTTGTGCAACACAATGCGAGAGCCAACCCAGTAAAGTATTGGGAAAATTTCTGTTCAATAGCAGAGCGGTCATTCAATCCCTCTCTGCCATGACCAGCAGAGTGCTGAAAGAAGCCAGACACTGGATGTGAACAATGTTGGAAGGTGATAAAAGATGTTACCATCAGAATACGGCAGGGAGATGCGGTACTGTCCGGCCATGAAGACCTCTCCGACGTGACTCAGTGTAATCTCCGTTCTTGGATCCTCGTCAATAACCAGGTTAACTGATTGGATGCAGGCCCCATCCAAATTCTATAATGGAGACCAGATAAAGCAGGTGATTACTATGCCATACAAGAGCAATTCAGATACATAACAGGGCACACAATGAAATAAAATAATGGGAAGAGAGAGAGAGAGAACAAGTCAAAGAAGAAAAGTGAAAAAAAAAAATGTAGTTTCTGTACTTAAGCACATCACCAATTAGTTTCTCTGCCACTCTGATATTTTTAGAGTAAAGAAGCCTGCACGCTGCTGACAGTAAGCGATCTGCCTCTATGAATCGTCTCTTTCATAAGTGGCAGAGCCCCATAGCCGAAAGGTTTTAGCAACCCCCTCCTCCTCCTACTCTTCCCATCATTCACCTCCTGTTTTCGCATAACCTTCTCTCTGTCCAAGTCCCCCACCCCTCCAGCGCCTCTCTTCACCTCCCTCCTCACTACAAAGCCGTCCACAGCTCTGTCAGTCAGGCCAGATAAGGTAATCCTGTTCAGTTGGCTGTTAGAGGTCTCAGGCCTCTGCTCCGATGAGTGGGACATCTTATATCTCGCCCCCTCCCCTCTGTCGCCCCCCCACCCCCCCCTCTGCTGAGCAGCTCACAGGCTGCTGGGAAATTGAAGGCTTGGAGAGAAGAAGCTCTCAGTCCTTTGTTGCTTTTTATCTTCATTATCTGCCACAATTTGATCGGGACGTTTCCTCAAGGCTTTCACTGCTCTGAGTCGCAGCTTGAACAAAAATGGACCTGGACTCAGCGAGGATTATTGAGCACTTAAATTATGATATGATCTACATGACAGACAAATTGCGTAAACCTGTAAGCCGAGACAGCAGAACAGTTTGACTGTGGGGGATAAAGCGGGAGAGGTGTGTGAGGGATGTCGACACGTTTGTTTCAAGAGAATGAGTCACAATTCAACAGGAAGGAATTTTTTTTAAAAACTACAAATAAAAACATAAAATTCAGATTGAACCTAACTCACCGCTCCACAGGGGGCGTTCTGGATGGTGACCGTGAACTTCCCTGAGCTTCGACTTTTGGCGAGGACGTACTGACACGTTGCGGGGAAGGTGAAGATCCGTCCGTCAAAGGATTGGAAATACATGTCACCGGTCACCGAGCACTCGCCTGCGGAGAGAGTGAGATCATTTTCACTTGCGTCCTTCGTTCAGTCCACAGTGTGGTATCTACAGGGCGGAAGACTTGCTCAAGAGTATTTCAGTGGCATGTCTTTCAAGGTCTCTCCATGTTGTCTGAAAAGTCAGATTCCTCTGGATAACTAGGGAGTTTTCTGTTCTTGTATCCTACCTAGACACTGTCTCTTTCCTCGCTTTGCTCACTAGAATGCTTCTTTTCCCCCATTCCTTACCAGGAATCTCTCTTTTTTTTCTTACACTTTCACTACCCTGATTCTCCTTGTGCCTCTCTTGCTTGGGGGGGGGGGTGTTACATGACTAGAAAATGGAGGCTTGAGGGAGAGGTGACTTGTTCAGTGTGGAGTGAGTAGTAATGTCCCTGGTGTTTAGGATTTGTCAATCTCACCACCATTCCTGAGTTCAACTCCAGGTCAGGAAACTTCTTGTAAGGGCAGTAATAGCTCAGTCCATGTGGACTTGGTTCGGGAACTGGAAGTCTGCCTGTTTAGGTCCAGCACAGACCACAGTGTGGAGTGTGGAGTGTGGACTGGTAGTTGGAGAGGCGCCACTTCACCTCTGAGGCACTGCTTAGACCGCCAGCTGTACGGCAGCCCTGTCATTTCTACGACCAATGCATGTCCGTAAGTCCTGCGTTTGTGCAGATTTTCATGCCAATGTGTGTGATTAATAATAACAAAAATGTAAAAATTCGAGATTTCATTATTCGATTTAAATGTTTTGTTCTTTCTCTCTAATAGGATAATCACCTACCATCACCACACTTATTCGAATTGGTCAGCAGGAGAGTATGAGTAAAAAAAACACCCGCCAAGGGAGGGCACAAACCTGGGCAGCTGTAGTCGGTACAGTTCCACACTCCGCCCACACATGTGCTGAAACAGAAAGCAGAGATGTCCACAGGTGGGTAACATTAACAGCTGAGCTAATCAGCAGGATCAGTGGCAGAAATCGGACACACTGAGCCCAGGTGGTCAGATCCAAGAAGATAAAAAGGAGTGCATGGATTCTGCAGGATAATATCCAGATTTTTCATATATCATTGAGACATGTAATGTGACATGGTCTCACATGTGTACATCAAGGGTTTGTTATAGACGCAAAGGGAGTGAAAGAAGGACATTTCTGTGGGATAAATTGACAGTATTTGATCAGGTAACTTCAAGCCGCTATCCACTTTCTTCATCTACAACTCTTGTTATAATGGCATAGGAGGTAGGAGAGAGGTTAAACGCTGCTCACCAGTTGTTGCATTCCTCCTGCAGCGTCTGTCCAGACGGATAAAACATGCCGTGGTACTCACAGGGACAGTCAGAGGGTGTCACACAGCCTCCGTCCTCGTAGATTAGACCTGAGGAGAGATAACAGAAACACAAAGATGATGACTGTCATATCTTCCAGAGTTGAAAAAAATCAGACAAGATGACTATATCATGTTAATAAAGAATTGAATATTGATTTAAGCCTTTTGGAGGATGCACAAGTTATAAAGAATTAAGGAAAGGTGGTTTAATATGTGGTTAATATATACATAAACAACTAATACATACAACTACTAAAGGATGCCATTGCAGGGAGTATTTCCAGGGTAATTAACAGTACCAAAGATGAGAGAATCTGAACAGAAAATCACCATCGGGACAGTAACATCCGTCCAGGCAGGCCAGCTTGCTGTCGATGCATGTTCGCTCCAGGTTGCAGGACGCTGGGCAGCAGCTGATGCATTCCCTGTACTGCAGACCTAAAGAACACTGCTTCACTGGTCACAAAAATGAAAAACAATATAGATGTCAATATTTTAACACGGAGAGGGCCCCATGCCCTCGCGCTATCCTCTGTTCCACTACGCGACTCTCTGTAAGTTAACGTTAACGTTGTGGCAGGTGACGTTAGCCACAGTTAGTAGTTTGATTTTATGTGTCAACACCTGTATGTCTTTTCATTGAGAATCTGCCACACCAGACAGTCAAACCAAACAATTAAGGTGAGCTCACTGATCTGCTCAGCATCAGCCTACAGAAATGCACAGTGCAAACCAAACAAATAAACTTAAATTTTCTCCTAACCCTGACTGCCATATGTCACAGTTTATCTCATGAATACATTAATATAAGGAAAAAAATCTATTTATTAGATTCCTAACATGAAATATGATGAGATAAGGATACTGTATAGCCAATGTTTATTTTTTTTCCTTTTTTTATAGTTAATGCAATTCTATTTTTATGTTTCTCAAGAGGGTAGAGAGGGAGAGCGTTTCAAATTCAGCTGCTGTGGGGTTCAGTAGAAACTTGAACGTGCAGCCTCTCGGTCCTCCATGGCACACAGTTACAAACACCTGGAAAAACATACCACAAGGAGGAATGTGCTGCCTCCAGTCGTGCAGTGGGTGGTCAGCATGGGCGCAGGCCCGGGCATACTCGCTGAACACCTGGCATACCACATCACCGCTGGGACCCGACCTTCAACAGAGTAACAAACAGAGAAAGACTATTCGAGCGAAGCCAGTAGAGGTGTGGTCATAGAGGCAGGTACAGTACGATGAACTGATCAGACTGCTCAGCTAAAACAAATAACTACCCACCAGCTGGAGGACCGTCTGTTAATGAATAAATCTTCAAAATAGTGTCAAAATGTAAAGGTACAGGTGAAAAAGAGTGTCACAGTACGTTTATATCGGCGCATTCATCATTCAAGTGAATCATCTGATCAGGCAAATTTGTTTCTGAACACAGTAAAGTCTTCAGCCGTCGTCTTTGTTCCAAATCACTCTGAGTTAACACAAACAGATTAGCCAGGGCTAATGTTACTCCGAGAAGGAGGGGGCGCGTTCAGGATCGTGGATCTGAGCCACCAAGAGACACAAACGAGAGAGCTGAATTTCAGGAAAAAAGGCCAGCAGATTTCAGCACTACCTCGGACCCACAGACCGCTGCAGAGGCAGGGGTGCACAGGAGGACAGAGGCAGAATTCAGAGCACAGGATGGTGCAGGATGGTATCGATGTTAAACTGGTTACTAAAGTGTCCCTACTTTTGGAAAGTGGTGTGCACTGTCTCTGGTCTATTTTTAAATACTGCTGCCGGGCAGCACCAAAGCAAGAGATGTACAACAAACTCTCAGAAAAAAATCACCCAAGCAATTTCTCAAAAAAGGCACAATGACAGTTGCTTTGCACACACATGCTCCCCTGGGGATGAAGCCTTTCTTTTACCGATGCGCCAAATTATCACAAGATCTAAGAAACTGTAGCTATCTGTCCACATACACATGAATTTGAGACCTTGAGCTTTCATCCAAGGCCGGAATCAGGTCGAAGTGAATGTGGGTTATATCGACAGGCAGTTCTGAACCGTGTGTTCTTACATGCAGAGGTCGTTGGAGCAGCTGGCCATGTAGGACAGCGGGCTGACAAAGTCGTGGCAGCTCTGAAATGGGGGATCCAGCAGCATCGCACACACCTCCTCCACTTTCTGCAGCCACAAAACAGACACAGTTTTCAAGTCATGCAAAACTGACATCATAAATAACAGGTTTGTTTCCAGTCAGTTTTTTGTGTTGTATTTCCTGTTTATGTCAAAGGGGGATTCTCTGCAGCGGGTGTATCAAACCCCCTTACCAGCAGGACGTGAGCTTCCACTGCAGCACAGGGTGAGGGAAAGTCAGAAGGCACCATGGGACATCGGGCCTCGTGTGGCTCCGCCTCCACCCAGCTATTCCCGAACATTTCGATGTCATGAGTCAGCACACCTGGGAGGGAGAAAGAATCTGCTTTGTAAAAGGTCAGATTTGCTGAAATCACTTGAGGATCACAGTGTCGAGGTCATCCAAGGAGGGTTGACCCTAAGGCAACTGGACTCGGGCATGGTTTTCCTCTCACCCAAAGGGGAATCCAAAGTCCACACAAAGTCCACTTTCTCAAAGGCTGGACCGTTCTGCGTCCTGGCTTGATCCGAATATTACAATACATATTCAGTCATCTTACTTACTCCACAACTTTATGTATTGTGTTATAGTTTTTTGGGGTTTTTTTGTAAATTAAGTAAAATGTGTATCTGAATACACTCTTCTCCTCACTCTTGGATTGATCAGATTGCAATCTGTCTGGATGTGTGTACACCAGGTTTCTTGTGTGGACTGATTATAACCTGATCCACCAAGATGCAGGTAGATGCAGGTGACAGGAAGCCGAGCTGCTCTCACGCCCCCGCAGTCAGATTTTAGAAGTGATAACTTAAACTGCTGTGTAAGTATCTGTGTAGCCTAGACAACTGGACATCTACACTACAGGACACTGCAAAATGTTTGATTATGACACAGACAAAACATTCTTTACCATAACTCGTCTTCAGGTCGTCCTGGACGTCTGCGTTGAAGTTCCCACACAGGCCGCAGGTTCTGCCCACAAACTCGGGGCTGAGTTTGATATAAACGGAGCCGCTGCGTCCCTCCCAGGCCAGCGTGAAGCCGTGCTGCTGCGTCACCAGAACATACTGCGAGATGTGCTCCAGCTGCAGGTCATGGATGTGATGAGGCAGCTGCAAACTAAAAGGCAGAGACAGTGAACACACCACGGAAAACTGAAACGAATTGTCAGTCCTGAGATAAAGAATTCCTTAAATGGAGAAAGTGGGAAATACATATATAGTAAGTATGAGGATGCTCTGTTGTGTGTTTTGTTGTATCGCTGACCTTTGGCCTTTGAAAGTCACGTTGGTGGCGTGCAGCCGAACCTCGCCCTCCCACGGGAGGAAGAGGCTGACGGATCGCTGGCAGGTGTAGGGGGCGGAGCTGCAGCCCGGGTCGTTGTGGACCTGCAAGCAGCGAGATGCAACGTGGAAACACAGCATGTTCATTTTTGTTCAGGAAGCAGTTAACAGTTATTATTGAAACTGTAGTTCTAAAGTTTCATGCCACACATTAAACCTTTTAAAGGATCAAACCAGAGTTTTTTCATGTTTTCCCCTCCATCAACTACAAATCCTAACATAGCAGGTTTGTCAGTGGTTCCCACAACACCTTAAACTTAAACCTGCAGTGAAGAAGATGTGTCTCCCCCTTCTGGTAGCGAGACTAATGACTCAAACACTGCTGACGTGCTTGTGGCGTCGTAGCCTATTCCTTTGGTACAGTCACTCCCATCGTCAGCTCTGGCACTCTGGCAAATCAGTCTTTGCTGGTTCATGTAAAACACTTATCTTCTTCTAACCCTTCTGAACACAGTAGATATAGAGCAAATGATACCACTACGACAACTTCTGGTGGCATAACTGACTCAAGGTTCTGTTGGAAAGCCAGTTCTCTTGATCCTCAAACTTTAATTTGTGTCCTGACATCCTGATGATTTGTTGAAGCATTGAGCAACATTCTAGAAATGTTATTGAACCTCTGAATTTTTATTTCTGCATCTTTTTTTTCTTTTTTGCGGTTCTACGTGACAGCATCTGTTTCACACTGACAGCGAGCTGATGTCGGCCAAAGAGATGAAAAGCATCCATTGCTTTGGCCTGATTCTGATATTTCTTTGTTTTACCTTCTCTGATTGATTTTCTTTAGTTAAAGAAAGTTATGTCAGCAAAGGGCCGACTTCAGTTCAATCATGCAGTATCTCTAATGCATTTTCTGCAAACCACAGACACTACACCAGCTACTGAAGAAATGTAGAAAACAAGAAAAAACTCAAAGTAAAAAGATAAGTTAAAAGTAACACGCACACGCACACACACACACACACATCAGTTTGATTCTATTTTATGCCTTCTAACACGTTCAGCATTGTATTTTGGGGGGTTATTTTTGTTTGTTTATTTATGATTTTCTCCTTTTTATTAATATAAGTATTTTAACGTACTATCAATAATCATCATGCATTTGGATCTTTCCATGTTCGCTGTTTGGGTTGGTTTTCCCATACACGGATACAGTATCTGCTGCCTTTTCAGGGGAACAAAGTCGCGGTCTGTTGCAGATGCTTTCAAGGCATAGTGGGTAATTGCAGTATTTAATGGTAATTGACTCTAATAACCAGATAGCTTTCACTAATCTTCAGAGCAAATCTTTTCCTCAGGCGGAGACTAAACCTCGCAGAAGTCAGAAAGGAGAGTGTGTTTTAGAGCAGGACGCCGCAGAGTCCAAGCGTTCCTCGACTGGGAGGCAGGCGTCGGACCGAAGCATTCTGGGCAGCTTCTAGTCGGGAGGATTTATTTTGTCGAGTCTGGACTGACCTGGACGACGATGCTGGCCTGGGTGGTTTCTTCACAGTCCCTCAGCAGAGTGTATGTGCACCGACCGGGGAAATAGTAGTAGAGGCCATCAAAGGTCTCAAAGTTGTACTGGCCCCACGTCCTGCATGTCATCTCCCTCTCGAAGCCAGGATTTGGAACTAGGCAGAAAAATTGGGGTGGAAAAGAATCGATTTTGAAAGAATTTCTCATCACTTAAATGCACAGTATACAATTCCTGCAGCCAGTTGTCTGTCAAAACCTACGTCAAGAGACGTAAGTAGCATGGGATCATGGGAGGAGAATATAATAGAGGTTGCAGGCTAATTCTGCCAGTTTTCTCAGCATGAAACAGGAAATGATGAAGCAGATTACTGCACTAATATCGATTTGATTGCATTTTCGATTCTAAAGTCACAGTTTGATTTGATTCTCGATTTTTACATTCATTTTTTTAAAGCACGGGTTGCTATGCCATTTTTAGACTAGACTTTTATGTAATATAATGTCTGACCTTTGCTCGCAATGTACCACGCTACATTGTCAAATTCAAAACATTTATTAACAACATAATGTAGCAACAACTTATATCTTCAATAACTTTAAAAAAATAAGAGCTGAAATTTTCTTTGAAATAAGTGCAAGCGATGCTGCGCTAACTAAGCAATTTTGCCCATAACACTATAAACGCTGTATGACAAAATTTAGGACGTTGAAATGACTTCGTCTTATTCATTTCATTACCACCAACTTGGTGAAAAACATTATTTTCATGTTGTGCAAATAGCCCCTCATTTAAGACATTTAAATGGACTCAAATGGGTTCTAGAAAAAAGAATGTCAGGTGTGTGGTTTACCTGTCTGACATCTGTGTCCAGTGGCCTGATACAAGCTGCAGTCACATGACTCGGACTGAACACACTGTCCACCATTCAGGCAGGGAAACACACATGGATCCGCTGAGAGACAACAAACAAACCAACAAACAATTAATTGGACTAGAAATAATCATTCTCCCTTTTTTGGTTTTGTCACACAAAGTTTCATCACTAAGTCATTTAGATTCACCTGAATCGTACCTGATAAAAGTCTACTTTATCATTACTATGAATTAAACTAAATGTACTGTTTGTGCTTCCAGTTTCTAATCATTCAGTATTTCACAGAAACATTTCTGAAACATTTCTTGACTGGCCATGTAATATATCTCAGCCGCCGCAAAATGTTCTCCATACATCCATGCACACAAACAACAAGACAACATCTGTCAGCACTCATATGCAGTTGCAGGGCCCCAAAAAAACATTCAAGTCACTGAACGCACCACCAGTCACCAAACAATGGCTGCTCATCCTGCAGTAACACCATCTGCTCAGTGGACTTACGGCTTCGTCTGTCCAGTCAGCCATGTCCCACACAAGTATATGTACTATATAGGGGTCTTGGTGTTGGGGGATGGTGGGGGGGTGGGGGGGTGTTAATGAATCAAACTAAATGTCATCTGCACACATTTAACACCCATATGAACCATATTTAGATTCCATCCATATAAACCTACCTGGAGTCCTACGAAGTGATGACTTCAAGGCTTCCTTCGCCTGCCTGGTGAGCTGTGAAATATTAACTGGATGCTCATCTGGGGAAAAGACTCCACTAACTGAGTTGCCCGGTGATGGTGAACCAGGTGATGATTGGTTTAATAGTACTGCACTGGTCAGGGATTGGTCAGATGGTGGTGAATCTGATTGGTAATGTGATGTTAAACTCAGTGATACGTGGAGTGAAGTTTTTGAGCTGTTTTTGAATTGATTAGCTGTTATTAATGTGGGTGGTGAGTGGCTGTACATTGGTTGTACATTGGATGGTGACTGGCTGGATTTTGGTGTGCTTGTTGGTGATTGGCTGGGTGGTGTTGTTCTGCTTGTTGATTGGCTGGCTGTGGTGGTTGGCGATTGGCTAGGAAGTCTTATATTTGTGGGTGACTGAACAGATTGCACTTTACTGGCTTGTGATTGGCTAGCTTGTACTGGGTTAGTTGATGGTTGGCTGACTTGTTTCGTGGTGGTTCGAGATTGGCTAGTTTGTGTGTTTGTGCGTCCTGATGATTGACTGCTTTGTGTTGTGTGGTCTGGTGATTGACTGGCATGTGTTGTACTGCCTGGTGATTGGCTGGCTGATGCTGTGATGGATGGTGATTGACTGGATGTTTCTGGGTTAGTTGATGTTGGGCTATCTGGTGTTGTGATGGTTGAAGATTGGCTACTTTGTGTTGAACTCCCAGTTGATTGGCTAGTTTGTGCTGTAGTGGTTGGTGATTGACTGGTTTGTGTTGTGCGTCCTGGTGATTGGCTGGTGTGGTTTGTGCTTCCTGGTGATTGGCTGGTTTGTGTCGTGCTCCCTGGTGATTGGCTAGCTGATCCTGGGCTGGTTTGTGATTGGTTGGATTGCGCTGTCTTGGTTGCTGATTGACTGGCTGCTGCTGTACTGCCTGGTGATTGGCTGTCTTGTTCTGTGCTGATTGGTGATTGGCTGGATGTTTCTGATCTTGCTGGTGTTTGACTAGATGTTGATGTGGTTGCGGATGATTGGTCAGAGCTGATGGTCCATGAGGAGGTCGGTGTCCTCTTTGTGCTGGAGGACACTGGGTTGGACGTCAGCTTGGACGCAGCAGTCCTGCTGACCGGCGAATGACTGGAGGAAGACATGTTGGCTTCTAATGCAGCAGCTCCTGTCTGGAGGTCCTTCAAGGAGAGAAACTGAATCAACAAGTATTTCATGCAACAGTTGCAACCATTCAGTCATAAAGCCATAATCCCATCCGGTCTTGCAATGTTTCAGAGGCTCTTCCAACCGAATATATTAAATCTGATCATTTTCATATTGGCCCTTGGCACAAAGACAGGGAGGAGGCAATTTCAGCAACACAAAATTAAGTCCCTGTAACGCCGTCTGATTCTTTTAATTAATTCCATAATATCAACCAAATCTGGAAAAACAAGCTCAGCTCTCGGGTGACAGATTAATAAAGCTTTGATTAAAATGTAAGACACCCAAAGCTTTTTACAATTATGTGTTCTGTTTGGGGCAAAAATTCCTCCCAGAATTACGCTGGCTGTTGCCAAACCAGAGTCCTGACTTTTGAGGATGGAACTGAGGGCAGCGCTGGGAAAAGAAGAGGCTGGATAGAAAAGAGCTGTCATCCAGCCTTCATTAACAACTCCTCTGTGACTTCCAACTCAGCTTTCCCATCCAGGTCGACAACCCCACCTCCCTCCCTCCCACCATGTCCCCCCCACCCCGTGTGTTTTTCCCATTTTGGAGGATCTTTGTCGTATGAGATATGAAGTGAGGGGATGTTTACGCAGAGGTTTTCTGAATTAAAATGTGAATCGCTTCTTGTCAGTTTGTGATGCTAAAATGAAGCCGTCCCACAAGGGAAAAACTTGGGTTGAGTTGCATGTCTAGAGCCTTTTTTCGCACAATAGCTTGTCCTTATTTTGATGGACAGATATTAAGCAGAAAATACAGAGTAACAGCCGCTTTAGTTTTAAAATATTGGCATTCACAGAAACCATCAGTCGGACATTTTCTTCCACCTGGTTACCTGAGCTCTCAAACCAGGTCTTTCATCTCAAAGAGCAGGAACAAAGCAGATGGTAAGAGTGACGGGTGGGCGGGTATGAGGGTATGTGTGGCTATGCATTATTAATCAGTGATCGGTATCAGGAGATATCGAGACTGAGCAGGTCAGACCTTGAACACAGCAGATGTCACGATGCATTGATTGAACTAAGAGCGGCGTTAAAGCTCAGAGATCTGACATGAGATAGATCTGCTCCGTGACCTGTGCTACTAATTGCTTTGTTGGTTTACTAACCTAACCTATACCTTGGACCGGATTCTCACGCCTCCCTGAGCCAAAGGGAAGCCAGACAAAAGGAGCGACAGCATTCAGGTAGATTGAGGGTCCGATAGAAGAAGGGTGAGACAACAGACCAGCTACTGTATATTCCTGCTGGGACTCCCTCACATGTCGGCATCCGGGGGAAGCAAATGTCACTCGGAACAATTTTACGACTTTTGCATGCCTTTAAGTGCCCATCAGCTCGTATCTTTGCGTGTCATCAAGTTGAGTTTCGGTCAGGTCTCGCGGGAAACGTGTCCTTTCTTCGTGGTTTTCTTTTGTGCAGACATACATGTAAGCACGTATGCTTGCACAAAAAAAAAACTGTAATACTACAATAAATCGTGAAAATACTACGTGAGAAAACATTTCTAAACTGAATTTGGATTGTCATGTAGTATCTGGAAAACCTTTGAAGAATCATGACTGCCACTTTCTTAACAGTCAACAACATGCATCTGAAAGTACACAATACGATGTGTTATCCATCTAGAGAAGGTGTATATTTACAATCTTGTGTATATCAAAATTGTATAAATATGTGGTTATACATCTGCTGTTATGCATATACTGTTGTGAAGCTACATCTATAAGCAGTTGGTGAATATATCTGAGGTTTATACAGGAGCACTGGGTATTAATCATTGGAATAAAATCCCCTTAGGTGATGGTTGTTGTTTCCTTTCCTCTGTGTCTTGGTGTGAGCGGCGCAGATTTTTGGGGTGATCTCTGACTGTGTGTTTGCCGCCTGAAGCAGCTCCATCAGCATCAATGATCAATGCGGCTGCCTACCTGCCCTCCCTGGGAAGCGGTGTCCCATTTCTGCTGCTTTATCCTGCTGCTCCCGCTGCTGGGACAGAGAGAACAAGGAGAGGTTTGTTCCCGCTGCAGCATTCCCCCTGACACCACGAACCCACCACCAACCACGAACCCACCAAACCAACAAATAACAAAAAAAAAAACTATCAATCAACCAGATGACTACCGCCAGCTACATGAAATAATACTGACCAAGGGCAACCTAAAACAACCAGGGCTGCACCAAACAGTCATTTTAATATCAGTTTGATCTGCAGATTGTTTTCCCAATCAGCTGACTGATCAGTTGGTCTATAAACCAAACAGAAAACATTGAAAAGCTTGCAATTTTCCAAAGCATGATATGACATATTTTCTTCAACCAAACAGTCCAAAAAATAAATAATATCTTCTGTCACTCAACTTCCATATAGAGGACAAAAAACAGAAAATATCAACACTTGAAAAGCAACATTCAAGTCGTCACTGATAGTCAGTACTGAAAAAATAACATATCTTGTTGATCGACTAATTGATTAATCGTCATTTTTTTCATATTTCAGCCAATGTTACTAAATAATATTTGTATTATAGCCTATTTCTACAATTTTTATTATTGCTAATTGAAATATGAAATGGGACACAAAAAACACAAAAAATATATATTCTTTAAATCTAATGAAATATAAATTCAGTCATTTGAAATATAAATAAAATGTAGCTTGTATACACTTGACATTGAACTAAAATATCAAAATTAAATTACTGCAACATACAATGATTCTAAGATTATTAAATATAAAAAAAAATAATAATAATAACTCACTTATTAAATTCCTCCCTGTTAGAAAGGTTCACTCTCTCAACACCCCAGGACAGATGCGCTGAAACCAGACAAACAAACAAAATATAAGATAGTCTCATAAAAATTAAAATGTATCAAGTCCATGTAACTCCCATAAAAGGAGAACAAATAAAGTGAAAAGACAAAAGCCAGATTAAGTGACAAACTTGAAAAGACAGTCAGCTGCTCATGTGAGAAATGAACCCGCTGACATCTGATTTACTCTCAACTTTAAAACGGAACATTTACAAATCCTTACTTTGTGTTTTCCATTTAATCCTCCAAACAGCAGATCGGACACAAAGCTTGTGACTCACCTTGATAAATTAGGACAAAATACAAAGATAATAAGTGAAAAAGCCTTCTCCAGCTCCGTCTTAAATAGGGATCCATTCGTGTTTCGCGGATCCGCAGTCAGTCGGGTTTGGACAGCATCACCTGTTGAAAAGCCTCCGGCTGGACTCCCGCTGCTCCCTGCGCTGCTCCATCCGGCTCATCCCCGAGCGGCCCGCCGCGCGCCTCAAGAACCGAGGCACCTGCTCATTAGCATAAAATATGCACAGGTGGGCGCGCGGGTGGGCGTGGCCGGGACGGGCCGATGACACAAGCACCGCTGCTGCCATACTGATGATCAGAGCAGCGGACTGAAGATAAGAAGTAAAGCACCTCTATATCCAGGCTAGGCTTGATTCAGCGGTTTCAACATTATTTAAAACCAAATGTAAGTAACCACAGTGATGTGTTCTTGGACCAGTCTCAGTTTGCTGTTTACAAAAAAGTCTAAATCAAACGTTACCAACATGAAGCGACAAGTGTAACTGAGCAGAAGCCATGAGAACAGCGCCCCTCTGTGGTCCGCAGCCAGTGGAGCATCACAGCAGCATGTGGGGGGAACAGAGACCATCATGCACAATGAAACTCACAGGATGAATCCTAAGATTCAATTTTCATCACATTGGCAATAAAACCGAGGTCTGACAGATTAAGAGAAACTTTGATTTTTTGTCCCTCTTTCTGGTGCTTTCTACATAAATGTCTGACCTACTAACTACCTCTTTAAAGTCAGCTTTATTTGTTGCTTATCAATCAAACATTTGCATTGATGATATAATGAACAATGTAGAGAGATGAGAGCGATGTTGAGGAAGGTTCTCAGTCGTTCAGGTCACGTTAATTCAAAGTTCTGTATCGTAGGCAACTGGACTTTCACCTCTCATCTAAGAGGCTTCCTCAGTTCTACCTGACCAGCACAGTCTGGACATCAGAGTCCACAGGAGGTGGCCTCCGACATCACCCACCTACAATGCAGCACTGAGTTCCCTCCCCAGACAGCTTAACATACACCTGGGCTCACCTATTCATACCTTGGGTCAACAAGCCCACGGCTGTAGCTCAGCGGGTAGAGCAGGTCGACTAGTGATCGGAAGGTCACTGGTTCAAATTCCAGCTCTGGGCAGGGCTGAGCTGCATGTCGAGCGAGACACTGAACCCCACATTGCTCACTAGTGAGGGCCCTGCGATGAGCTGGCGTCTTATCCAGGGAGTACCCTGCCCTCGCCCTGAGACAAGGCTGGGATTGTCTCCAGCAGCAACACCCCGTGACCCCATGGAAAGGGATAAGCGGTTCGGACAATGACATGACATGTTTCAAACAGAAACTGTTTAAGGTCCAGTGTGTTGGATTTAGTGGCATCTAGTGGTGTGGTTGCACATTGCAACCAACTTAACATCCCTCACCCTACCTACCAAAAATGCAATAAGTCGTAGGCTAGAGTCAGTTTTAATTTTTTTGTTAATTTCTTGGCTACCGTAGAAACATGGTAGTGTAAGATGTTGGAATCCATGGAGGAGGACCCACTCCCACTAAATATATAAAACCCTTACAGTAATAATAAAAACAATTCTTGGTTTCAGGTCATAATACACTGATAAAAACAAAATAATTGCTATAGTAGTCCATTTTTGTCATCATGGTGATGTCACCTATAGGTTTCTGATAAGCCAGAATGAGTGGGTGGTACCAGTGGGCGCCATCTTGCCAGAACCTGATTCCTCCTTCTCCTGGCTAATCAATAATGGACACGCCTTGCTAGAAGCTGCCAACCTAGCTCAGGATAAAAAAAAACTGTGATCCACATTTAAATATGTTTATTTAAGTTACCAATTAGCCTGAATATCATTATTGTGCTTTAGCTTCAAGATAGTGAGCAAACAGTCAGCACCAAGGGTGTGTGTGTGTGTCCGTGTTTGTGTTCAGTTGTGTCTTTGACAAAACTCAAAAACTCACCAGAGAGTCTTTCTGTTATTCCACAGCGTCTTTTCTTCTAACCATCTCTTCTCTGAAGTAAAGTACAGTAAAGTAAAGAACTCCTCATGCCCTCCTGAACATGGGTTTGTTCTTCCTGAAGCTTGGCAGCTTCAGCAGAGTTTTGCCACTCGATGCTGGGATGCTCATCAATCCAAAACACCGGCGCCTGTGCCTCCGCCACTGTCTCTTAGTCTAATTAAGCACACAGCAAGTCGTATTCACAGCCACAAAAAGTCAAGATCAGTTGTTAGCTGAGGTGAAGCCCGGCATGCAGCTCTCGGCTAGCTGTCACTCAAAGCTCTTTTTTCACCAGGCTGTAAACATTTAAACGTGGGCTTTCTCTTCACTAAAGGAACTGCAGTTTTGGTTAATTTGCTTTGGCTTTATTTTGGTCGCCATTTGATTTCTGCCGAGAGTTCCTCCTAAATCCTACGCACTGGGGCCTTTGATATTTCCGTCTTTGTTGGGCGTCCTCTGGATGCTGTTCACACTGTGACGACCTGATCTGAACCCAAACATACCACCTCCCAATACCCGACAGGAAACACACACCTTTCACATCACTGGTGACCCCAGTGTCACCAGCTGCACATGATTTCTATTAGCATGTGAAAGTCTGGAGGAAACTCCTGCGTCTGTCTGTCTGTCTGTCTGCCGTCTGGCTAAAAAAGGCCTTTGACTGACTGAAGCCCTCAGAGACCCCAACAGGCTTTGTGTCGCCCAGCCAGGAGGTGTCTGCTTTCATAAATGGAAACGGGACCAGCAGAGAGGGCGGCAGAGTGGAGGTAGGGTTTAAGAGGCAACATTAAAAAAAAAAAAAAAAATGGACGTGTGTCTGATTCTTAAGTGCGATTAGTCTGGTGCTCTGTCACACACACTGTTTCAGGTCCTTGTCTTTACGGGCGTGCAGACTGAAGCATCCCTCTGACGCATACAAGGCTTTTGCCCCATCACACACACACACACACACACACACACACACATACACACATGCAGTGTACAGGAAAGCTGGCGCCTGCTTTGTGCCCTGCAGACGGCTCATTAAAGCTCCCATGAAATGACTGATTGTTTTCTGTAGATTTATGTGTTTCTTGCATGAAGTTAGATGTTGTGCACCTGAACAATACGTCTCATAATATTTTATCTCAGTACTCTCTGACCTCACTAACCTGTGTACTAACATTTTGACCTGATGATGATGATGCTAGAGAGAAGTTAATGGATCAACAAAGTCTACACAACAAGGAGTTTTCAGTAGCGTGTCGCCATTCCATGACCTGAAGCAACGAGCTAGCCAAACATTTAAAAGGTACACAACTCCATCAATTTTACACATTAAAGTGTGTTTACAAGTCTTGGGGATAACTATAGCGTATGTAAAAAAGTAGTATACAGCCTTTTGAGGCTCCAGAGGAAGCCACATATCACCTTTCTTAACACATGTCATCTTCTTGCTTTTCAAAACATAGCATCTACATTACCCATAATGCAATTGGGTCACTGAGTGACATCACTGGAGGCAATTTTTCAGATTGCGTGCAGCTTCCTCCAGAGCCATAAAAGGCTTTTACTATTTTTTTCACATAAAAAGTTGTATTCCCCATGACCTGTAAACACAATGTATATGTTTAATGTGTAAAACTGATGTAGCTCCCCTTAAATTCTCTTAAATTTAAAGCAGGCTTTGCCTCCATCTTATAAGCGTTGGAAGAGGTTCAGTACAATGTGAAGCTTAAAAATAATGGTCTTTTCAGAAACTAGATGAAATATGGAAACTGCTTTTATCACTCATCAGAACTCTAGATATTATGCCCGGTTTGGGGTATTCTGTTTTCTATTTTTCCTGAGGAGAACATGAATATCGGTGGCGCTGTTGAAAGGTGCAGCATGATGCTTCAGTGGTTGACACTGAAAAAAACATGCACATTAGATTAAGACACTGGCCTCCATCTGGAGCTGCCCACTGATAAAGATTTGTCAATAAAAAAAAAAATACAGATCAACAGCTCCACAAACTGAGTCATCCAAAATCTGGACATAAACCGAGCGAAGACATAATTTTAGCAAAGTGCACCTAATAAACTGCCAACTGAAAGTAGACATCTTATCTGTTTGTGTAAATAAACCAAAACAGATGCTACCTGGAGTAAAGTGGCAGCACAGGGCAGGAATCATGCTGACGGGGTTACAGTTTACATCTGTAACTGGTCAATGACATCAATCTCCTCCTCATAAAACACATCAGACCTGTGGCTGTACAAACCAAATCAGGTGCAAAAGAAAACACTCATTGTTTGGAATTTGAGCATATTGGAGACTGTACTCGTTGACTGAGAGATCATTCAGCCAACACTTCCACCATCGTCTTATATATGAATAAAACAAACTGTGGGTTTGTGCACACAGAGGAAGAAATCATGTACATGAACCATTTCTGATCTAATTATGACAATCTATATGGAGTTTTTGAATCCGGTAACTCGTCAGTGAATTATATTAAATATTTTTCTTCTCAAAATCATGAGATAGAAGATGAGATAGAGGAGACAGCTGACAGCTGCTGCATGTATCAGAGCTTTTCAAAGGGAATATTGGAATCTTTCATCCATCAATCTTCCATTTCTCTTCAGTTTCGAGTCACTCAGGGTCTGAGAGCCGCTCGCCTCTCTGGATGCAAACAGCAGCAGGAAAAAACACGTGTCGTTTCTTGATAGCAGGAGGAAAATTTATAATTCAATTTGTTATTAAATATCTGTCAGTTATGTTATATTAAGAAATAGAAAGCTTAAAACTGAGGCCACAATATGTCCTACAGAGGGGGTGACCGCAAGATAACTAATGAAAACAAATCAGTCACGTCTCCTCTCAGCTTCTGTAAATCAATGTTCATTTTTAATTCAAAGGCAAGTTCTCATACAGATTAAAGACGGTGGAAAAAAGCTAAAACTTCACACTATCTACACATCAGGGAATTAAAAATGCATAAATATTTACACAAAGTGTTCGAATGATTTGAAACATTTGAAAGAAGACAGCTGTCAGAAAACATTAGGGTATGTACAGAATATAAGGCGTGTCGCCAACTTCAAATATCTTTGTAGGTTTTTTTTTAAGCAGAATCTCATCATTAGATATCAATTAAATCCATACACAAAAAATGAGCCAAACGTGAATCAAATTTCCATCTTAGTTTCCTTAGGTTTGCCTCTTAAGTGAAACAGCAGATAAACGGAGGATTTAACGCTCCTGCTGCGCTGCCTTCAGTGTATGTGTGTATGTGAGCTCGAGGATCTTTGGATTGAGAGTCCTGCACACTGCTGGTGTGCTGCATTATCTGGGCCGGTGGTTGGCGAGAAGGAAGTCCTTGTCTTTGCAGGTGAGACAGAGTTTGAGGTTCCTGAGAGAGCCACCGGCAGCGTAGAACGCCCAGATGCCCATCAGGAACAAGATGACGTAGGTGGGAACCAGGCTGGCGACGTACTGGGGGTTCTGGAAGGTCTGCATGAGAAGAGAAACAGATGAACACAAAACGTCAAAATACACACAAAGACATCCTCTATGCTCTTTTTCCAATTTCCTATTTTTGGATGTAGTGCTATTTTTTTTTATTTTATTCACATGAACTTAAGTAACCACATTACCCCGTCCCTCAGCATTAGCAACACTCACCAGACAGGAAACGATGAGGTGGCTGATGACGACAGCAGCCACGGCCCACCAGCGCTGCTTCTCACAGGCATCAAAGAAGACGACGCCCCAGAACATGTGAAGCAGTATGATGGCCATGGTCATGAAGGCTAAAAGAGACAAAGGTTTACATGAAGGATAGTGTAAACTCTGTTTAACTACGTTAATCCCAATCATATTCCCACTATTGCATTACTAGGACCCGCTTTTCCTTAACATGCCTTGTGGGTTATATCATTAGAGAGCCAAAACAGTCTACTAACTTCAAGAAACTAATATAAAGATCTCGGTGTTCTGACGCATTTCATCTACGTCTTGGCAGGACAATGACACATACACACATTAGGATTTCAAATAACACACTGCAGCTGACTGGACATTACTGTGGGCAATGCTACCTGAGGACAGGAAGTAGTGCTGAGAGTCTCCATGGATCCCGACGGTCCCCGGCCCCACAGAGTCGGCCAGAATGTTCACCACCGAGAACGCTCCACTCATGAAGCCGAATCCAAGGCCAGACACTGCAAGGAAATGACAACAGAGTTTTACTCCAATGCAACATTTTAATTCATCACAGTTATCAGAACTGAGGTAACATGAATTTGCAGCACAGAAATTATAAATGTTGATTATCATTTAGAGATAGAAAATGTGTCTTGTTCAGATTGTTTGTCCACCTGAAAACACATAGAAGTTAATTTTGTAACTGTAAAATATCTCCCTCAATGCATATATCAATTCTTTATTAACAAAATTACAGTGAATTAGTATCTTACTTCTGTGAGACACAACATACGGAGACTTTTAAAAAGAGTAGTTAAACTAAGCAACAAAGGCATAGAGATCCTGACTTTCAGTCCATAGTGAAAAGCAACGCGATTGTGTCTTCCCTACGATCCTCAATGCCTTGTAAATGTCCACATCTTTCGAGTGTTCACAGGCTGTGTACTAGGACTTCCATGACCAGTATTAATTTGATGTGCAAAATCAGTGAAATGCCGTTTTTTAAAAAAAACAAATGGCCTAAAATAGTCGGCAACATGATTTTCAAACTCTCAAGTGTCTATACATAAGGTATCAAAACACAAAAAGTTGATCAGTGGTCACTCATCAGATTCCATCATCCTGTTCAGCAGTGGCAGCTTTTACAGTGCACCATGCAACTTTAGTCATTGCTGAATAAAAAAGCAACAGATATTGTGAAGCAAAGTGCAGACTAACTGTACCATAGGCCAGCTGACGTATGGAGATCGGCATGGTTTCCTCCTGACTGAGAGTGAGGAGGCCTTCATTTGCTTTCCTGCAAGAAAGCACGCACAAACACACACATCAGTGTTTTAGTCCCAGGTTTCATTTTGCGTTGTAAACAAGAACATCAATAGGAAATATGTGTGTCAGTCAGTGAAAGATGATATGAGCTGCAACAATGACCCTTTGACAGAAAAGGAATAAAGGTGGGAAACTGGAACAAACTGGGACACTAGGGCAGAAAAACATCCTGGGAAAATACTGATCAAGGTACAAAGATGATGATGATGATGATGATGATGATGATGATGATGATGGTGCATAGGTTAGTTGTGTCTTGTAAGACAACCTAATGTTTTTAAAAATGTTTCAGATGGAGGAGTGTTAATAATTGTCAGTTGCAGCCCTAATTCAACATCTTGCTGACAAGCACTTATAGTTACAAGTGTACATTAATATAACAAGACAAAAAAAAAACAATGACAACATCTACAAAAACTGATTTTATGTGCGCAAACAAGTTTCAAGTCTCAGTCAAGTTTACTGTCGCAATTCAGAAACAAGAAATGCTTTTGAAAATAATCAGCAGTCATTTTTTGCATATCAATCTGTGCTATAAGGTCTTAAAGAAAGACATGGTCCTGGAAGGATGCAAAACTAACACATTTTACAGCAACAGTGCTGCTTATTTAAAAATACTGAATCGCTGGCCATTCAGAAAACTATCATAAAACTTTAGTGGCCTCTGGTGGCTGCTGATGCTCAATAGAATTCTCTGTGAGCCCCAATGCTGAACTAAAACCTCATTCTCACCATATTTCAATAGTTTGTGTCAAGATCTGGTAAACTCAAATGAGGCAAAGTGCATATTTAATTACATCTAATATTTGAGTCTGACGTTCATGGGCAGTACTGAAACAACACACAAAGAAAACCGAGCTGGTGAGACAGGTGCAGGAAGATCTTAGGAAACAGACACAAGGGTTTTATATCTTTGGAAAACTGTTTGGCTTTCTAACTTGCAGCTGCATTTTAAAGTCACAGGTGAATTGACTTCTGACTTAACAACATATTAAATTACATCTTTTCATATACAGTGGTTAAGTTTGTTGATTTGTTATGCAGCCACTACAAAATCAGTAAGAATGAATATGCAAAGAATATACTATGCAAAATTATGTTATAGTATGTGTATGTTAGTATGTATGATGGATTCGGTTTCTACCAAAACATACAACTCTACACTGACTGAGATGAGGCAAATGTTGGTAACGGGCTCAGTGGCAGATGAGAAGATTCACACTGAATAGTGATGCGTGATTATGTGAATTTTTTTGTGACAGAGACAGCGTTGGAGACGACTATATGTAAAACCGTCAGAAAGCTATGAGCACTGTGGCAGCGACTTACTTCAGCAGCTTGTAGTAAGCGAAGCGGAAGGTTTCTTGCAGCAGAACGGACAGCACCACGCCGAAGATGAGGAGACCTTTCTGCTGCGCCGCGCTGTCCTTATTACTGATCTGAACCGAGATGAACCACACCAGAGAGGACAGCAACAGAGACACCAGCCAGAAAAATGCCCTGAAAGGAAAACAACGAGAAATACTCGATTAGTTATACGGAGGAGTAAAATCTCCGGCAGATATGACCTTAATTCAATTATGGCATCTGAGAGGATTACAGAAAATGGGACCTTGTTTGATTTCAGTCCAATAACTCTGCCAGATCGTATTGCCTGGCATCTATACTGGACAGTTTATCTTCCAATAAGATTTTCTCAAGCTCTTAGTGATCACAAATGGCTGTGACATCCAGCCTTATAGTCTAAGTAAATGCTTCGAAGCAGGCTTCTCCTATAGGATATTCAGTTTTGGACAGGCTGTCCATTTTTGACGCAATACCAACCTGAGAATGAGATGCAGTTTGAAGGCTTACTAAGCAAGAGCCAGCAGGAGGTGAATGTGAATGTCATGATCATTCAGATCAGAATGGCACCTTATAGCACTGAGATGACCTAGAAAAACAGACCATCTGACCTGAACTGATTCTTTACAGTGTTACTTACTTTAGGTGAAGGAGAAATAAAAACAATATTATTCAAAACGGAGAAGCTGGACCAATAGAGCTGGGGGATTTTTGCCTCAGAGATAACGAGTCTCAAATGGAAGCTAACAGTAGCAGCTAGCTGATGAAGCGACCTGTTAGCTAGCAAGCTAGCTTTAGTAAATATTGTGTTTTGCCTGATTAAACACGGGATATTAGTGTCGGTATAACTTTATTTCCAAGAGCATAAGTTTACTCTCCCCCAACGGTGATTGGTATCTCACCCTGCTATCAGGAAGATGACCCTCAGGGGCTCCCGGGCGATGGTAAACAGGAACAGAGCGATGGCTGGGCCGAAGGCGATGAAGGTGCAGCCGAAAAACACCGCCGCCGTCATTTTGGCTCTTCGTTGGGAAAGTCAGCGGCCAGCAGCGACCTTAGAAAGGCCTTCTCTTGTTCCGTTGAACAGGTTTTTACAGACACTTGTCTTTAAAACCGGACATACAAATCGTGTCTTTCTGTTGTCTTGAATGGCTCACTTCACTTCCTCCTACTTCCACACAAGGCGTATCACAGGGTCTGGTCGTGACGTCACAAGTTGTCACGTGAGCGAGAAAAAAAAGTTTCCCCCAAAAACTTTATTGTTAACAAAGATGATGACAAACACGTTAAAAATTACGGACCCAAAATCAAGAAGTTTCCCCCGTTCATGTAATTGATTTTCTGGAGGAAAAAACAAACAAGATTTTTTGTTACATTCATGGGAAGTTGAGAAATCCAGCAGCTGCAATACGAACATGAATTTCAGCCTTTTTGTGATTCCTCCTATGAGTATTCTCAGTCGCACCAGTCACATATCTTTACTAGTTTTCATGTTCTGCTATACTGTGACATTCATTTAAAACACTAACCACGTCTATTACAAAAATGGCATGAAATGATAACAATCAACATATGCAGTCTATTTAAAACACTAAAAAAAGTAGAGTTGAGTTAAATTTATTTTACACTAATGATATGCCTGTCTATAATTCGTTTCACATGTTTATTTTATTCTTTTCGAGTTAACAGTTTCGCCTTTCACTTTATTTCATTTTAATACTTTTAATTTCATAACTTGTCTCATTGATATAATTTATGGTCCTAAAATGTGTTTGTTTTGATCAATCCATGTAGAGCACACATACAATGTGTTCTACATCATGCACCCTTTTTCTGATTCAAGATTCATCCAATTATCATCATGAAATGCAAAAATAAGGAACACAACATATTTATTCCATCAATTGTACAATTTTCCAACAGCTTGGATTGGCAGACTACACATATATGAATGATGCTGGTAAACAGCAGAACAACACATTGATTTTTAAGCGTCTGTCTCGAACATCTTCTTTCTGCCGTCCATCCCGGCCTTGTCTTCGATGTTCTTTCTCCAGTCGCCTGTTTGCTTCTCCTGAGAGAAACACATGGAAAGAAAAGCATCAGATTCACACCAGTAATCTAATGATAAATGGTTTGTGAGGGATAACAATTTTTAGTCTGTTATGTTGTTGTGATTGCTTAATATTAATCTAAATTACCGTTGTGTATTAATGAGCCAGACATTTATTTGAAAGATGAAACCACAGAATTGAGAGCAGCACAAGGAATCAATAAAATGAAAATTTAATTTAATTGTGCCCTAATTTTCCATCCGTGTCTGATGTAAAATCTGGAGCACCTACCTCCTCTTTCACCTCCTTCTTCACCTGCTTCAGGTTGGCTCTCAGGTCCATGGACACTTTATGTTTAGAGCCCAGCAGAGCAGCCAGCATGGTGTCGGCCGACATCCGCACCTTCTTCAGGGCCGGCTTCTTAAACTTACCCTTCAGTTCCTGAACCATCAACTTCAGGTTGTCAATCTGACAGAGGAGATACTTATTCAGACGTGTATGTTGTGTGTTTTCTAAAAACTTGTGGTCTTCTTAAATGGCATGGGTTGTCTTGAAAATCCATCCACATTCAAAATTAATCTCAAGCATTTTAAAGCCTTGTATCCATATACTTATAATTTTGTTTCTGTGGACAGTATACAAATAAAGATGATCCTAGTTTAGTTTTATTGGGCTGTTTTTTATTTGATCCATTGGGACTTTCTTAGTCCAAATCTGGGTTCACCAAACTTCACTAAAACTTCACTAAACTTTAGAAGATGTACCTCCTTGTTGGACTTTTGAACTTTGATCTCCATGTCATATCGCTCTTCATCAACCAAATCAATCTGCTTGTGGAGTTTCCGGCACAGCTCCTGGCGTTGAGGTAGACAGGAAAAGAGAAGAGTGAAGGTTAAAACTTTATTCACAAACAATGTTGATGCACTGAGCAGAGGATACACTCTCTCAAAAAGTAGTGCCACAAATCCAATTTTCGGCCCACCTCCTACCCTTACTATGTGTTAAATTATTTTGTTTTACAATATAGCATGTATGTATAAAGCCACAGTATTTAGGTTTCTCTAAACATCAGATTATATGTATTGGAATTGGAGCAGTGGAACAAGTTGAAACACGGTCTGGACATATTATTACCTTACAGTATAAAGTTGTTGTAAACTTGTTAGCAAAACTTATACATGTGCTTATTCACACACTCAGCCCATACAAAAAAAACTGTATGGTTTATTCTGAAAAACAAGATTCCAAGTGGGGTGACCAGATGTCCCACTATGTGCGGGACTGCACAGCATTTTAATCGCTTGTCCCACGTCCCACACATTGAGGTGATGTCCCGCAATTTGACTGGCTCTAGTCTTCAAAGTCAAACCACTGCACTAAAATTTGTCATTTATCCAGTGGCTGTGAAGAAAAGAGGGGCGGCTCAGCTCTCATCACCGGACTGATCACAGAGGCAGCAGGATTTGTTCCTGTTGCCTAGTGACACAACAACAACTCCTGGGGGGGGGGGGCACTCTGGGCGCACTGGTCCACCAACCACAGGAGAACCAAAGGGAGGTGGCACACTGCAAGGACTCCTCAGAGAAGAGTAAAAGTTGAGTACGAGTTCATGGTGGTGACCTGGCCTCCAGACTCCTCGAATCCTGATTGAGCATCTTTGGGACGAAACAATCCCAATCCCTGGAGACCTAACCGTGGGTTGGACTCGGTTCTGGCCATCGAGGCATCATCAAGCTCAGTTTTCATCCTATCCTTCTTTTTAACGAAGGTACAGGACTACCATTGTTATCCCAGTGATCCTGGCGTAAACGGATTGTGTGTCTAGAGCAGGGAGGTTTATCCACAGATCATGCAAACCACTGACCAACACCGGCAGTCACATGCCTTTATCTTGAGATCATGTTAATTACAACGTGTTAATTCAAATAATTTGAAGTAAAGCCTCATTAATAATTCAGTGCTACAAGGAGCTACCTGCTGTGCTGTTCCACCCATTTATAAATACATCTTCCCTGAATCTGTGGCACGATGGACAGAGCAGTAGTGATTCAAAGGTTGTGGGTTTGGAGCCCCAGTAGATTTAACTCTCATAGTTGATAGCAAGAAAACAAATCTGCTTACCAAAGTCTTTTCTCAAACTCAAACACAAAGTCATTTTAAGAGCAGTGGAGCATAAAAAAATAGGTTTTTCTGTTGGTATTTTTATTGTTAAACAACATAAGCTCCCATGGGATTTTTGTTTCCCCATGCCCCACCAGTGTCTCCTGGGAGCAGCTGTTGAATGTCTAAAAATAACCATTATGTGTTTGTTAAAATGATAATGTGTTTACATGTAATGGGCAAATATATACCTAAACATTTAGCCATCGGCGCATGAACTGGCAGTGGATATCTGCTCTACAGTTTTATAAACCTGCTAAGATAAAGATCAGCCATGTTCATGATGTGATTGTTTCTGTCCTCCACCCAACACCCAGCTGGTGGAGGTTTACCTGGAGCTCCTGCATGCAGCCTGGGTTGGAGAAAGTGGGGCACTTCTCCTCCATGTACTGCTTCTTCTCCTTCTCGGCCTCGCGTGCCTCCTCCTCCAGCATCGCCTCACCGATCTGCAGCAGCAAGCTCTGAGAGGAAGGCGAGGAGAGAGTCTTGGTTGGTCTTTGCGGTATGATACTCACTGTTGCTGTTTTTAACTTTATTTATCCTATTCTGTCCTTAAAACATGCAAAACGCCCCCAAAAAGTGTTTTTATGTTTATTTGATTGCAATTATTCTAATGGCAGTAATGTATTTTTTAAAGATATGCTGCATTAAAGCCTTCTCTCATATAGTTTCTTCTTTTCCTCACTTTTTCCTCCCGTAAATATTCACTATTGGCTTCTTGTTACAATTATTCTACAATCTATTCAGCAGAAAAACTACTCAATGTCTAAGATTTCAATCTTAAAACCCTGGTTCTACAAAGAAGGAATTTGAAACTGATTGTTTTAAGAACTAGATAATGTTGGAGAATCTGGATAGATAAAAAATCTTGTGCTTTTAGTTCATAAATTGCATAAATGACTCATTTATTATAATCAATTGTTGTTGATTACTTATATGCCATTTGATTAGGAGCTGATAGACTTCAGTCTGGAGTCTGAGGACCAATCTAGCTGCAAGTGTCTAAAAGGAGTCTTATGTGGGGAGCTGAAAGCTTTAAGGTGATCCTCCCATGAGAGTTCTCATTCTTACAGATAGAAGGTTGTGGGTACTCATTAAAAAAACACCATGGTGTGTAGGCCAATTAATATTCACAGCCATTTTCATCACCCTTTTTTTACCTGGTGGTCACCAAAAGTCAGTAAAAATAATCATCTTAGGCTCTTCAACATTTATACCAACTTTTACGATATCCTCATTTAAACCAAAGGTCTGGTTCCCAACCTGTGGTTATAAGGTAAATCTGAGGGTCATGAGTCAATTCCAAAAATATATAAGAACAAAAAAAGACACATAGAATTAAGCATTCCTCTAAATGTTGCTTAACCTCACCTTTACAGCCCTCTAAATGTTACTAAGATTGAACAGACGTATATACAGATGTGCAACCAGTGACAAGAGGTCACAAGTAGACGTCTCTCTGTTTGAAGGGGTCACAAGCCAAAAAAAGAGTTGGGAACCACACAAATGACCACCTGACCAGCATTGTTGTAAAGGTTGTTTGTGGGACATGATGTATTTATTTGCTGGACTGAAAATTCCAGTTTCATGATCAAAATCCAGTCTCATAAATACTAATGGTTCCTTTTCTTGTCTGCTTCTAATGCATGTCCTGCACTGTTTTAATGTTTTCCCATGAAACTGCTTTTTTTCATTTTCAACACTACTGTGTAAACTAAGGAATTCCAGGCCTTCATCAGCACCATCCTACTGTACCTTGAGTTGATTCCTCCGGCTCGACGACATCTTTTTCCTTTAGAGAAACAGGGAGAAGAAGGAAAATAAGATGATGATGATTCTTTGAGTTTTATCTATTCAGAAAGTTTCCTCAGTGCTGATCAGGACTTACTCTGCCATCCTGAATGCAGCCGACTCCTGCCTGCAGAAGCGAGATGAATGAGAGAGCCACAGCTTTGAGGCCTGTTTATAGGTTTTCGTTCAGTGTGTGTGTGTGTGATGACCAGTAGCAGTTGTCCTCGGAAGCTGTTGGTTGAATTCCACACAGGGGTCAATGGCGGCAGCTGAGCCTCAAACAAACGCCTCAGGAATCTCTAGACAAGGACCACGCAGTTTTAGTTCAGATTTTTAAAAGGTTGGAGTTAACTTAACCAACGATAGGTTGGCAATGTTCTAACTCTGCTTATTGGCATTAAATTTCACAAAAAAGACAGAAACCAACAGTGAAGTATTGTGCTTATCAAAGCTGATTCATCTTCTTCGACCGTGCCAAAGAGCGCCATTGTTTTCCCAAAAAACATTGAAAACACAACAATGAGACAGTGTTGCTCTGGGTGACATGTTCCTTTTATCACCACAAACGCACACGCTGTACTTCATGTTGACTCAGTCCTACATAAATCATTCTGCGGCCTCAAATACTCACAGCGAAAAATGTGGTTTAATCCACCGCTAAAAATAGTCCCAGACAAATGTTCTTTTTTACCTTTGTTTGAGTTGTGTTTGTTAAAAACTACAGTAACCAGCTGTTTTAGAATATTATTGAGCCTTTTTAAACATTTAAACTTTTAAAGATTTATGTCTTCAGTAGGGGCCGATGGGCTTTGGACTGAGTTGGACAAGCATTCTTCTGGAATAACATTCTTATGGACTTTTTTTGGGATTTGTATAAATGCCCACATAAAGCTCTGACTGTGAACTACTATCACAGTGATGACAGTATGTGAAAGATATAACTGTCTCCAAGAATGCTGCCTTCAGTAACAATGGAGCCAGTAAACTGAAGCTAATTCATCACAGGACTCTGCTGTCAGGAGACAAAGCGTGATATCTATGAAGACTGGTCTGTGACATTTGAAGAGAGAATAAAACCAGCCAGCACATGATCTTCTATGAGGACAATGAAAGCTCAGTTCACTGCACTAAACTGTGGAGTGATTTCTTTCTGCTGTCCTTGGTTTCCTCCGAGTCAGCTCAGCTGTAGTCTGTAACAGCTGACTGCCCCGTTCATCCATCTGTGTTTGTTTCATTCCTTCCTTTCATTAGTTCATGGACAGTATCATGAGCACAGCAGAGATGCAAATGTAGCTACGTGAAAATAAAGATAGGTCCCTGGATAGTGGGCTGTAAAAGTGAATGTAAACCATTATGTTGAAAGCATTGGATAACACTTTCAGGTTGTGTTTAAAGGAAAGAAGGTAATAGTAATAGCATTAATAGTTTTAAACCATAAAAGAAGCCAACTTGAAGTGGGAAAGGTATAATAAGAAAGAAGAGTTTGGAGGTGGAGCGTATGACAGTATAAATATTAGTCTTCTTTTTAAAACTGACATTTTTTTGTGATTTCTTCATTCAGTTCAAGATCACAAGATGCTGTAACTTCTGCCACCTCCAGAAACACGATGAAGGAGAATGTAAATTAGTTCATGGCGCTGAAAGCAACTGAATGTGCCGTATGAACAACTTTTCCCAGAGATGATGTTGATCATTAAAGATCTGCAGAGACAAAGAAAAGGTTTTAACAATTTCTCTCACACCTGTTCGCAGAGAAGTTTGAGGATTAGGATCCAGATTGTGAAAACAGATGTTTGTTCCTGATTTAACCTGAACTAACTTAAACAGATTCTCATTTTTGTAAATAAAAAACAGATGGATGTGTTGCTGGTCGAGAACCAGAAAAAGCCTCCCAGCAGCTGTCAGCTCTAAACTGGGAGGATTTATTGCTCTTACTGGTTCCCATTATATTCAGCTGCTTAAACAGCCTGGGAGGGAAGGGCAAACTGGACACACACACACACGCACACACACACACACACACACACACACACACACACACACACACACACACACACACAGAATGATGAAAAGTAATTTACTTGCTGTGCTTACAATCTATAGGTACTGATACATTTGTGGAGGCAAATATTTCACTTTTACTCCTCTACACCTAGTTAATTAGTTTAGTTGGTTTAGAATTAATTTATTTTATTGGCAATCTGCTAATATATATATATATATATATATATATATATATATATATATATATATATATATATATATATATATATATATCAGATATATTCACATCAAATGAAATAGATAACAGCAATCTAAAAAATAAATAAATAAAAAAGCTAAATCAATTTGACCCAGGATAAGACAATAAGACATATAATAGCTTATTAGATAAAAGTACAATATTGGCATCAAAATATTAGTTAAAAGCTAGTTAAAACTGGTTAAAGTACCAAAAGTAAAAGTGCAGATTATGTATAAAGGTGCATTTCAGAAAAATATACAGCCTATGTCGTGTTAGGATCTTTTTTATTTGTTTTTATTGTTTTATCATAAATGTCATGATTATTATAATCATGATTATTAGTCATAGTCCACCAGTGATGACAAGCACAATATGGGCTTAATTTGTTTAAAGGTGCACTATGTAATTTTAGTGAAGACATTTTAATCAAAAGGGAAAGATTGTTATTAACTGATTTTTTCATGCCTAAAAAAGAATGAAATAAAAAGGACCTAACCCTAAAGGACAACACAATATTATACTGTAATCATAGTGTACTTTGTTTATATTTTTCAGACCCTGAAAAAATAAATATTTCTGCGTTTGTATTATTACCTAATAAACATTGTTACTATACAGTTGTGAGTTTGAATGTGTTATCCAAAAACTGCCCAGTGCACCTTTAATAACTTTAAATGTTCATTACAGTACGTTGTAAAAACAAGTGGCTGGTCTATTTTAAGGAGATTTTCGATATTTACCAAGTTACCGGATGTGACTATCGCACGTTGTCAAGAGGGCTTTTATTGTGAACTCGCTGACCGGAAGTGATGTAGCATCATTAAGACTAGCTTGACAGTGGTGTGAAGATGGCGGCGTACAGTCGCACTCAGCTGCTGCTGCTGCTGTTATCGTTACTGGGTCTCTGCGGCTTCGGCTCCGTCCTCGGCTCGAAGGCGGCCAGCGGCCCGGCCGAGCCGCCCAACCCGCCGGTCATCAGAGCCGCAGATCCCCCGGCGAAGGATGCACCTGCCGCGGCTGCTGCTGCCGCTGCCGCCGCTGGGGCCTCACAGCCTCGAAGGGCGACCGGTTGGAAGCTGTCGGAGGAGGAGGCCTGCCGGGAGGACCTGACCCGCCTCTGCCCCAAACACACCTGGACCAACAACCTGGCCGTCCTGGAGTGCCTGCAGGACCGCAGAGAGGTAAGCGACCCGCGGCGGGGCTGGAAGGGGTCCGCACCGGTCCTGGGCTGTGATGGGGATGTGCTGGGTGTGTCGCCCCGAAGCTTTGGACCCACACCGGCTGTCAGCGTGATACTGATGGAGGGGCGAACATCTGCACCTGCTCCAGCCTCCACACACACTCACACACAGCAGGTTCACTCGAGGCAGATATTCATATTTTCTGCTCCAAGAGCTACTATTATATTTACCACAAAAACATGTGTGAAATATTTACATTATGCAATTTTACAGAGGAGTAACTTTTAAGTGTCTGTTTTTCTTTTTTCTTTTTTTTTTTTAAGGCCACTGTACTTTCTTTGCCACCACACTCAGCCTGTCCCACATCTGTAGTAACTTCTTCTATTGGTCTAAAATATATGATGTGTCTCTGAAGTTTGGTAATATTAAAGGTCAAATTAACATTGTATACAGATACACAGAGCCTGTCCATAAAGAGACCATAAACAGTAAAAGAAGAATTTAATATCTCAGATTTGACATGTTATCTAGTGTCCAGAGATCTCTTAGCAGTCTGTGCTTTTGCCTCAATGCACTCTGAGAAAAAAGTTCTGATTATTTGAATTTTTTGATATTATGCTTGCAAAGTTAATCGTAAATTTGAAATAGCATATAATAAAATAAAGAAAAAATGTAAATGAGATTTATTTCGGTTTCGACCAATGGCCAACCAAAGCAAGCTATCTGAAGACCTAAGAACCATCAGAAGTATTTACTTTGCTTTTGCTTGCTTGTTTATACGATATGTCGACCGTAACTACCATTGTGGCCACTCTTCCTCCACCTGTGTGACTGGCAGGTTCAGTTAAACAGTAAACAGTTCTCATCTTAATGCAGAGGTTCGATGCAGTTTGAGGTTTTCCTACCTCTGCACGCCTCACGATGCACCTGCTTGCTGCCGCCTCAGTAAGGTGACTATAAACCCGTGTGAGGCGTGAGGTGTGTCACACGACTAACAGGGTGAAGATAAACCACAGTTTTCCTGCTTGTGGTCTGTTTCTTCGTCACCGTGACTGAAACATAATCAAAGCTGTTATTTTTCACAATCTGTTTCCAGATTTGCCGCCCACTTGCGCACATTAATTTTGGACGGTTAATTCTGGAAGTGAGTGTGAGGATCAGTGGTGAAAGTACACTCACCCAAATACTTTACTTAGGTAGGCTAAATATTTGAGGTACTTCTACTTCACTTGAGTATTTTTCTATTATGTTCTCTACTGTATTTATCTGACCGCTTTAGTTTTTAGTTACTTGGCTGAAATCACTTGACTAATAAATATCAAACATGTAGGTTAATCCACCCAGAAGTATATGAAGTATTTGAAATAGGCTCAATCTTTACCAGCTACAACAATGAAGTGATGAACACATCATTGCATCAATAATTATCATCCATTCATGATTTTTTTCCTTTTTGGTACTTTGCGGTATCCATATTTAGCTCATTTTCAGACTCTGTTCACTTGCTTTTATTAAAGAAAAAACACAATATTTTTCTCATGTGGTCCATTGCTGCAGCACCTCTATTCACCCCCTGTCCATCTGAATGCTCTGTTTTACCTCCTGTCCCTCCTGAAAACCCCGGTCTGCTCTGATTGGTCAGCTTCCACAGGCCTGAGCAGGCATCGCCCAAGTCTTTATACGAGTCCTGCCGGTGTTTTTGCATGGATAATCGAAAAAGTGGTGGAATCTTTTTACTATACGGGATCTTTATACAGTGTCTTGTTGCTCATCACACGTACGTTTATCGCAGTAAGGTTTTTGAATGCAAGGCATTTACTTGTGGCAGAATAATTGGTGGATCATTGGAAGCACAGTACACTGACTATGAAATAATGACATCACTGCTGCTCCGTATTGGTTCCCCATTAACGTGGCTTTCACCGTTCTGTTTTGTCTGCCACTGGGAATGAAGTCTCCTGGAAATATTAAGAATGTGCAATGATCCAGTCAGTCTGGCAGTCTGCCACCATTTCTGTCTGCTTCATTTCATCACGTCCTAGACTAAACGAATGAGCGAACTCCTGTGTTGTCCTGTGTTGCCGCTGTGTGGAAAACGAGGAGTGATCCAGTTCTCTTTGCGACAGTTGCGCCAACAGTAATGCCGCTTGGAAGCACTAAGTTGTTTCCACCTTCAGTGAAAGATCTGAGCATTTCTTCCACCGCTGACTTTAATGATGAGTCGTTTTAATTGATAAAACTATCGGCAGCAGTTATGAAACTGGAGTCCACGTGTTTAGTTTATGTGTCCAGTCAGGTAACCCCTCACATCGACGGTCTGAGGATAGAGGCTGATTTTAATTGGTAAAACTCATTGAGACAAATTTGTGACATTGGACCCGACTTTACTATTTTAAATTGATTAAGTACTGGTCCCAGCGCCCAACGTGTGAGGGTCTCCTGCTCATCTTTTTCTTGGGTGATCTTGAATTTTATGTCTTTCGTCGTGGACTGTTGGTTGGAGATGAAGAGGCCGTTTTACGGGCATTATGAACTAGCGATGGCAGTTTCCTGACATTTTAAAGGCCAGATTTGGCAGGATGTTTGGCAGATTCATTGATAATGAAAGCAATCTTCAGCTGCAGCCTTAAATAATACATAGAATCATTAAGTGGCATTTTGATGAATTCTGCAGTTGTTTCCTCTTTCTTTTTCTCTGTCATTCAGAGTTTTGGACTGTGGTCTAGTCGAGGTAGATGTCAGATGTGATGAAGAGTAGGGACCCAGTTTATTCCGTCCAGTCTATAAAAGGTGAAATGATTTGAGTACTCAGTGTTGACACTTAATCTCTATCTCTTTGAATGGATTTGAATTTACATCTTCAGGTTTAGGGCAATTTTAAAAACTTGATTTTGTGTGATGTCTTTTTATTTATTTTGTTTTTTGCGTTCATCAATTTAAATATAAAATGTAGGTGTCCACTATTTAAAACAACTGAATTCAAGTTTCTCAAATTCAGTTGAAATTTGCATCTGAAGATTTAAGTATATATTTAGAAAAAAAAATCAGGTTGCTCGAATGGGATTGGTTGGATACAGGCACTTAAATTCAGCATTTAATAAGTGTACCTTATTGAATCAATCCTGACTGTTGGTTGATTTATTTTTTTATCAGAATTTTATCAGCTTGAATGTATTTATACTGTATATAATTGATTATTTATTCATTTGTGCACCAAAATCAAATTCACAAAGATCATGGTTGTGAAATTGCACCACTTCAAATCACCATATTGAATATGACAAGAATAAACCACCTGATAGCCGATGCGTGGCTTTCAAAATAAAATATTACCGTGTTCTAAAGTCAGCATGTAAATGTGAACAATACAAACACAGTGGTTACTTGCTTCCATTAGAGTTGGATGATGTATATGTTTATTAAACAGCTATAACTGTAATGATATAAAATATGCCTTCATAGTAGACATTACAACTGTTGATGCCATACATTATTGATTGATAAATACTTGAAAACTGCTGATTTGCAGTTACACATATCGAAAGAATGAACATAAAACTGGACTCTGTCACTCGAGCACCGTGTTGACGTCAGAGTCCACCTTCCCCCACCATGCTGACGTCAAATACACACACACTCACGAACACACTCGCGCACACACACACACACACACACACACACACACACACACACACACACACACACACACCCCTTTCCTCCTCCTCCTCCTGAGCGATGTCCTCTTTACAGAGATAATTACAGCGCTTCAACTCTATAACAGCTGTGGCCTCCTGAAGAGGTAAATGATTCTTATAAATCTGCCTCCTCTCCAGAGAAAGACACCCCCCAACAGACACACACACTCTCACACACACACACACACACACACACACACACACAGCCGAGACGCAGCGTTGGCAGTGAAGCAGCGTGTGGTTACTGAACAGGCAGTGTTTGGGTATATATTTGTGGTGGTCTAAGCCCTGAAATCCGACACTTGAGAGACGTTTGAGGAAACGCAGTCACTGACTACTGAACGGGAAGTCACTTTGTCGCGGCACAAAGAGCCCTGTGGACATTTTTAGTGGTCATTGAGTCAGTTTGTCACTTTCTGACTGTGGACTGACAGTGTGCGAGGATGCTGTGTGGATTTTAGAAAACAGCCTCACTCTGCCTCACAGAGAGGGAGGCACAGCTTTCTGTCAGTGCAGCTTTTCACTCTGTTGCCAGCAGGTTTTTTTTTTTTTTTGATTATCAATCCCTACATGCAGATGCTGGCGGTCCATTTATAAAGACTTTCATCATGTCACTGTGTACCTGAGTGGTTCCCTGCCTAGGGGCTGGAAGCCTCTCATGGTTTCACAAGATGAACCCATGGGATGGTGAGATGATTACTGTGGCAGGAAATGTCCATTTCTTCAACATAAACTAACTGACAGTCTGTTTTTCAGACTGTAAATGTGACTAAAATTGAACAAGAAGTGACCTGCGAAAAACAACTAGTATGACATTAGATATTACTTTGACAAAAACTGTCCCTACCATCTAGGCATGGGACGATATGAACATTTGTTGTTGCGATTATCCTGTCCACTGTTAATCTAATCCTGATTATCATCGAAATACATTAGTCTCAAAGGATTTCAGATAAGATTTAAGATTAAAGCTGAACTGGGAGCATATTTGTATTGCATCACAGAGAGGACACACATCTCCTTTTTCTTTTGTGAAAAAACAATCAAAGAATCTTAAAAAAACTTCCTGCTCAAGTAAAGGATAAAGAAATGACAGTAACATCTGGTTTGAATTGTTTTTTGTGGCTTGCCTTCAGCCTTGGTGGCAGACTTGGGCAATTCAAAATGAATCAAGAAACCTCTATAAGACTGTTCATCAGCGAGCTGGGCAGGTTTTGTGGGGTCATTCATTCAAGGATATTGACAATTATTGTGAGTGGCGCTGACTGTGTGCGTCTGCGTTGCGTCGGCGAGCACGTGGATACATCAGAGCTTTTTTTTTTTTTTTTCGCCGCTCGCTGCTGCTGGAAACAAGGTTGGTAAGGCCTGGAAATGCGCCCTGAAACTGAAACAGTGAAATCTGGGAGAGGCTCCTGGAGCGCTACAGGCTTGTAGACAAATCTCTGTGGGTGCAACGCTGCAAGAAAACATGTAGTCACTTGAAAGACTTTTATTCACGGTCTGGTGCTGCAGACGACACAGAGGAAGAATGTTGCGCAACGGGCATTTGTGTTACAGTAAAACCTACAATAAACCCCCTTTTGTGAATTTAAATGTAGTGGTTGGTTTCACGTCGCCAACTTCCAAGTCCCAGAGTCTCTGCCTTGATTTAATCACATTGTGTTTTTCTGTGATATAAACAGAGAGCTCTGTCTCATCACCCCCAGACACAATTAGCCCTGTCGCCTCTCCGGTTTGATCAGTCCGTGTGATTAATCTGGTCTCATTTCAGCAGCCTTTGATGTGAACCGAGCGGCTCCTCCTTGATTAATAACCCACAGTTGAACTAATTAGACATTTTTATCTAAGAAGCCACTGAGGGTCTGTCTTCCTCATTGCGGTTGTCCCTCTGTCTCTGAAACATTTAGTGGAAATGGCATTTTAAAGTCAGAAGGAGGCTTTTTGTCTTTGTTCCCTCTGGGTTGAGGGGAGTTGACGTGAAGTGGCTTTCGTGTCTTCTTTTACTGCGAAGTGACGTGAAGCTGTACGAACAGCTTCTCCCCGCTGTGTTTGCTCTGACAGTCAAGGATGTGTCTGTGAAGAGCCTCTGTCGCTTTGTTCGCATGAAACTGCAGCGCATAAACGTCTCCCTGTGCCAGTCGCTCGATGTGATATTGCTACCAGTTTCCATACAGCACAGCACAGCACAGTACAGTGCATCTTACACAGCAGCACAAACAGACGGTGGTCAGGTTTGGCTTAAATATTGTGTTTTTTTGCAAGGGGACCAATAGGCAGATCTGTGCGTATGCACTTGTTGCCCCTCTTCTTCTACCATATGCACACACCCACATACTGTAAATACACAGAAAGAGCTTGATTCTATTTTTTTTTTAATAGTAAGTGTCCCAAAAAATCCAGCCGTTCATTTTTTTCTCTCTGTGTGTCTTCCTGCAGGAAACTGAGATTGCTCCCGACTGTAACCATGTAAGTATTCCCTCCAGCACACGCATCCTCAGAGTATTCTTTTCGTTATTGGATCATTTATAGGTATGATGTGTAAGAATTCAGCATTAGAAGTCTAAGAATGAACAGGGTTTTGTTATATATACATTATCCCGAGTGTTTCCTAACCCTAACCCTGTTCAAACCGAGAGAAATCCAGAGGTTCACTCAAGGTAACGTGCGCTCCATTTGGTCGCCTGTTGTTACTTCCGATATGGGTAATTTAGAGAATGAGACTAAACTCAACATGAATAAAACCTTAAACTAATAACATCAAATAGATTTTCATCTGCAGTAGTGTTTTTTTTTTAATGGCGTGTTCACCACCAGTGACACAAATTAAACTGCAAGATCATTTGTGTTTTTTCCCTCTACTCCTCTGAGTCTTTATTCACTCTAAACGGCCGGATTAGCTGCTTTTCTGTACATTAGCCGTAAGATAGCAGCTGACACACTGAGGGGTGTGTGTGTCTGTCGCCCAGTCCCAAAGCCTTAAGCCCTGAGCCCTCAGGGACATAGCTGATGTCACCTGGTAAGTTTTTGGACATTTCACTTAACCTTGTAGAATTTTGCCTTTTTAATTTTGGGTTTTAAGATACATATAGTCTGACCGTACACGCAAACAGAAACGTATGCAGTCGGAGGTTTCAGTAAAAAAGTTCCATGCTGTTTCAAAAGCCCATTGCTCTTTTGTTCTTTAATAAACTGAGTGATGTAAGTGGAGAATCAGCTTGAAGGGAAAATGTCAGATGTTAGGTAATAATTTAATAATAGAAAACGTGCATATAGAAAAATGATGCCATCCAGATCATTATAGCTTATTTCTTTAGGCATCCAGTGGATGTAACACTGTTGAATGTCAAAAATATGAACTGTGGGTAATTCACTCAGGCATAGTCTGCAGCAATGCAGACAGATGGAAAATGGCCAGAAAGGGCATAATATGTCCGTGAGAGAGCACGATTTGATGAGGGAACAGCCTTAAAACCGGTCAGCTGTCACTCAACTCAGCACTCACCACAGACTCTGGTTCCCACTTATCTTTCTCCCCTCTCTGTAATGCTACGTTCATGAGGTAATGTACATTTCCCCTCCAGATCCAGTCAGCAGTCATCATTATAGAACATCACCTCTGCAGATCGCTGCTGCAGTCAGGTTGATAAACAGGAGTGAAGATAAATCCACTTTTTAATCCCAAAAGTTCAATGGGTTGGATCCAGATGGGTGTTTAGTCCTCTAGATGTTGCTCTAGTTTGTTTTTAAGACCCCTACCGGCAGAAATGACACATTTTTGTGTTTAAAGGAGAGAGAGGATGTTTGGATGTGTTTGTGTGTGGTGTCATGTTATGACTCACAGATCTGCAGCACAGCCGGAGACTCTCAGTGATGTTAACCCACATTTAGTGTCAGCGTTAGAGGCTAATAATTAACAGAAGGGATTAACCTTTCACATTTAACACAGACCACGACACACACACCTACGTAAATCCATTTCGATTGTAGGATGATGCAACAGGATATGACATCGTACAGCCCCAAAGATCAGGATTGAGGATTGTTAACCTCTTAGCTCATAATATTGGATGTAAAGTATTTGATATTTGCTCGTTTCAAACCTCTGGGAATGTAGGAAACTTTTTTTTAACACCTTAACATTCATGTCATCTCTTCACTAGTCGGCGCCCACACTCTTAAAAGTAGAAGAGTTTTGAAGAATTCTCTTTCAACCTTCACAAACTGTGCGTTTGACACCTTCTTCCCTCATTTTGAGGCTCCTAAAGCTCGTCTGGATGATAAACCTCGAGTGTTCAGAGTTCACAGTATTTAACAGCAGACAGGTTTATGAAACGCCACAAGGTTAATGGACCACTCAGACTATCTCTTTTTACAGCATCGGAAAGCACTGGCTGCACACACGCAGGCACGCACACACACACTGTGTTGTTTTGTTGTGGTGGTATTTTCTGGGCGGTCTGACTGTCAGTTGCTGTTATCTGCGGCTGCGGCACCTGGAGCCTCACTGGCAGGAAAACAAAACAACAACTGCTTCAGTTTGAAACGACAGAAAGAGAGACGAGAGGAGAATCTGAGGGCAAGACAGACATTTAGAAATCTGCAGGGTCAGTGTTGGGTTCAGGGTTAGTCTAAACTAACTTTGAAATGTTCGCCTACTCGGCAAATCAAACTGATTCTGATTCTGAAAATGTGTTTGTTTTGTTTTTTTTCTTTCTTTTCTCTTGTTCCTTCCTCCTGCAGCTCCTGTGGAACTATAAACTCAATCTGACCACAGATCCAAAGTTCGAGTCGGTGGCCACGGAGGTTTGCAAAAGCACCATCACTGAGGTCAGTCTGCACCGCCGCAGGCTCAGGGTTCAGCTTCCTGTCAAGTCAAGTGAAGCTGTCAGTCTGAAGTGTTGTCAGACGTCATTTAAACAGCGCAGTGGGCGTTTGGGCACTGATTTACATGACAGACTAGATTAAGATCGAACTGATTAAGCTTGTTCACAGTTTTTATTTAGTTACTGAATAAAGGTATAAGTGAGTCCCACGTCATCATAGTGCACAATATCAGTAATCTCAATGCTCAGACATTCATAGACCTCTTTACACGTTGTATGAAGAAATATTTTCCTTTGTGTCTTTGCGTCTGTCCTGTTTGCCATCACGTCCGCTGCCTGCAGATAAAGGAGTGTAACGAGGAGGAGCGGGGGAGGGGCTACCTGGTGTCCTGCCTGGTGGATCACCGCGGCAACATCAGCGAGTACCAGTGCAACCAGTACATCACCAAGATGACCAGCATCATCTTCAGCGACTATCGGCTGATCTGCGGCTTCATGGACAAATGTAAAGAAGACATCAACAGCCTGCACTGCGGCAGCATCAACGTGGGACACAAGGTGAGAGAGCGAGCGTGCGTGTGTGTGTGTGTGTGTGTGTGCGTGTGTGTGTGTGTGTGTGTGTGTGTGTGTGTGTGTGTGTATAGACGCCACCACACAATTCTAGCGGGTCATCAGTGATGTTTGAGCTTGGTTGATTTCATGTGAATCTACACGTGCTCTGTCTTACATCTGCCTGTTTCTCATCAGGACGTCCACTCCCAGGGTGAGGTGATCTCCTGTCTGGAGAAGGCGCTGGTGAGGGAGGCGGAGCAGCAGGATCACGTTCGGCCAATCAAAGAGGAGTGTCAGAAGGCGATCCTGCGGGTGGCCGAGCTGTCGTCGGACGACTTTCACCTCGACCGGCATCTGTACTTCTCCTGCAGAGACGACCGCGAGAGATTCTGTCAGAACGTGAGGAGAATCCACTGCTTCCTGCAGGGTTTCACACCACAAAGCAATAACACAGACAACAGCTTCACTGAATCTAAATGATATTGAAATGAGGGTGAATTACAGAGAATGAATATGCATGAAAATACACATACTGAATGAGATTTTTTATTCAATTGGGTTCAGTTAGTTTATTACAGAATGCTGGAAATGTAAAAAATGAATCCACTTTGTGTCAGTGTGAAGAAATCCTCTTGTTTTAATTGTTGATAAAATGGTTGATTATATTCTGTATTAACTAATTTGTTGTCTGGTCCATAAAGTTTCAGAAAAAGGTGAAAAATATAGATCAGCATTTCCCAAAGCCAAAGATGACTTCCTTTAAAGTCTTGTTTAGTTCACAACCCAAAGATATTCAGTTTACTGTCATAGAGACCAGAACATATTCACATCGAAGTTGCTATTATGAGAGAATTTAGACTTTTTGTGATACAATTAATTGATTGATTGATTAAGTAGGGGATTAATTAAATAGTTGACAACTAATTAACAGTTTCAGCTTTACTTTGCACAAAATTCCATAAAATATGTTTATAGTTTTGTTCTGATAACTGACAAACAAACAACAAAAGGGACCAAAAAAGACGTAATTATCCCTTTTTGAAAATCTGTTTGGAAATAATGATTAAAAAAAATTCTCTCTTGTCTCTCATCTTCACAGATTCAGGCAGGAGAAGGAAAAGTCTACAAGTGTCTGTTCAATCACAAATTTGAAGAGGCCATGTCAGAAAAGGTACGACTGACCCGATTTCTCCCCCCCACCCATGTCGGTATCACCAAGTATCACCTTGTTTCGGGCAATCAGACTCTCCTTGTCCCCCACAGTGCCGTGACGCCCTGACCACCCGTCAGAAGCTGATCTCTCAGGACTACAGAGTCAGTTACTCTCTGGCTAAAGCCTGTAAGCTGGACCTGAGGAAGCAGCGCTGCAGCCTGGACACCAACCTGCCGCGAGCCCGCGAGGCCCGGCTGTCGTACCTGCTGCTGTGCCTGGAGGCTGCTGTGCATCGCGGTGAGTGGAACCAGTGGTTCACTTCCAGATCATCAAAGTACGACACATGAACTTTCTGCCTCCTGATGACAGTCGAGGGCCACGGAGTCCAGCGAACTCCTGCGATACAGATTCATGCAACTCTCAGTAAAGTACATAATGACTGCGATGCTGTTAAAACACTCAGTTCTTTAGTTTCACTGCAGTAGACGATGCTAACAGCTGATAATGCTGCAGCAAGTTTCTTAATCCTGATGTGGGTGTGTTATGAATATTCTGCCTCCTCTATGTTATCTGCAGAGCTTCAGGGCTCTCAGTCTAAAACTTTACACTGATACTCTGCTGAAACAAGAGAGAGTCACAATAATTCTACTACTTTTATCACACTGTACATAAATGTTACATAAAGTATGTAAGTATGGAGCCCTTTTGTGTCGCCAGGGCTAAGTTGTGTCATTAATAGCTGGATCTTGCGCTGTGCAGGTCGTCCGGTCAGCGGGGAGTGTCAGGGCGAGATGCTGGACTACCGGCGGATGCTGATGGAGGATTTCTCTCTCAGTCCGGAGATCGTGCTGCACTGCCGGACAGAGATCGAGGCTCACTGCTCCGGTCTGCACCGCAAAGGCCGCACGCTGCACTGTCTGATGAGGATCGGACGAGGCGACCGCAGCACCACCGTCGACGGCGTCTGTCAGAGCGCCGTAAGACTGCAGCCGTTATTCTCACTGTGATGCCTTAGTGTTAAAGGAACAGCTGTGAGGCGGGACTGTCGCTGACTAATGGCTTGAATTATTACTGTGGCTGGGTCGGTTTTTATTAAGATCGTTAAATTCCATTTTTATCCCAGCTGTGTGAGGTCCACCAGAAAGTTAATTTGAAGCTTTTGCGGCTCTTTTTCAGGGCATTTTTCCCCATATTTAGATTAAATATATAAAATAAAGGATTTTAGCCTGTGGCCAAGTCGTCACTGCAACCTTCTTGCAAAAATGATAGAAATGTATAGAATATTCCGCAGTGTTGTTTATCATACATCTTGAACAGGCGATAATACACACAATGTCAGTTCACTAATAAATAAAATATAAAACAACGAATGAAATCCTCCTGCTGACATTTTTATGTTTCCACTGCAGCTGCAGACTTTGATCCAGTCTGCTGACCCCGGTGCCGACTACCGGATCGACCGAGCGCTAAACGAAGCCTGCGAGTCCGTCATCCAGACCGCCTGCAAACACATCCGCAACGGAGACCCAATGTGAGCTGGTGACACACACACACACACACACACACACACACACACACACACACACACTTCATGCATTGAAGCTATCCTTACTATCGTTGCTAAATATTCTCTAAATGACAATCAGTTGATCATCATCTGATGTGCATGTGTGTTTTCGTGCGTGTGTTTGTAGGATCCTGTCGTGCCTGATGGAGCACCTGTACACGGAGAAGATGGTGGAGGACTGTGAACACAGACTGTTGGAGCTGCAGTATTTTATATCCAGAGACTGGAAGTGAGTCGGCCCTGAGATCCAAATAGCCACCTGGGCACGACATATTGTAAGAGGTTTTAGGTCCATGTGAAAGGGAGTCAAAGATTCAACAATGATGTGAAGGAAGTAGATTTAAGTTGAATTCTAAATTTGACACTCAGAACTTTGAGGTGAAGCCAAAAATTCCAACTTCATACAATAATTATACAATAATTTTCTGAGCTGTTGAACAGAGGAGAGAAGTGGTTTGATGGACTTGGTATGACACATATGAAGGCCCTCTCTCCGTCCCCCAGGCTGGACCCCATCCTGTACAAGAAGTGTCAGGGCGACGCCGCCCGACTGTGTCACACACACGGCTGGAACGAGACCAGCGAGCTGATGCCGCCGGGCGCGGTCTTCTCCTGCCTGTACCGCCACGCCTACCGCACCGAGGAGCAGGGCCGCCGGGTATGAAGACGTTACAAACAAACACACACACACACAGATTTCTCACTGAGAGGTTTTCAAGTATTTTCTGATGTATTTTATCAGCATTAACAAATGTTTTTTGTTAATGTGGTTTTGTATTCCTTGAACTCTAATGTCCAGAGTATTGACTGATAGTGAGGGTCGGTGTGTGTAGCATCAGCAGGTGTAACCCTCATGTGTTTTACATTTACCAGGTGAAACCAGAGCAGGTGGTAAGTAGTCTGTTGTGCACCTAAACCAATCATTATTGATCGTGGTGAAGGGTTAAATTGCAGATGATGACGATGGCGGTGACTCCTCGTCTGGCAGCTTAATTTGATGCTCCGCGTCACTAACCTGCAACCTACAACAGTGTTCCGACAGCAGCGACTCAAATCACTTGTGTATTTTTGGTGGAAACTTAATTAATAAATAATAAATAAATAATGTCATATAACAGCCTTTCAACCTCAAGCAGCCTTGTTCTTTTTCAGTCTACAGCCATGCTATCAGGTCTGTGAGGCCGTACAAAGGCACGGTGGTGCTCTAAGATAAATGCTAATGTTGCCTCATAATGCACCAATAATTAGATATGACAAAATAATTATTATACTAATTATAATAGTAATTTTCTCATATATTTTGTAATGAACTTTTCTGAGCTCAGTGGTCTCATAGAAATCCCACCTCTGGTCTGTGACTGTGAGCTCTGGAGGTTCAGGCCAGGCGGCGACTCTGTGACCGGCTGCTGTTTGAGTAAATCAGCTGCTGAATACACAAAGATTGTGGCTGCAAACTCAATGAAAACTGCAGCCCACGTTTGTAAATCCGGTCCAGTGTATCTTGGCGTTACGTCAGTCCAGTAAATCAGGGCCATGTCGATAAATACAGCCGGAGACAGGAGCAAAAAATGGTATCTCAGAAAGTGACTGGAAGCCGGCACAGGCACGTGAGATCAGCTTGCATCCAGATCCAGTGGAGGGAACTGGATCTCCCTACCTGAAAAAAGGAAAAAGAATAAGTCTGAGGACTTGCTGGCTGTGGCACTGCTAAGCATATTCTCAGTTGTTTGTTTCAGAGGAATGCACTCTGAACAAAAGCAGCTGCCAAATGAATGTAATGATGAAGCCTGACTGTCCCTGATATCCATGTAATCAGGGTCTGCCCACAGAGAAACAATGAGTGGGACGGTCCACCTGGCCCTGATTTTGGTAATTACACACATCAGCGAGACGACCCCCCGACAGCCTGATTTGATGTGATTATACGCTCTCGGTAATCGTCGCGCACATGTGTATGTAAGCACATTTTTGGAGAGTGAGGACATTTTAATTGGCTCGCACTTCTTCAGAGAGCCGTTGAAGACTCAGTGTAATGTCTAGGTAAATATACGTTCCCCTGCCCTCACTCACTGTGTGTGTAGGAGCGCAGCTGCACAGCCAGCTAAACATCCATGAAGGCTGAAGTCAAAATCCAGTTCAAGTTTTTTACTGACAGCAGTCGTTCAACAGTGGGCAACACATTTAGGTTATATTGTTGACAAATCCGAAAAAAAAATTTAAAAAAATCATGTCTTAAACAAGAGTGAGTGCAGTTCCAAGAAAGCTGGATTCACAGAAATGTAGCGGACATTTTTTTCTTCACATCAGTTTCAAACTTGTTTCTAAATAATTTTCAGCCAATGTATCATTTCAGCTCTGTGTGTGTGGGGGGGGGGGTGTTTGTGTGTGTGTGTGTGTGTGTTTACCTTCTGTACTGTTTTGTGCCAAGTTAGGTCAATCAGAGCTGGGTGAGATGAATGCAGGTTCAGGGGTCTGGGTGTGCCAGCGAGGGTCTTCGCAAGAATGGACAGATTCATATTATTAATTCCGGTCACAATCTTTAACAATCAAAATCAAAAGGATCCTCATCAAAAATGTTTTATGTTGAATGAACATCTGCTGATGATGTATGATCGCATTTTCCGTCTCTGAAATATCAATAACAGTCCAGTGTCATCAGGCTCCAGTAGAAGTTTATGTGTGTGTGTGTGTGTGTTTGCAGTTATCTCGGGACTGTAAGGTGGAGGTTCAGAGGATTCTCCACCAGAGGGCGCTGGATGTGAAGTTGGACCCCGAGCTGCAGAAACGCTGCATGACGGACCTCGGCAAGTGGTGCAGCGAGAAGACGGACGCTGGACAGGTGAGACGGACTCACACCGCCACTGCTGATGACACCGGTTTCCTATTTTAACCCCGCGCTGGCTCTGCGGGCGCCCTCTGGTGGTTGTTGGTTCATCATAACAGCTCATCTCACCTCTCGCCGTGTTCGTCTGAATTAAAACACTTCAAACATTGATCATGTATATTTTAACTGCTGACCACTGTCCACCGTGTGTGTTTGTGTGTGTGTGTGTGTGTGTGTGTGTGTGTTTGCTCAGGAGCTGGAGTGTCTGCAGGATCATTTGGAGGACCTGGTGTCGGCCTGCAGGGAGGTTGTGGGCAACCTGACCGAGCTGGAGTCAGAGGTCATTAATATTAAGTGGAAACTAGAATTAATGTTCACCTGAGCAGCTGAGGTCTCAAACAAGTGTGTTTCTTTGTCTCAGCTTTACACTTTTAACTTCTCCGTCTGTTTGCCGCAGGACATCCAGATTGACGCTCTGCTCATCAGAGCCTGTGAGCCCGTCACCCAGGCCCACTGCCACGTGAGTGCATGTGCTTTTCTACCTGTACACAAAAACACACAGGGGGGCACACGAGCCAAAGCCAAACATCTGGTAATGTATTGAAAGCAGATCTGCTGCAGTAGTCTCGCAGTGAGTCTAAAGTTTGTACATTAGAATCAGGTTTTCACACCAGAGAAACTTTAAATTCTAAACATAATAACATAACACATCGTGTGTGTGTGTGTGTGTGTGTGTGTGTGTGTGTGTGTGTGTGTGTGTGTATGTATGTGTGCGCAGGATGTAGCCGATAACCAGATCGATACAGGCGACCTGATGGAGTGTTTGGTTCAGAACAAACACCAGAAGGAGATGAATGAGAAGTGCGCAGTCGGCGTTACACACTTCCAGCTGGTCAGTTGTCATCCGTTATCTCTTTCTCTCTCCCTCGAGATCGATGTTAATTTGCTTTTCTCATTTCCTGTTAATTAGCTTACGTCAAACTTACCGCGGTGTCCGTGTCCACTTGACTGACTTAGGAGATCACAAATCCAGACGATCTTTCTCTGTGTCGCCTCTGCCAAGGAGGTTTTAGATTGTTCGATATCAGGATGTAAAAAAAAAAAAACCTCTGGACAGATTTCACTGAAGTTTGGGAAGATAGTTGAAGGCACAAGTTAATAGTTCTGGTTTGGAAATATTTCTGCTCAAAGTATTATAAATCTAGAGGATTGTGTCGCCTTATCAGAGATTTGCTCCTTAGTGTCTCTGTGTTCTTCTCTGTCACTGACATGTATCGCCTGATCTTTTCTGACATGTTTCACGTCAGATTAAGGTGACAAGGCGCAAAAATGTCGAATTAAGAAGATGCCATTTTGCTGGGGTTGTTGCTGTTTGATAAGTCATATCAATAAATGTCCCTGGGGCTGTGCTCATCTTTCAGATCCAGATGAAGGACTTCAGGTTCTCCTACAAGTTCAAGATGGCCTGTAAGGAGGATGTTCTCCGCTTGTGTCCGAACATCAAGAAGAAGTGAGTTCAGTTGCCGGGGGGGAAAAAAAAAAACACGCAGAAAAATCCAAACGTATTTTCCACTTGAAGCTTTTGTTCCGTCTTTCCTTTTGTTTTGTTCTCTGCGCCGCATGAGTGTTGAGCGTTATCCATCTGATGTGATTTGAAGGGACATAATTCACACTCTCCATATCCGTCAACCCGCAGGGTGGATGTCGTCATCTGTCTCAGCACCACGGTGAGGAACGACACGCTGCAGGAGGTGAAGGAGCAGCGAGTTTCTCTGAAGTGTCGTAAACAGCTGCGGGTGGAGGAGCTGGAGATGGTAGCATGCGCGCACACACACACACACACACACTTTCACACACACGCACACACACACACACAGAGACTTATCGTCACTTATCTGTTTCTTAACAAAGTCTGATTACAACTTTTACTATACAAATAATCAAATAAACCGGTAAACTCTCAGGCTAAAGTAACACCCGGACATTTTACAGCCACAGTACAACTCCTGCTTCTCCTCTTCTCTCTCGCAGTCGGAGGACATTCGTTTGGAACCAGAGCTGTATGATCCCTGTAAGTCCGACATCAGTCGTCTGTGTCCCAACGTGGCGTTTGGTAACGCTCAGGTAGGAGGCGTCACACACACACACACACACACACACACACACAGTGAAACACGAATATTAAAAACTTTATGTTATCATAGAGATTTCTGACATCTGTCTTTTGTCTCTCTTCCTCCCCCTTTCCTCCATCATATCATTTCTCTCCTCGCCCCCTGCGCTGCTCCCCAGATGATCGAGTGTCTGAAGGAGCAGAAGAAGCAGCTCAGTCAGCGCTGCCACCAGCGGATCTTCAGGCTGCAGGAGGTGGAGATGAGCGATCCCGAGCTCGACTACCAGCTGATGAGAGTTTGCAAACAGATGATCAAGGTAAAGAGGAGGAGGGGGAGGAGGGGGAGGAGGGGGAAGAGACGGAGGAGATAAGCGCTGGGATTTTCTAACTCTTGGTACCAGTAGTTCCACTGCTGTCAGATAAATTTCGTGGAGTAGAAAGTAGAATCACTTGTAGGACAAAATTTTGAGTTAATGCACTTCATTATCTTCAATGAGGGACTATCAGCAGCATTTCCGGTGCGCTCACATTCAGTTTTGCCTTGACATGTCGCCATTAAGATGATCTGGTTGAACTGTTAGCTTGTGTCTTGGCTGTAGCGATGCCACCGTGTTCCCGGATCTCAGTGGTTATTACAGATCTAAATGATCCTTCAAACTCTTCTCTCCTGCAGCGGTTCTGCACCGAGGCGGATGCCAGGAACGTCCTTCAGTGTCTGAAACAGAACAAGAACAGCGAGCTGATGGATCCCAAGTGTAAACAGATGATCACCAAGAGACAGATCACACAGAACACAGGTCAGTGAAGAGCCTGCTGACATGAAAGTGTCAGTGAGCGTGAACCTGACCTGACTCAACAAATTCCTCCTCCTCCTCCTCCAGACTACAGATTGAACCCGGTGTTGAGAAAGGCTTGTCGAGCCGACATCCCAAAGTTCTGCCAGCCCATCCTGAACAAGGCGAGCGAGGACAGCGAGCTGGAGGGTCAGGTCATCGCCTGCCTCAAACTCAAATACGCCGACCAGGTCAGTCCAGGACTGCACAGTCAGCTTCCTAAAAACGTGGCAGACTACAGTGATATAAGAATAGAATAACAAGGTGAAATGATAAAATGGGACATCAAAAGCGATGCTTCTAATAGATACGCACATCTTTTAATTGCACTGGTAAAACTAAATAAACACGTTCTGAATCGCTGCTAGATGCTGTATTAAATTGTGTGTTTTCTGGCTGGGGTTTGGTTCAGAGGTTGTCTCCAGACTGTGAAGACCAGATCAGAGTGATTCTCCAGGAGTCAGCGCTCGACTACAGACTGGACCCACAGCTGCAGATGCACTGCTCAGATGAGGTACACACACACTCACACACACACACACACACACACACACACACACACACACACACACACACACACACACACACACACACACACACACACACACATCAAACCGACTCTTTCTATTCCTCATTTTTGTCTGCTCTCACTGTCATCATTTTCCCTTTTCTTCTTTTTCCCTACATCCTCCTTCCCCTATGTCCTTTTCCTAAATCCTCTCCTGCAGATCTCCAGGCTGTGTGCGGAGGAGGCAGCAGCTCAGGAGCAGACCGGTCAGGTGGAAGAGTGTCTCAAAGTCAACCTGCTGAAAATCAAACAGGACACCTGTAAAAAGGTTTTAAAAAAAAAAACTATTCACCATCTTTACTCAGTCCAGTGCACGTCAGACTTCTGTGTCGATGCACAAATGTTCCGGAGCAGACTGCTAGTTTCAGGTCCTCTAATGCACCATTGTGTACAACCATTTAAGTTAGTTAACATCATGTAATATTTGTGTTCAGGCGTCAGTGGACTGGAGGGAAAATATGGTCTGATTGGCTTCAGAGTCAGTGCAGAGATGCAGCTTTGTTTCTTCCTCCTTTCTTTATTCTTGTTGTTTGCAGGAAGTCCTGAACATGCTGAAGGAGAGCAAGGCCGACATTTTTGTGGACCCAGTCCTCCACACAGCCTGCGCTCTGGACCTCAAACACCACTGTGCCGCCATCACGCCCGGCAGAGGACGACGTGGGTGATTTCGTATAATATATTTGCATTTGCACAAAACTTTTCCTGGCCGGCCTGCTGCAGGATGTGAAGGAACTGAGACTCACTAACGTCTGAGTTGCTGGAGCCTTTATCTTTTTAACTGTGTTTTGTTTTCTCCCTCTCAACCATCCAGAGATGTCGTGTCTGATGGAGGCGTTGCAGGACAAAAGAGTTCGTCTACAGCCGGAGTGTAAGAAGAGACTTCAAGACCGCATCGACATGTGGAGCTACGCCGCCAAGGTGAGCATGTTTAATTACCGTTTCATTTGTATAGTAGCTCATCAGCTTACACTCATTGACAACATTTATAAATTGGCTCTTAACTGCACAGTATGTCATATCTGCTGCTATGTATTTCTCATCCGAAACTACTACAAAAAGGCAATGATGAGTTCGATGATGTTGTGAGGTAGCGTGGGATCATGGGAGTCTTCATTATTAAACGGAGCAGGTAGCAGACGGCAAAGTTCCATCACATGTGAGCAGTCCAAACAAAGGTGAACAATATTATCTAGCTAGTCCACAGACTTCCTTCACCACTTTCCGATGCATCGTCCGGTGTGTCCAGTGTTTCCCTGGAAGTTATAGCAGCTAGAGTGGGTACGGTGGACTGACAGGTGACCAAATCAAACACACCGTTATTACAATAAAGTTACATGACAATACCGTGAGATTCAGAGTGCCCTACCAAGCTACAAGAGGGAATTGATTCAAAATACATAGATATAGAATACAAACATGACCATATGTTTAGGATACCGAAAGCGCACAACTCAACAAACTCAGTACAGCTGATGTTCATGGAATGTCATCAGTTTTACAGGTATTTGATCATGAACCAAAGTACTGGACAGCCTATACTTTGGACTCATGATGGCGTTAGAGGATAAATCCAGGAGATTAGCAAAGTTATTACAATTCATCTTCTTGGGACAATCGATGTTTGGACCAATTGCATGACAATCGAACCAACTGTTGGTGAGACAATTCAATTAAAAAGCTTGCAGGGTTAGGGTTAGGGGTTAGGGGTGTCTCTCGAACCAGCTCATATAAACGTTTCCACGCTGCACCAGTGACATGTCCCTCTGTCCTGCAGGTGGCGCCAGCGGAGGGCTTCTCCGACCTGGCCGTGCAGGTGATGACATCACCCTCCAAGAACTACATCCTGCTCATGATCGCCCTGAGCGTGTGCGTCCTCTTCCTGGTGGGGCTGCTGTGCGGTCGGATCACCAAGCGGGTGACGAGAGAACTGAAGGACCGGTAGAGGGCGAAACACTCGGACCCCTCGAAAAAGACTGACTCCTCTTCCTCCTCCTCCTCCTCCTCCTCCTCCTCCTCTCCCGGATGCTCGGTCTATAACCAGCCAACCTGCACAGTGCCAACGCCAGTACCCACATCTGGAACTCCTATGTTTTATTGGCTGCTGCTGAATATTTGCATCAAATCAAAAACCCTTAAATCTCCATTTGGGCATCTCCAAACTCCCAGAGAGCACTGACTGTCGGATTGGAGCATTTTTTTTTGTTTTGTTTTTTCCTTTGATGATCGCATCGTTTCTCCCACGGAATTGGCTTTTGCCGAGGACTTCGATTGGGGTCGGACGTGAGGTCGTCCGGCATCTTTTAAGTTTCTAAATGAGCGCTGTTCATGATGTGACTGAGGGCTGCTGCTTCTGAGGTTAGGGTCGCTTTTCCCCTCGTTGAGTCCTGATGCTTTTTGTGATATTTAATGGAGACTGGAGCATGTAGAGCAACAGGACTTTGTTTCTTTCTAAGTGACTGTGGCTGCCTGAGACGCATACGGAGCAACTTGAAATCTAAGGGGTCAAAACACTGGGGTTGAATTGTGTGATGTTACTGTTGCTTTTAAACATTTCCTCATCGGTCCAGACCTCCCGTCCTCTTCACTCCTGCACGGGATCAAGTCAACAGGTACGACTCTCTACATTCGGACTAGTTCAGCCACCTAAAGGAAATTCTTCTAGATATCGTCATCACGATCTGTGTAGTCTCTGTTCTCTGTTGCCTTTAACACAATCAGTCATGTAACACACAAGAGGCTACATGTTGTAATCGGACGACCTGCCAGTGCACAAACTCTTTTTTTTTTCTTTTTTTTTTTTTGTGAGGGAGGAAGTGATTGTTAACATGGATGCAGCATTTAACCATGGGACTGTTGGCGTTCTCTGCATAGGAAGTTCCTTTTCTTATTTTCAAAAGTCCGATTATTTGTGTGTTGACGGCATGCAAGAGGTTAAAACGCATCAGTGAACCTGCGCTGAGCTACTAACACATCGGGCTGCGTTCCCTCAGGCCTTAAAAAAAGGGGCACTTTGTAGTGTTGGATTGGGAATTCAAACTCAAGAATTTTAATATTTACAATTTTAATGAGGTAATACTACAATATAGAAATATCTAGTTTTTTCCTGTAACTGAATAAACCAGCTGTTCTCAGAGGAATGTAAGGTCCCAGAACTTTGCGGCTAGAAAGGTGGCAGGGTCCGCCACATATAAACAAAGTTAAACAGTATGAAACTGTTGTGTTTTAAGGTTGGTGTGTTTATTTGGTCATGCAAATGGATGGAGTCGATTAGGATCTTTCTCTTCATTGATTAAACTGTCTTCCCCAAAGCTACACAGTGCTCCCTTAACGTCAGATTCTGCATTTATACTCTAACAATCTGCATGTAAACATACAGTAGACAAACTTCAGTCAAAACATTTTCTGAAATGGGCACATATAATTTAGAAATGGCATGTCATACAGGGTCGGAGGAAACTTTTTGTTTGTTTGTTTGTTTGTTTTAATTAACCCGAAGACAATTAACCTAGCCTAGCATGCAGACTGGAGGTGGCAGAGACAGCCTGGCTCTGGCAAAAGTTACGAAGACACCTCTTAACACCTTTTTAAATCTCTTATCAACGAGCTAAATCTCATTTGTTTTACCCAAACACAAGCAGAAATGTGAGCGTTCACACAGTGAGTGGTGGGTTCATTGGAAGTTTTGCAATGGATCTATTTTTTGGAAGGGTTGAACGACTTGTCCGAGGTCAGGCTGGGCAATATATCGACACTGCATCAATAATTTAATAGGAGACTATTTACAGTATAGTCATGATGGCGGATATCATTATATCGTCACATGGCGTGATTGTTGTCTTTTCCTGGTTTCTAAAAACTGCGTTACAGTAAAGTGATGTAATTTTCTGCACTTAGGCGGTTCCAGTACTTGCCTTCACACACTATTAATCTGATGATCTATCATAAATCTCATTGAGTTAATATTTTGTCAAAGTTCCAACAGTCATCCTCACAATATTGTTGCAATAACAGTAGAGGTCTTTCATACAAAATATCATGATGTTTGATTTCACCATTGCACCGCCCAGCCCTACCATGAAGTTGCCAGGCAACCAATGGAAAAGTTTACTTACGCAGTGTACTAAATATAAACTGTTGTACAGAAATAGGTTTTAGATTTCTGTTTGGGTTAAACAAACAAGCTACAACATGTAAGCAGTGATCTTTACAGGCGAGAGCCAGGCTAGCTGTTTCCCTCTGCTTCCTGTCTTTATGCTAAGCTAAGCTAATTTCCTTCAGACAGCTCTTGTGAAACCACTGTGCACCACCAAATGTCTTGTTCTGCTCACCCCCACGTGGCCAAAAAAAATCTATTTATCTCAGCTGAAGCAGCTTTAAGTTATGAGAGGGAAAAAAAGTGCAGCATCAGGGAGAACCACAGTGAACTGGAGTGTTATAGATCAAAGTTGCGTATGACTGATTGTGATATAGATAATTCTGACTTATTTCCACATACGAGTGTTGCCTGAAGCTTGAACTGGCTGATCAGATGTTCATTTGCACTTCTATAATACATGTACGTGACGCATTCGAGCAAAATATCCGTCACTTGTACCAGGGGACGTGAAGCTCTTACTAGAAATGCATCAAATCATTATAATAAAGCAAGAGGAAACGTTCTGGCTTCACGCTGATGTTACAACAATCCCCCCCCGATAGAAAATAATCACTCAGCATTTCACAGACATTCAAGCCATAAGCATATTGTTGTTTTTGTTTCAGGCTCATGACTTGTAACTTTAAGTGTAACTGAAGATGCATACATGATTGTTTTTGGGGGGGTTTTTTGGTCGTTCTTTTTGATTTATGAATATCTGACATTTGATTTTGCACTTTACTTGTCTGCAATGCTTTGACGTTTGTTTGCTGACATGAGCTGATTGGACAGTGAGCCTCGTTCATCTCATTCATTTGTAAAAAGATTTCTTAAAAAAAAAAAAAAGCAACCACGCCTTTCTGTCAGCAAGAGATTTGCAGCTTTTGGCTGCATGTAACATTTGTGATGCGTGGAAAAATAGATAAAGTGATCACAGTTTTTTTTTTCCTCTCATTTACAACAGTTAATGCAGCTGAAGTTGCAAGTCAGTTGCGAACACGTTCTCAAAGGATTTCATGTGAAAAAAGCAAAGGTCCTCTACCTGGAAGCCGAGCCGATCGCTCGTCTGACAGAGGCCAACAGCTCGCCGCTTTCAGCTTTTCTAAATGATCTTTGTTCCTGTATGTGGCATCAGATTTAACAGGAAGTAAAGGAGAATATCATAACCGGTTCTGTGCGCAAGTCTCTACGTGTACGAACCTTATCAGTGTGCAGTTTGTTTCTTTTCACATTATGCCATGTAATATGACGACGTAACAGATTTATCATTGTGAGATTTGATTTTGCTGTACAGATAAAAAAAATTTGTCGATTTAATAAAATTGTCTGCAGATTTTCATATCTTTGGTTCAACTTGTGTCTCATTATATATGTGCATATGTATATATAATATTCATCGTGGACCTCTAGATATGGTGAGGAAGCTGCTGTAAACAGAGCAAGAACAAACAGAGGCATCCAGTTTATCTCTTCCTCTGTGCACAAACGTTAGAAGGTGCGATCGAAGACAAGCCAGTCCAGCACCTCCACAGTAAATTGTTCCTTTAGCCATGTTTAGCCAGGATAGTCTCCTGAGATCTACATTTCTGTTTCAAGATCCAAGTGTGATTATGTGTCACCAACACTCAAAGAAATGTCGCAGCAGAACGTCTTGTACAAACCCTCCAGACATCTCTGTAGGTTTCAGAGGACGGAAGTGGTTGTCACTGAGCATCGGACTCATGGTTTCTGGATGACTTCACCTCCTGACTGGAAACAACCACATTTTACCATCAGATGGCGCTGCTGTTATAATCCCAGAGTCCCGAGACAACACTTACCAAACCTCCTACAGGTAACTGTCTGCAGCCCTGACAGGAAACAATAATATTCATGTCTTAGTGTCTCTGTGCTCTGCTTTGTATGGAATTGATTTTTTCACAAGAATGACACAAATATTGACAAAGGGCTGACGGGGGTGCAGCTGCTGTGTGTCAGGTGCTTTCCAAACACCATATCCCAGTCTTCCTGAGATAGAGTCATCGCGATATCTCAGCTTCTTTCCTTCCAGCCCTGAATCCAAATTATTGGGGGAGATACTACATTCATTTCTGCTGTATGAAAGCAAAATGAGGACAAACTACAGTCTGTTGTATAAAGCTCTTTATTGTCGCCTCCCACTTTATGTTACAGTTTAGTAAAGGAAAGGAAAGAATCAAAAGGAAGAGCACAGTAGCGTTAATTTCTCTATTATCGCTCTTATTAATTGGACGTCTTCATGGGTTAGCTGTAGCGATGCTCAGATCAGCAGGACAGAGGAGCTTCCCTCACACACAAACCACAAACTCAAACATAAAAACAAAAAAAAAAACAAAAAAAAAAAGGAACAAAACATTGCCACTTATTTGAGATGTTTGATGTGCGTGTGCTTCCTGATCCCAGCACAGCAAAACAAACCACCTTCCAAAGGTTACATCTATCAGTCAACTTTACTCTCCCTGCCTCTGCCAGTCTAAAATGAAGAATGATCGCTGAATTAAAAGAGGAAAATAAATTAGAAAGTAAACATATGTTGACTGTAAAATTGCTATTCTTAAAAATAAAATCAAAGGTCAAAGGAACAGTTTAACCGTCCATAATCAAAATCTTAATATAAACATACAGCTATCATATTAAAAAAAAAAAAACAAATAAGTACAGAAAGTGATTTCAGTGTCACACCTAAAAATCTACAAAATAACCAAAGCTTAATGATGTATAGCTAAATGAAGAGGGGGAGGGGCATCAAAGGTTTACAGCCAATCAAGTGCTGCCTGCATGATCAACGTTTAAACATTAATTAATGTCCAGGTGACAGGAGATCCACTGGTTTTCACTGGGGTCAGACTGGACGTCATCAACAGATCATCACCCAGATGGCGGCTGCACATCCTCGGTCAGACAGCAGGGCGGCGCTGTCACATTTCTGGCCTCATTGATTAAGGCACTGACAGTCTTTCAGTGGGTTTTTTTTTCCAGCAACCATCACAGCTGAGTGGGGAGGGTGATGAAGAGGAGCCTCCAGCTGCAATTCCTCAAATGAAATATGAATTGGAACTGGTTGGCCTGAAATAAGTCCTCCCTCATCCCAACTCTATAATGCACCTACTTTATATGTAAGCAGAATACAATATTATTTATGGCCTTATAAAAGATGAGGGCACAAGAAAGTCTGTAAAGCTTCCAAACTTTAAGCCAAGCTAATCTAACCTTTGATTGATTGACAGATGTGTCAGCCATTCAAAATCAGCTGTGGTGGTTGCTCTTTGCTTCGTGCCCCAACTCAGCTCTGACCAGGCTTTTCCTTCTTTGATTAAATGTGGATTGTCCAACTCTAATGACTGAAAATGATCATAGTAAGCAGATAAACAAAATCCAGAGATAGAAAAAGATGTGTGACGTCCCAGCTCTTGTGTCCATGTTCCTCCACAGTCCATTCATGTTGGCAGGCCTCCAGAGACTTCTTTCAAACAACAATGTCGTTGACCTCAGGCTGAATAAACAGCATTAAACAAAAAGTGGACTCCTCCACTGGCTGGTTTTCAAAAACGCAGAAGAAAAGACAAACTCGTGATGAGCTTTACAGTCAGTAACCAAAAACTGTCTGGTTTCACACTGGGCGTGTCTACATGTCAGCACTAATAGCTTTTGATTGGTTCTGGCATCTTGAGTGTGAATGTACCACTGGGTGGGTGATCAGAGGGGGCGGGCCATCAGGAAGCAACCAACTGGACGTAGTTGGCGGGGTAGAGGCCGACCTGGCCGCTGCTCAGCTGTCCTTTACACCAGCCCTGCTCGTCCTCCTCTCCCAGCTTCAGCAGCTCCTCGCCTGGAAGGGAAGTCAGCTCACCGTTAGATTAAAAGGCATCGCACGCACATACACACATTCATGATGCAGATGATCAAAACCGGAGGAGGAGAGGCCACCTGTCCTGGTTTATCAGTCATCTGGTCCTGGTTCAGGCTAAGCAGAGCTGAGCATGGCTAAGCTTTTCCAAACTGAGGTCCCTCCCTCTGTGGTCCCATCAGGTCCCATTAACTCCCTCTAAACCCCCACGAGACATGGCTGCCCTCATGGGACGGACTAAAGCTCTACGGATACAGTCTGGTTAAACACCAGCAAACAGGGCAAGTGTCACCCTGCACAGTGTCCAGACCCGAGAGAATTATCACCAGCTCTGCAGCTCCGTAGGCCCCATGGAGCTCCTCAGCCTCCTTTAGCTCATTGTTTGGTTTTATGTCTCATTGGGTTTTTATGTGGTTTTTTTTCTCTTTTCTTATAAAGGTCAACCCATGTTAATAAACATTCCTGTAAATGTGCCAGCTTTCAGTGGTGATCTCAGAACTCTCATCAACCCAAAAAACTTTTTCAATGGGACAAAAACTTCAGTCGGACAATAAACATACTAAAAACAACTCCTTATTTCCCATGATGTCTTGTGAGGACTCTGGGGATGAACTCTGTTTATTCGTTTTACTGAACAGGCCTCTGTAAAAGATGGAGTGATACGCTGCATCTGTCTTCCCTATTCTTAAAGATTTCTTTCAATAATCAAATGATACGGAAACAGCCTGTGACACAATATATGATCACAATTCAGCATTCCACTACAGAGTTATGGAAGGACAAGCTGAAGAGCTAATATAAAAACATGAAACACTTGCAGCTTTTCTCTCTGAAAATGTTCTGACGAAGCTGCTGCGCACAACCTGCCCAGCACCAGACACCAGTCAGAATCAGTTAGAGATTAGCTGGTGAACAAAGCAAAGCTTCGTCAAAGAAGGTGCAGGCTGGATTGTGGTGGTTTTCCAGTGGAACAACGCACTCGTACGTGAATAAAATGTATTCCTCTTCCAAAGCAGTAAATACAACACCCTACAGTGACTGTGTCATAGTCAGAGCTTAAAAAGACATTGAGGCATACACACACTTACAAAGTACAATGATTTTTCTGTTTTTCCCCTGAAGTGCACATGATTTCTGTTTATCACTTTGAAACATTTCAAACTAACTGTGTTACATAGTTGTTCCTCAACTTACCTGACAGATGAGCAAATGATTTAAGTGTCAGATTATTCTGATGATAAAAAATGTTATAAATTGTTATTTTGATAAATCCTTCAAATCAGGATAAAACACACAATTAGCATTCTTGATATTCAGACAGGTGAGAACATCCAGTGAATCCAGGAAAATAAAGAAACACTCAGAAAGGGTTTCATTTCCATCAACAATAACAATTTGGGGGTGAGACAGCTGGGGTTTTTTTTTCATTTTCAGCTAAATAAAAGCATCAGTCCTCTGACTACGTGTTCTGGGCTGGACTCAAAATGCTTTTATTTCCAAACTGATGTCATCATCAGCCAGTGATGATGTCAGGCTGGAGCACAAACACACTCCTCATGTAATCGGCAATTTTACATTGAAACTTTTGCAAAAATTAGCCAATTCAAGTCACAAAAGACAGTTTTATATCTTAACAGAACAACACAGGTGGAAATTTAGAGATGGGAAAATATTGTTTTTTAAAAACATCATATCTGTTTGGGGGATCTATGATTAAACAATGGTTGCAACCAACTGAGGAAGCAGCTTTTATTTCACACTGCCACTCACACAAAAATAAGTTGTCCTGATCTGCTGAATCTGAAGAGTTTCCTTTACTTCTATTTCTTTATTCATTTTAAAGAGGCGGTGATGTTTCTGTGACACAGGTTGACTTATTAATGCAACATTCACAAATGCTGAGCAAGTGACTAGCATGCAGACTGAGGTAAGATGTAATAGTGTGTTTTAGGGGTGTGTCCCCGCGACATTACAGTCTCACGGCATCATCAGTCCACATGTTTGAAACAGTGTGCTTAACATGAGTGTGTGTGTAAGTGTGTTAAAACAAGGCATCACAGGTGAACAAAAAATAAATAAAAAATTAGCTTTTGCTTTTCAACAGAAATCTTCAGGCTCTGATGTGAAACACTTTTTCTACTTAGACATGTAAATGTTCTTTTATTCATCAAAGCTGAAGTTTCAGATACATTTGGAAACTGGTTGAAATAATGTTAAAAAGGATCCGATCAGATTTAACTCGGCTTTACACATTTTATGAACTGACAGCAATAGTACAACTACAACTAATCACTCAAACCAAAAATCAACATTGTTTCCTGTGATGCCTCTCCTCTATAAGCATTAGTAGGTGTTAATACCTGCTTTAAAGCTGAGCTCATCGGCCTCCTGGCCCGTGTAATCATAGAGCGCTCGGACTTGCACCCCCTCTACCTGATCCTCCTCGTCCTCTGCCTCCCCCACGCCGTTCACCGCCAGCACCTTCTTAGGACTTTCGTCGTCAGACCAGTCTGATGAATAATCTTTGACCCTGAGAGAGGGGATGGGTAACAAAGGAACAGAAAGCCAAACAGACACAAAAGTACAGAGTCAGAAAGTGTCCAACCCCAAAATACTTCTTGTGTTTCAGTAAAATCATCTGACAACTAAAAGAACTTAATGCAGCATTGGTCCAATAGCTGAATTTTTTTTTATGAAAGAGTATTCTAAAGTCAAATCAGGTTAAATAAAACATTCTCTCAGCCGTATTCAGCTGCAATCACGTTTTTATTCTTTGAATCTCCCCAAGTTGCATCTCATCACATGAACCTTTTAAACTTAAATCTACCAAATGAGGTGCCGTAAAAAAAACTCAGAGAATCTCTCTAGCTACAACACGTAACCTCTGGCAACCGCAACTGTCGTCATCACGGACGTCCTGCTGAGAGCACTGTGAAAATGTCTGAGAGGAGTCAGACACCACAAAGTTTATGGAGCAACACAGAGGGAGGCGAGCTCATACAGATAATAACAGATGAGCACAGAAAGACACTGAAGCTGTCTGAAATCATTTCTTGTGTCTGAATTTTAACTGTTGAATTTATGGACTATATAGTCAAGTCAAAAACTCCCACAACTGACCAAAAGAAATTGCGAAATCTGACATTGCAACACTTTGAGAGATGTGCAAATTAAAGCTATCTTTGCAAAAAGCCAAAACGCATTTCCTAAGGATGTCTGTAAAGTGTTTTACTACAAAATGTACTGGCTCTTTAAAAAGGATTTGATACCCTCAAAGAGCAAATTAATATCATTACAGTCATTAAAAACATTTCAAACCAAAAGTACTATACAGCCTTTATTTTATATTGTGTCATTTTCGCTGAGAGTCAGAACATATGCAAACTAGCTGCAAAAGGCACAACAATTCTGTACAACTCTAGCGACATATATATTATCTCCTATGCCTCTCGAGTGCATGCAACAATGTTACATTCAAGATTCAAGATTCAAGATTCAAGAGTTTTTATTATCATTGGACATTCACATGTCAATCAATGAAATTGTCTTTGCAACCCCCGTGCATAAGGTAATAAAATAGTAAAAATATAGAAGAGCATGCAATAAAAATAGAAATATTTATAAATATAATAAGAAAAGAGGAAGAGAGTATGTACATCAGAACTGTAGTATGTACATAAGAACATGATTAGCACTTTTGAGAACTAGCATAGTCTGCCATCACAGTGCTTTGCCAGAATCAGCTAAATGTAGCTTGTTTGATCGCATGCTTTAATACTGGGTCTCAGTCCAGACAAGACGTCCCATATAGTTAGAATTCATTATGTAATTGTTCCCCCAATATTTTCTTTCCTATTCAGATGTTGACCCACTGTAAAATTTAAAGAAATCATTAGATTTTCCTGTAAAACTGTATATTCATAACAGGCTTTTTATTTCACATTTAACATTTATTAAGATTTACAAAACAGCAGAACTTGACAAAACATAAACAAAGCACTCTCCTTTTACCAGTGTAAACCTGACACAAATACATTATTCACAGTTTGTAGTGGAAAACTTTCTGTCTCATCTGCAAAATAAACCCTCTGTCTCAAAGGACAACTGAACTTGTTTCACAGTGTTACGTTCTCTTACTTTTTTTTTTTTGGACGTGCAACCAATAATATCTGGACCTATATTTTAATGATTTTCCAATGTTTTGCCTAATTTCAGCTGAGGAAGGGATTATAAAGCATCAGCAGCAGACATGATGGGATAAGATGGTACAACCAGTGACTTGTATTCAAATAACCGTTGCTTTTCAGGAAACAAGCTGCTTCGCAGGATGAACAGTGGCTAAATCTGGTGACAAAGTGTCTCTCTCACACCCCCACACACACACACAGTTTTCTAGCTTCTAATTACAGTGTGTTATGTACAGGATGTTCACTCCCCAGGGTGACTCCAAGGTAACAAGCTAAACTACCTGTCTGTCTGTCTGTGACTCAGAGCACATATACAGAAAACAACCTATAATGAAACATGGCAATATAACGATAATGATTTGTCTGCAGCAGAGACAGAGACGTGTCCTCCTACCTGCCGGTGTTCAGGGTGATGGGACTCGGCGGGACATCCTCTCCACCTGAGGAGACGATGTTGGTGAGGGTGACCACATTGTCCTCGGAGTTTCCACCTCGATCCTTCCTGCTGATGGAGCGACTCGCCTCTGGAGACCACTCCTGCACACACATACGAACACAGAGAATGTATTTACACTGTTTTGCAGAACAGTTGATTTGATCAAATTAAAACAGGACTATATTAATTCATTTTATACTCTTAAGCTCCCAATACTCTGGGGTGTTTTGTTGCTACAGCCTCATGTCTGGTCTGGTATGACTACCTGCAAAAAGCGGCTCATAAACAACTTTTAATAGATACTGACGTGAACAGACCTACTGTCATCTGGAACTGTACTCTGACTGTCCTGTTTATGGAGGTGTGTTTGAGTGGCAGTTAAGCCTCTGATAAAGTTCTGAGTCTGCCTACCACACAAACACACTCGCTAGTTAGCTTACAGTTTGCGTACATTGCACATTGCCTGTTTAGGTCACATAAACAATGGTTATCAGAAAATGATGATCAATGAAAATTAAAACTTGTTTAATACAAATATCTCAGAAAAACCTTGAAACTCTGACAACGTCTGGTGGGACTGAATGAGACTTGACATCTAACCAACCAGAACACATTCTTATATTTCATAAAAACAAGTGTGCTGCTAAGACAATACATGAAATGTGCTTTTCGTGTCTTAGTGGCCAGTTAATGAACACTCTTTCTGGTGTAGATAATCAATGAGTCTATCGAATCACACCCAGACAAAAACAAACACAGACACACTTTGGCCATAATAACAGGGTGCTGACAGAAGGAGGTGGCTGGGGATATAGTTACTGCTATTTACTGTCTCAGTGGAGCACAAAGCGGCCTCTAAACCAACAGCACTTCAGTAGGTGAGCAAGTGTGTGAACCAAATGTCCTCAGAGTTATAGAATTAACACCACAGACTCACAGTTTGTACCACAAAAGTTGAGGATTAGAGAACATTTTAATGCTCCTCCCTCGTGAAAAAGTCTTTAAGGTCTGAGCATGTAGCAGAGGTGTTGGTGTTATGAATAGATAAACCAAGAGAAAAGTCCCCACAAGTACAGAAATACAAATGTGTGTGTGTGTGTGTGTGTGTGTGTGTGTGTGTGTGTGTGTGTGTGTGTGTGTGTGTTGGGACAATGGCCCTCTGTTTGCGTGTCAGCAGCGCTGTGGGAACGCCAGGAGATTCCTCAGAGGACAGACGAGATCCTTTTCTTTCTGCCAACATCTCTCTCACTCCTTATTTTTCAATCCAGGAAAAACTGGGGAAGCTTAATAGATTTAACTTCATCACTACAGGAAGGATTCTCACCGTTTACAAACACGGAAAATGATATGAAGTCACTTCCAATTGACAAATCTTCTTTAATGTGAAGAAAATCTCATGTGGTTGTTTTGTTTTCAATTTTCAGCAGGCAGTCAAACTCTTAACATACTTCCTCTTCATCTTTACACACGAGTCTGAAACTAAATGCTCACCTGACTGTCACCAGACTCCATGATAGAAACAGCTGAATTATCCTTTAAGCTGTTTACGGTATGGTGAACGCCTACACATAAGCACAGTTTTCTTACTGTAAGGGCCTCAGCTGCCTTTCTTTATTGTTACACTCAGACCCAATTTGGTAACACTTTACTTTAAATCCCCCTTTTAAGCATTTATAAGCAGCATACATAAGTGGTACCTTTGATATAACACTTTTTATAACCCAGGTCTAAGCAGATAGATTGCAAGTGTTTATTAAATATTAGTTAGCAACAGTATACACAGATAATGTATGACAACTGAGTAAAACACATTTAAAATTTGGAGTTCTAATTTTTGACATGCAGCAAAGGGCCACATGCTGTAGTTGAGCCCTGGGCTGCTGTGCTGAGGACACACACTCTGTCAGTAGAGCATGTGCCCCATGTGCAGAGCCCCATTATTTGATATTTTTATAGAAACAATCAAAACTTCTCAGTTATGGCAGCAACCACTTCAGGGAACTTCTCAGTTGATCAGGTATGATGTTTTGGCAACAAAATACACTAGTTGTCAGTTTACTGGGTCAACTACTATGCAGTCTGATAAAAAAAAACTCTTTCACTATTCATGCTTTAATGAAAGCTATAAGTTTTTGTTACAGTTCGGTAACAGTTTAGCTCTGGAAGATGTTGCTGTTCAGTTGTTTTGCGTTATACCAAGAGACGTTTCAAGAGATGCTTTTCTCTTTACAGGTATTTACTTTACAGTATGAGTTAAGCTAAGCTTTTAAAAACATGAGGGAGCACTAGTTTTCACAAGTCAACATCTGCCTCTTTGTGCCTATAAACCCTTGTGTTTTGGACCTTGCAGTTGTTGAACCTTCAGTGAACAATATCACAGCTCTGACGCACAACTTCTTGACAGGCTTTGTTTGAGCATGGCCAAAATAATCTTTACCAAAGGAGAAAACACTCCTCAGTTTAAATGAGTTGCTGCATGTACTGCTGTGTGAACACACCTTAAGTCATCTGATTTCCACGTATCAAATTCAGAGAAAAGACAAATCGACCTACAAACACCTGAAATCTTCAAACAGACCTTCTGTGATCCAGTTCCTGCATTTCTATGTATTACATGTCAGCTCCTTTGTATGATTTGAAATTTGAGAAACAAGTTCTGAAACAGTGCAAACACACACACACGCCAGACGCACTCACACACACACACACAGTCAGTGTTTTCAGCCAAAAATAAAAGTGGAGGGTGGGAGGCAGGAATCCAGGTGATTGTATCTCTATTATATCTTGACAATCGGGTCTCAAGATCTTTTCAGACAGAAAATAGGACGATACAATGATTCCTTCATGGTGATTCACTGAGAAATGAAGCAGGTGTGGAAATACCTGCGAATAACTGATCATAATCAGTCAAACCCTCAGGCTGGATTTACGAAACCTCTTGATGAAAGTACCAATACTCATCAAAATTGATGTCTCATTCTTCTATTTTTAACTTTCGTACATACCGCTTCTTAAAAGGAAAAGTTGCCACAACTGAACTTAAACAATGCATACACAAATGTGTTTACATTTATAAATAAAATTTTACATTTTTTTTTTTATTAACAGCCTCAAATAAGCTCTCCAGAGAGGATAAATCTGAGGAAATCAGTCTGACGCAGCCAACAAGAAAATCTGAGCTTTTTAACATACTGTGTGACATGGGTCTCTAAACTGTTCAATGTTGAGGGCTCCTATATAGCAGGAACGTTAAGAGACAAAGCAAATATAGATTATCTGAAGAGTATAATGCAAATCAATGTCTTGTGCATCCTAAACCTGACGGCACATACCAACTTTAAAAGGAGCTGTTTGACATTTTCAGAAATTCGCTTATTCTTATTCCTGCTGTGAACGACAAGAGAAGATCAATAGCACTCTGATAAATATGAAGCTAAAGCCAAGGCCACATGGAGACTAAAACGGGGCAATCAGCTGGCCTGGCTCTTTCCAGATGTAAGCAAAAAGTTTTTTTTTACCATTTGGATTTTGTACAGATAAAATTAACGCAATATAATGTGTTAATTACTAAATTTCGGAGTTGTTGGTAAGCTGATTTAGTTAACTGTCAGGCTCGCTGGTTCCCTATGTCTAGTCTTTATTACTATAACTATAGCTTCATTCTCACTATAAGACATGAGAGTGCTGTTATCTATCTATCTATCTATCTATCTATCTATCTATCTATCTATCTATCTAAGTATATAACTTTTCCTCTTAACTCTGTAAAGACAACAATCACTTGTATTCCAGCTTCTTAGAATATGTTGTCTGTTTTTTCATATCTGTCAATATTTGTTTGTCCTCTGGTCTGCACAGCTGAGGTGAAATCTGCAGATTTCCACCAACGGCTACATAAACCTGTGTGCGCGCACACACACACACACACACACACACACACACACACACACACACACACACACGTGCGTGCGTGTGCGTGTTAGTTCAGACATTCCTGACCCCACTCAGAGCTCTCAGTCACACAACAAGGCTTTCACTGGAGCCTGTTTAATATTCAGTTTGTCTCCCTGAAACACACATACACACTGAACAACTACTGTAGTTCTACACAGTACTCTTGTTTTCTTGCCATGAATGAATACGGTTACATATATAATTCCTAGAATGAATTGAAACAGTGAAAAGTGTGTGTGTTTGTATGTAATATGTATGTGTGTGTCCCCCTCACCTCAAGCTGTGGCCAGTTCATGCTCATGCCTGGTCCGTGGGTGTTCCTCCACCATCTGAGATCCTCGGTGTCATTGGCCGCTTGGATGGTCTGACCCAGGTCCCGGTACAGCACTTTGAACCTGTTGGACACAGTGACCGTCAGTCATCAGAACAACACATCTTCACCATCAGGGAATTATCAGCTGAATCTGCAGCTCACCTGAGCTTTACAAAAACTTTATTTTCATCATCTTTACTATTTCATTACTTTCACCGCCTTCACGGTAATTTTTCTGCCATAGCAGGCAGCTGTTCTCACAGACAACGTTAAAAACAAAAAAAAACACTGTACACTAACCAACAGAAGACACTTTTAGAAAGGGCCAGATATTTCCCTCTGGAGTTGGTAGAAACCAAATCCAGAGCTCAAAGAGAGTAAACATTGGTCTTATGTCCACCAGGTGGACACAACATGACTCCAAAACACTCCAAAAGTGTGGAAATAAGCGACTTTTTGTCAATAAGTTCAACATACCAACTTCAAAGGTGATGAGAGGCACAAACAAATTCTTGTTGTTTAAATTAAAACAGATGCTGGTGTATCTAAAAATAAATTACACTGGAAGTGAACAAATAACAGGTCAGCCTCGGCTTATCTCATCAACATGAGTGCTATGTTATACAGTTCAAGTGGCATTATATTTTTGGTCACTTTATTGGAGCGGAACTAGCTGTAAACACAACAATGACATTAATGCTTGAAGTCCTGTTTGTTTCACCTGATGAGGGTAAGCCACACTATTCTCTCTTTACTCTCTCCCTTAAACTCTGCTACAAATAAGTCTGAAACTAACTAAGTACAATATTCTCTTTAGCCATTAAATGCTCTATTATGTTTACTAGTTGCTGACTTTTCCTGTTGTATGTGTTTGGGCAGGAACTCAAACCTGTAAAACTAAGACACTGATCTAAATGACCCTATAAATCTCCATAAATCAGAGGGGAACTGCAAAACAAGGCGATAACTGTGGGTATTTCACTACAACCGAGTAATATCACACACATGCTGTGGTTATTTACATTTTTGTGAACATAAAATTATTGATAGTGCTGCTTTAAAGTTAGTAATTGCACCTTTAATCAAGAAAACAACACGCAATTTCCTGCTGGCTGCCGACACACAGTAGCAGAACTACGGTGTCTACGTACATGTGCTATATTTACTTGAGCATATTACTGCTCCGGATGTGTATTTTGGGGGCTGGGCCTTAAAATTCCTGAAGCTTCCATCTACAAGATGAAATTCCAGATAAGGCTATTGTATGGAACATTTTCTAGTCTGCACTATCAGCTCTGTGCTGGTTTGTTTACACTCAGAGATGATATGAATGAAATAAGTGCCTCTATTCATCAACATCCAACCTTCCTGGGAGCTACAGGTAAATGCTAAAAAACAACACTGCTTCAACACTGTGCCTCCTCTTAAAAATTTTTGGCTCTATTTAACAACGCAAAGAGGGCTTTTCTTAAAACTATTAACTCCATCCACTTGATAACTTGAGATACTTTCAAGTGATCCAACTATTTCAAGGGTCAAGAATGAACTTTCAAACTCGATATTCCACCTTCGCCTCATAGTACGTGTGCAAACTTTGATGTGAAACCCATCAAATATTTACGTAACATCCCTTGCTGTCTTGCATAAGACAATACTACAAAATCTGTTTGTTAAACTGCCCTTATATACTTGAACCCAGTTTAAAACAAATATCTCAAACAAATTTTCATTTTTTTGCTTGTGTAACATGTGAAATACTAGAGAGTTTTGACCTTAAAGGACTCAAACAGTTATAAGAATGACACAATCTTACAAATTCACAGAAGAAAATGTCACTTTGGTAATTGCTCAGGCATAAAGACATAAGCAACCTATGACAAAAGGTCACAAGTTGACACCATTTTATTGTGCAAACATTTTTATTTTACCGAATCTGTTTCTATCAGAAACATTTCTGTGTTGCTGTAATTATTCCTCCTGTTTTCACAGGCCACAGAGAGGAATTTCATACTTGGTACATAAACATAATTTTGAAAGCTACATACTTGACTTGTTTGTTGACCTTCAATATTACCTTCAGCTAAAATTGAGAAGATATTTTTTACAACATACATTACAACAGATTAAAGAGGGACATATGTAAAATCTCTTTACAGTCAGTATGTACAGGAAGAAGGATTACAGTCGCTAAGAGAGAATGTTTAAGAAAATGTTGACACGTGTCTTAAGACTTGATTTGAAAAAACTTAGCCTTTAAAAAAGGGTCAAAAATGCTGAGAACCATCGCTTTGTGATAGTCTGTGAATTTGAACTGAGGTCACTGTAGGAGGGCAGGTGGTCTTTCATTCGTTCATTTCATTTGTACAATTCATACTATAAACTTTTATTTTGGAGACTCAACCAAGTAAAGCTTTAAGAAACGACCAACAAAGAATACACACCCATCAATTCTCATGACTGCTGAATTCAGAGAGGTAATCAAAGATGACTTTCTGTCCAACGTTTGGATAAAGAGTTCTCTTGAACTTTACGAATCATGGTTAAGGTGATAACACTGGCTTGTTTAAATAGAATAAGAGGTCAATAGTTAATGGACAACAACATTAGTTTTCTATTAACTCCTGTGTACATACACACATGTTCACACACATCCAATCCTTGACAGTTCTGCATGCCTTCATTCTAAGTCACTGAACATGAATCACCGTATCACCATCTTTCTCTTAAGATATATGTGTGCATGTGCATGTTTGTATGAATGTCTCCTACCCTTCTTTGACGGACAGGTCGAGGTGTTTGTGGATGTCCAGCAGGACTTCCTTAAAGAAGCGTAGCCTCTTACGCTCGGCCTCTTGGGTGAGGTCGAACACCTGCTCCATGTCCTCCATGTAGCGAGGGTTACAGCGGTTCAGCTCCTCCAGGGCTTTGGTGTAGCGCTCCTTCGCCTGCCACACACACATAAAACACACAGAGCACATGCTGAGCCACTGTACAACCAATTGTCATACTAAACTCATTGAAATGAAGAGAGGCAAATGTATCTCCGTGTCATTAAAACTTAAGATTGATGGCTGCTCTGTTAGAGGCAGTGTACACACTATGAAATGCTTCCTTCAAGTGTCATTCTGTTACAGCTGCTGGTGAGAGGTTGTGACTGCATGAACTGTATGTAATGACCTGCAGCTGAGTGGTGTTAAATAGAGCTGAACTGCAGACATTAATTTCAATATTCACCAGGATTTTTTGATTGAACCCACTGTGTTACATAGTTAAAAACAGCTTTTTTTGCATATGTGCTTCTGTGTCCATTTATAATAGAAAACTTGTTTAGTCCTAACAAATAGCATTCAAGGTATTCAAACGAGAAATAATGTATTTTAATCCAGCACAGTTCTAAAGCCATCCGTCAAGCAAGTGAGTCAAATGGTTTCACTCAGCTCCTCTTAACTGTTAAAAAGGCTGCTTGATAGTTAAATCTGCTGCAAGGGCTGTCGTCATTTGGGTCAATTGTCTGTCCATTCCAGAGTTAACAATCCCCTCCCTCTTCTCTACGTCGCCACATGGAAGGGGCAATCGCCAGACATGGCAGCCAATGGGGGGGATCCTGCTTTTTGCAGGTTTATAAGCAGACAGGACCACCTCTTTCTGGAGTTCTCTGTCTTGATTAGATAAAATGGGAAGGGATACCCGAAAATGTATTTTCCATTGTACTGCATAAGCAGGGGTAGGAGGGACATGGTTTACTGACCAAGCACTCCATAGCAGTTACTGTTACTCTATTACTGTTAGAATATAGAGCTATTTAACACTGATTTTTATTAAAAATATATCAATAACAGCAGCTTTAGGTTATAATGTTCTTTTAATAGGATTGGGATACTGCATAAAAGAAAACACAAAACACAGACTGTTTTGGATACACAACACAAACGTTTTCCATGCAGGCACTGTTAACCTTGCTGACATGTTGGTTTGCAACAACTACAGTAAGAGGTTAATCTCTACATCTTCTCATACAACCTGTTCAGTGTGGTTTCCTCATTCTTGAAAATGAAAAACAGGTGCTGAAAAATGTTACTGTTAACACAACGTTACAGCCAAGTGTAAAGACAAATTCAATACATTTCTTTTAGCTGCTTTACCAAAAAAGCTTCCATGCGTTCCAGTAGTTGAAAACTGTAATGTGGAAGAAGAGGCTCAGGAACTGATTGATAAAGGAGCAAATAAACTTGAACACTTGAGATCAACAGGTTGAACATCACTGCTCTCATGTTTGTGGCTGGTTGTGCGCGACCTGACAAATAAGTAAAGTTGAAGTGCTTTTTCAAGTACTTCTCTGTCAAAAACTGTACGAATGACACTTGATTTGATTTATTTGTCAAGAATGGTCTCATTTAAAGAGGCTCCGGTTGCCTGACAAAACTCGGTGCTCCGTCTGATCTTGAGTTTGTCTCAGGATTGCCCTGTTTTTGGTTCATCATTTCCCTCTTCAAGATCTGTAGGTACTTCTGAGCCGTTGGGTTTGTACAAAGCAGAGAAGACGAGACAAGCCCGGTCATGTTTCAAAAGTCAAAAACATACACAGGTATGTTTTTCTGGACTCATGGACACACCCAGACTGGTACATGTGGAGCTACGCATGGGACCATGTGTGTGTGTGTGTGTGTGTGTGTGTGTGTGTGTGTGTGTGTGTGTGTGTCTGTGTGTGTAAGCTTAGTACTTTCTCGGCCTCCTGGTTGCAGCGCTCCACCCGTGTTGTGTATTTGCGGACTTCCTCCTGTGACTTTGTCGGGTCGGCCTTGGCGTGCGTTTCCCTGGTAACTGCCGTCCACTCCTCCTTCCTGGCCTGATGGTAGCTCTTCTTACTGGAATCCACCTTGACGCACACATACACACAATGCCTCATCTGATTTGCTGTTGTACTCGGTACAGTTCCTGTTACACACAGCACACCTCGCTATCCTTCTTAAATCGCAGTCTTGTTTCCTCATCAACACATTTGATGCAACAGTCTAACATTAGAAACATTATTCATTCACAATCATAACAGCATTTTGACAAATTAAACCCCTGCAACTATAAATCCAGCTTCATTGACATGATACAGAATTAATCAGAAACCACTATGTCAGCCCTCACCTCTTTCAGTTTGCGAACCCAGGGTTTCTGTGCTTTGCGGAAGCCGTCGTCCGCATCCTTGGTCTCCCTGAAGCCTCCAATCATCTGCTTGTGGTAGGCGTCCTTCTGCCAGCTGCGCATCTTCTCGCTGTCCTCGCCTGCCAGCCGCTCCCGCAGATCCATATGCAGCTCGCTGAGCCGATCGGCCGCCTGCATGAACGCATGCCACGCTTTCTCCAGCGTACCGTACTGAGGACCTGAGGCACATGGAGAGAAGATACTCTCTTACCATCCCACTTGAAATAAAAAGTGGCAGCAGCCAACTATTTTTTGTTGGTTTGTGTATATCACTTTTAATTCTAAAGGTCAAGTTCAAGATTAAGTATGAGATCACTGAATGTGAAACCAGCACAGAGATATTATTATTCTAACCAAGAAATAATTTGACTGTGGTGAAGATGGTCAAGAGTTGTTTAGCATATACATTCCTAACTACACTTATGAAATGACAGCGATGTATACATAAAGTTTTTTTTTTTAAAATAAAACTAGTGTTTTGCCATATTTAAATTTAATTCAAAATGCTGAAGAGTTTGTTTATACCAACACAGCAGATATCTTTAGTCTAATTACAGGATAAGCCAGTGTCTTAAGTATGAGTTTAAGTAAGAATTTATTCATTGATTCACTGCAACAAAATTTGAAGCTTTAGTTGTATCAAAATGAACTTAGCAGTAGGATATGAGATTTTTACTGCACAATTATTGAGACTTAACAAATACATGAAAAAAAAAAAACTTTGGGGGAATTAAATTACTCTCAAAATATGAGTGTATCAAGGTTGAGAGAGTCTGAAACCAGAACTGTAAAAACAGATTTTTGAAAAGTCGCACCATTACTTGGCAGTGTAAGAGATCAAACATCTCCAAAACGTACCAGCTTTCAACTCACCTTTCTCCACGACACCCCTCCACCTCTTGGCCCAGTCACTCAGCTGCACAGCGTAGCTCTTTTCTATCTTTGCCCTCTCCTGGAAGCAGCTAACCAGCTCACTACACAGCCGGTGACCATCGTCGATCCTCTTCACGGTACTTTTGTAGTTCCCAGGCTAACCCAAGAACAAAAAACACACACATTGACTGAGGAAACAGAAATAAGACTTTACCTTTTTGGAGAATAAAATTCTTTTCAACTGCTACAACCGTTGATCTGTCTTAATGCATGCACATGTTAACATTAGTGTGGCAAAGTGTTAGCATGTCAACACTACAGGATGATTGGTGATGATGTACTGAGATAGAGATTAAAGTGAAAGAGGTCTGACAGAACATTGAATGAGAGGAGTTGAAGATATGTCATTTTCCAGATGGAAGCCTGCGCAGCCAGCAGTCAGTCAACAGAGACTCATCTTGAGTCTGTATCTCTATCTCAACACCACAAATCCACAAATGCCTTATCTTCAACCTATGCCTGATTCTGACAGCCACTCTGGTTGAGCAGTTTAAATGAGAGTTTATTGATGAATTTGTTTCTGATCTGGATAAAAAGTCGAGTACAGAGATCATAATGTCTGCTGCTTGATGTTAAGTAGCTGATTTTGTAAGTTTGTAGAGTGTATCATCCACTAATCATAGGGTTGGTGGATCTGTCCATGTTAAGTGTCCTTGGAAAGACCCAAATTGCTCCAGGAGCTCTGACCAGCACATTAGTTGGTCGGCTCCCTGTCATCAGTGTGTGAGTGTGTATGATTAGGTGATTGAGAGGCAAAATGTGAACTGCTACAAATGTAGTTAATGATTTCACAATTCATCTTTTCAGTAAGCGTGTCTGTGTGTGGTATGTGTTCCATCTGTACCTCCCAGAAGCTGTCAGAGCTGCCCAGGACACTGAGGTCTCCATTGGAAGACATTTTGGGGTCTGCCTTACAGCACAGAATGATGGCGGCTACAGAAAAGACTGCGAACAGAGAAAGAGAACACCATTTATTACATGCAGCTGCTTCCAAGTTAAAACACTCCACATTACCAAAAGTAAGGACACTCTCATGGAATTGTTTCCAGTCATCTCAACACACATAAAATACACAGTTATTTCAAGCTCAAACTGATCTAATGCAAACTTACTGACATGGGGCAAAATAAGAGCAGTGAACAGTAGAACCTAATGTACACAAAGCTTGATAGAAAATTAATGATTTCATACTGAATTGAAAGATCTTCAACATACATAATTTGCGAGAGACTGATTTAAGCCTAGTACACACAAAAAAGTTGATTTAAACATTTATGATATTATGACAAGCTCGACCTGCTGATGAAGACCCTGTGATATGATTAAAGGCTCCAGAACAATAAATGGACTTTCTGGTGAGACTGGCCAAGTTGACTAAGCTCCTCCAGAGCTGCAGAACACGGACAACTCTTAAAAACACTGACCATTACAAGTAAACTGATCTTTACATGTAAAGTTTGTGAAATGCCCCTTTAAAAAATCCTAATAATTACTGAACAAAACTAACTAAATGTTTAATAAAATATCAAAGCAGGCACTGTATGTATATGTAGAAGACTCCGGGCTTTTATGATTGCCCTATAACACATCTGTAAAAAAATACATGTTGTCTACTTTGGGCATCAAACCTGTGGCCCCTTAGTCTCTGTACGCAGCTCTACACAGCCTCTGGCAAACTGCAGCTCCACATCAGTCGACACAGAAAAGCTACAGAGTCTTTACCGCTCACTGCTGCCCACAGGGCTGTTTTCTCCACGTCGCTACCCAATTTGCGTTCCACACACAACTTGACTGTGTGTGTAGCCGACAAACACTGATGCCCTGTCTCACACATCCGCTCCATTACTGAGGCAGGAATCTGTGTCAGCCAGTCCCGTTCATCCACAAAAGATCTCTTTCATCGGAGAGAGGATGCACAAACATTTGTGCTGAATCCTCTCTGATAATAACTCACAGACACAAATTATTTTTGACTTTGTAATGTCTCTGCCTCTTCCAAAACTAGGACTCAAACTGCCACAGAGGCAAAGAGGGATGAGATAAAACCTGAAGGTGACACCTTAAAGAAGTTACAAACCACATATTAGATATTTATATCGTGCTTATAAAAGCTTCATTGGAGTTAATTAGTAAGTTGCTAAAAATTATAACGTATATGCAAAGAAATTCTCCATCAACAGTGAAAATAACCAACATCATTCTGATGGTTAATGAATAGAAGAAGGCAGCAGCCATCCAGCCGTAACCTTTGCAAATGTAGTATAAATCTGTCCCTTTGGATCACTGATTATATCTTAAAAGAGAGACATAATTTACATTTACACCTGTATGATGTAGCAGAATACATATGCCTATTAAATTCAGCAGAACTCAAACATGACCTGAGGGGATTTCTTCAGCTCTGATGCTCTGCAGTCATTCAGCTGATGAATCCTGTCACCAGTTCACCGTGACCCGGCTTCTCTATACATCAACTTCCTTTATGTTGTCCTCCCATTGGACAAAAACCTGTTTCAAGGCCATAAAACATCCTGTGGCAGACACAACAACCTGGGAGGAAAACACGCCACTGCTCCAGTCCTTTGCTGTGTGTCCTGATCCTCCGTCAGCAATAAACCAGAAACCTACTGCTCAAAACTGGCCAGCTTGTTTGTGAAAAACGCAAGTCTTGTCTCTGTCAAAGTCACATCGAGTCAGACGGTTAAAGATTTGTGCATTGGATTTTGGTTTATGTGCTACAACTGTGGGTGTAGAAACTGGACCAACATGTGCAATACAAAGAAAATGAAACCCAGCAGAATACACTGTCTGCAAACAGAGACTCATCAAGTAAAAGGTGATACTTAAACAATCACTGGAAAAAAACAAGACAGAATTTAAAAAGGTGCCTGTTCTTCACCATGAAGTTGTATAGAGCATTTTGTGATTCCAGAGGGAACTGTTTAAAAATACTATTTTCAAAACTGTGGGTGTGGAATTAGAAAGAAGACCTCTGTAGCTGCTCCTAATCTCTAAAAGCAATCTAAAGCAGTCGTGTACTGTGCGTGCAACATAAAATTACTTAAATGTGAAATGTAAGAAAGGGAAAACTTTTTCAGCAATAAACCTGATTCTGACTCAAGTTGTGGGTACTGTAGGCGTAATGTTTTGAGAGTAGGAGAAAACTGCAGGGGATTCAAAAAAGAAAATATCTCCGGTTCTGCTGCATCGATTTTTATTCCTTTGTTTAACATTATGAGTCAGCAATGTTACTGGAGTGCAACGATAAACTGTCATTGTACTGTACTGTCATTTTTTTATAAGCATACAGTACATGTTCACTTCCGCTGCATGAATTTCAACAGCACAAGCACATAATGTCACACTTGCACACTTTCCTTCCTTTCTATGAAACTAAAAAGTTACTTCTCACCCCTGACAGGTTGGGAGGCTTGTCAATGAGGATATGTTGTGTTGAAGTTCTTGATTAACGCAGTGAGTCAGAGAAGAACAGAACCCTAACCCTCTTCATTAACATCTGGTAAAATATAACTGAGGTAAAAACAGTAATACTTGTAGTAGACAGAACAATTTTATTATTTGAATATTAGATCTCAGCTTGTAACCTTCATCAAGTTCATCATCAAACCAGATAAAGCCTGATGAAGGCCACATCATATTCATCCTTGATAAGAGACTGTAGTAGATCCTCTGCATTTAAACTATAAGTTTTATGTTACCAGGTCTGAGTTATTAATGTCAAAGATGTGTCTGTACCAACACTGTTTGTAAGAGGCAAAACAAATGTTAATTTGTATCTACATTTCAAAATCTCTCCAAAAAACCAAACTATATGTAAATATGTGTCATTTACATGGTCAAAACATACTGAGTGGACCTTTAAGGTAGATTTTTCCAGAACAGTAAGGACTACACCTGTGTCACAATTCATTTTTTTACTGAGTTATTACTTTGTAAAGCAGTTTGAATTGCTTCTGCATGAGGTTGACTTGACAAGACTGAGAAGTTCCGGGTTACTTTTCCTCCTCCCCGTGTTTCGCAATGTTCTCTCTCACTGCAAATAACTGGTTGACTCCCAAAATAACTGCAGCAGATCTGTGCACTGGGAGCAAGCTGGTGGTAAATTAGATGCAGTATACAATAGCAGCCTTGGTGAAATCTGCTGGGAACAATGTGGGAGCGAGTCTAAATAAACTCCACAGACTGTAAGACTGAAATAACAGACCAGTGAACAGCAGAAGATAGAGGGAGCGTGCACCTACTTGTGCGACATGCTAACTCTGGGCTGAGCTATGAATTAAAAGAGACCAGGTTTAATAAGTGTTTGTGGGCGTGTGTGTTTTGTCTGAGTTACAATTGACATTCAAGTTTAGCAAATGCTGACGTTCATCGACATAACAGCACAACATCGCACCTATCAGACAGTGCAGCTAATCCCTTAGACAGCTGGGCTCTAATTTTCTCTCCATACTGTACAGCACAGGTGGGAAAAGCAGAGCGTGTGTGGGTGTGGGTGTGTCGCAAGTGAATGAAAAGTATGCTAGCAGCAGAGGTATCTGCCACCAGCATGCTAGAACATGAGTGAGGATGAGAAAACTCACTTTGCCAGGGATCACTAATTACTGCTCCTATATCCCACAGGACAGCAGCGTGTGTGTGAGTATCTGGGTGTGGCTCAATGAAACCAAGTAGGTTTGGCTGCTTACACTTGTATTATCTCTGGAGCGACTGGGGTTGTGCAGACACCGATCATAAGAGTCAACAGAGAGCTACCCTTCAACGCAGTGTTTCATGCAACATGCTCCCTCATAGAAAACAGCCACTCAACCATAACTGCAACACAGCCTTCTGTCAGGGTCGATCACATTCAAACACAAACAGATCTGTGTTACACGTGCTGGGTCCTGATAGGCTCAGTGCTGGTGTGTGTGTGTGTGTGTGTGTGTGCATGCGTGCGTGTGTGTGTGTGTGCGTGCGTGTGTGGATACTCGGTCTGATCTCACGTGACCTAATTCTTATCTTAATCCTAAAAAGCAAACAACAAATAGTTTTGAGTCATGCTACCATCTCTCTATTGCTAACACACTGGTGTTAAGCAGGAATAATGTTTGCCATCTCAGTTTTGTTAGATAGCATACCAACATTTGATAATTGGTACACTAATTAATCAGAAGTACACACAAGACTTCTGGTATCAGTTTTCAGGCACTGCAAATAGACATTACAAAACTGGCCCTGATGTTAGTGATAGAGTGGCTATGTACTTACAAGTTATTCATTAGTTTAAGTGATGTATTGTGCATCTTTTATGAAAAAACATGTTTCAACACAAAAGGTGAGATGAAGCAGAGAAAAGAAAAAGCACCTTTAACACAAGAACGGCAAACAGCATATGATCAATTTTCAAAAGGAAACACTCTGTGTAAACTCCAAAACCTCATAAATAACTGACCAAAAAAAGAAACCACTCAACTGCATAGCCAACTTACCCATAATAGAATTGCAAAAAGCAGAGGAAACTGCAGAGCCAACAAAATCTTAAAATGTGTCAAAAAAAGAAGAAAAAAAATCAGCCAGGCAAAGCACTTCACTTCTGAATTAACCTTAACGTTCCCCCTGGGATATGAAGTCGTGCAGAGAGCAAAACAAAAATTCTATGTCATTGAGCCGTGCCCGTCAGAATCAGGGAGCAAATCTGCACATTTGAATAAATCTTCTTAAACATAACTAAATTAAAAATGCATAACCCCACTTAATATTTTTCTATTAAATTCCTGGCTTGGAAATTATCTCCATGAACAGATGGTCAGTTGAAAGTTCTGTGTTTAGTTTATGTGGAGAGTCCCTGAGACACACACCATCCCGCCAATGGCTGTGTGTGTGTTTCTGTGTGTTTCTGTGTATCTGTGTGTTCTTTGAGGATGTTTACATTCCGCCATCACTGATCATGAACTTGGGTTCAATTCCCTCAGTTTAACCACACACATTTTTACACACACACACACACACACACACACACACACACACACACACACACACACATATAACAGGACATCAGCCCATCCTGGAGGTCAGGGACCTGCTGAAGCTGTAGACGGTATGGTCAGAGGGGTAGCGGCATATGTATGGGACATACAATAAGGGCCAATGTGAAGGTGTGAAGGTGATAGCTTGAATCTCAAGTAATATCTCACATTATAAGTTTACAGTAACATCTGTGAGCGTTTTTATATCTTTATATGACATAAATTAAGGCCAAAGATTTATCAAGCTGTTTAAAAGTATTTCGAGATGTGACATAACACGATGACTTTTTCATACCTAAGCTATGAATTAATATGCAATTAGGTTCAACACATGTCATTAATTACAAAATGACAAAGTATTGCGACATGGAAAATAACTTTCTTGCACAGGTGAGTGACAGCCATTTTAGAGATGAAAGCTGGTTTGGCAGCAAGTGGTGAGGACTGAACTAGAGGACAAATGTTTGACATTTAGGGAAATATGCTCAATTGCTTTTTTTGCCAAGAGTTCGTGCTTGAACACGAAACTGATATCAAGTTTTATCTGAGCATGAAGCTACTACCAACAGCAAGATTACTTAGCTTAGCATTGAGACTGGAAACAGAGGTAAACAGCTATCTTGACTTCATCCAAAGTTGACTAAATCCACCTATCAGCAGAGTTGGGGCCATGATCAACACCTTGTAGATCATTAATCTAAAATGTACAAAAACCTAAATGTAAAAATAAATGGCCAAAAATTAGTCATGGACATAGCAGTTCTATGCTTCTCCTTGGTGTAGATTGACCAAATTACATATAAAGTGTTGATAACTAATCATTACGAAGGTACACTCTAGACCCAGGCCAGAGGTTTCTTGTCTCCATCATAAGCTAAGCTAAGCTAACTGGCCGCTGGCAGGAGCTTTATATGTCCCATACAAACTTCAGAGTGATAATATCTTTTCATCAAACTCTTGGAAGAAATCAAGAAGTACTCAAAATGTCATACATTTGTGCATCACTATGTAACTGGGTTATATAAATATCTATTTTAATATATTTACTATAAAATATACACACTCCAGTCAGCCAGCAGACGTACAGTTGTTTCTGCTGTAGCAGTGTTATTTTAGATCACACTACTTGGCATGACCCGCCTTATTCTGCCTCTGATTGGCTACATCCTGCCGGTAAAGTAATGCACATGTGCAACTCTCATCACAGATTGAATAGAGGCAAGATGTCTCACTCTGTAGCTAAAATGGATCGTTCAAGACACACTAAAAAGGGATGCCGCAGCAATGCTCAGAATAATAATGTGTTTTGAAAATTATAGTATGTAAAACTATTCTACTAGGACCCTCAAACAGAAGAATGAACCAGAACATTAACATAATATGATCCAATACTCTAAAATGTCCTCCATCACAATTTTTTTTTTTTTAGTTTGTGTTAATGTAGCCACTGGTTTCACTTTCACCGACTCCATTAACCATCTGAAGGCATCCAAAAGCAACAGGTAGGCTGGTGATCCAAAACTGGGCAGCAGACTGTCAGGCTTGACCGACAGAGAACAGGAGGACCGTTGAAAGAGGTGAAAAAGTGATGGAAAGAAAGAGGCCATGAAAGAAGAGAAAAAGAGGAGAGCGAGGGAAGGAGAGGTGAGGGAAATACGGGTAAATACAAACTCAGTTTGGGATGAGCAAAGTGTTGCTCATCATTATGTGTGCCAAAGACATGTGAAATAGAGACAGACCTATACAAGCAAAAAAGAAGTTAGGAGAAGGGTGAGGAGGAGGAAGAGGCAGAGGAGGTCTGATAGCACAAGACACGAGCATCTTTTGATGTGGTTTCTGTCACATAGAATCAAAACACTGCTTAAAGGGAATGTGGAGCTAGTGTGTTGAGCTCATATAAATAAAAGAACTAGGGATGCACATGTGCATCTGCACACATACACCAGCTAAATGAATAAATCAGGTATCAAATGACATTCACAGAAGAATTCAACACCTCTACTTCTCTTTGTGCTTGAGTATCGAGGTTTGGTTACCTCACCACAAATGGCTGAAAAACCGGTCATTCTATCTTGTATTTTAGTATTAAAACACACCAGTTTCCAGAAGTCTGTTCGCTGCTCACCTCTCCAGTTTCTGAAGTGATTGTGCTTACTGATGGCTGTTTCCACAGGTTGGAAAATCTACTCAGCTATGTTGGCAGGATCAAAAATAGAGACACAACCTTCATTGTCAGCTGAAAATTGCTGTCAGAAAAAGTGTGATGAAAATGTCAACTGGCAGATGTACATGGTACCTAGAAAACTTGATTTAAGGAATCCAATAACAACTCAACATGCCCTTGTTCCTTTAAACAACAACAAATATTAACTAGTCATTGCAACCACAGCTTTAATGTCAGCTAAGATTCTATAGTCAAGCACAGCAGCACTTTGTTTGAATGCCGACATCAGCATGCTAACACGCAATGCACAGTGGCAAATAGGTATAATGTTTAGCTTGTTCACTATTGTAGTTTGGCATATTAGCATGATTACATTTACTTATTTACTAAACTAATGTCCTAAGTTGGGGAAGTATTTGGTCTTAAACTCAAGTGTCTGACTGATTTAAATTTTGAACTGATGAAAAGTCAGGGGATCTCCAAACCCATTAGAATTTCTCTGTTGGGCACCATGAACAATTGAACCAATTTCATGCAAATCAAAAGAGTTGTTGAAATATGTCTGTCTGTTATTGGTTAGGGCAAATTAACAGAAATGGCAAACATGAACTCAATGTCGAGACAGGGGAAACAAAATTGCATTTTAATCTGATTATCAAGCCAACAGACACCCATTGTGGCTCTGAAAGGTTTGTAGTTTGATTCTTATCAAAGATGACAATTGTAGTCCACTTGGATACTACTGGTTCCAGACTAAGATTCCTCTATCCATTTATACTGTTATGTTAGAATGTTCATCTCAAAATTGTTTTCTCAACAAAATCACTAAATGCATTGCATCAGTATTGCATTAATGCCTCCAAAGCTTCACCGGTAGTAGCAAATTATGGGCAAAGCCACGATTTTTGGGAACATGCTGAGCATACAGTTCAGCTCTGCTGGTTTGTTCAACAGGGGTGGTTTGCGAGGTTTCTGTTGAGGTTTTGATGCTATTTTTGCCATGACCAAGTCTCCATGGGAATCCAAGCTGACAAGATACAAACCATTAACAACCTCTTTTCAAACCTGCAGCAGGGAGGGTCTCAAATTCTTTTAAATATTATGACTGTATTTGTCAGTGCTCTGCTTGCACAAAACCTTACAGATTTTCAATCTTTAAATCTTTCCAATAAAGCACCATTGGTTGGATTCTCCTGTAAGTTCAATGACATTTAACATAATGATAAAAACACAAAGTTGATTCAGTCATTTCTAATTCAATTACGATCCCTGTGTATGACTTAATGTAATTAAAAGAATGAAACTAACACAACAAGACATCTCAGTTCACAAGCACAAAGAGAAGACAATCACAGAGAGACATGAAATCATGTCACTCAAATATACAATAAGGAGGTATCTGCTACAGAGATGGGTGATGGTACAGAGAGAGAGAGAGAGAGAGAGAGACAGTCATGGCAGGACAGGAGAGGATCCTGGTTGTTGGTTTACAGAGAAATGGGTCAGGCCAGTGTGGAGGAGGAGGAGGGGAGAGACCAGCTGAGGGAGGGATGAGGAGGAGGGAGTGACGGATAGAGAGGCAGGTCCAGACCTCATAAGCTCCACTGGAAAACTCACGGTCATTAATCTGATTAATGTACACCAACAGTTTCCCTGCAGCCAGATTCGGTCTATATGTTTCTACATATCAAGCAAGTGGAGGCCTGCGCGAGTATAAGTCTATAAGCTCCTCTGCTTCAGTATGTCTGCATTCCTGCAGAGTTTCTGAGAATATGTAGGTACACTTCGGGGCCTGGAAGCTTCTAACATCTACAGTATAAACAGAAGCATCTTGTGAAACTTTTTGCTCCAGCTGCAGTTACTCTGCCAACAGCTGGCCTGAGAAACAGATGTGTACCAGATCTCTGCTGTGTCTCTTCTCCGAAATGAGAGACTCGCTGTTTAAAAAAAGGAAAATGATACCATGCTCAAAATTATGATTGCTGTAGGCAGAAATAAACCACATAATAGGCCATGAAAAGCCATCCTTGTGCTGTACTATCAACTATCTATCCCTTGAAAAGGCAACTAAGGTACAAACAGGACTATAATCTATCTCAAAAAAAGTTTGGAAGTGTAACTTTGTTTTGGACTGAATTACGTATTGGATGAGCTCGCCCACAAGCTGTTTTATTAGACCTGTCTCTATGTTACAACCCACTGCAGTGTGTGGCTGAGCTGTAGCTGATGCTTCTCTAAAATGCCAACAGGACTTGATTATCGCTGCTTCTTCAGCCCACGGTGTAGTCAAGACTGCCAAGTTTGCACATACATGCTGAAAGGGGAGTCAAGACAATAAGAAAGTAAGAAGGAAGAAGTCTCTCAACACCGTCACAGTCAGCAGCTTTAAATCTTACACCAATGTTAAACAGTACACTACTCACATACTACAATGTGCATGGATCACAGCATTAACCAAACTTGACATCCAAAAAGGTTTCATTTTTGTTTTGAATTGTCTTGACATGACTAATCCATTAACAATCCTAGTTTGTGTGATGAAGGTAAGATGAAAGTTCAAAGTAAGAGTCTGTCATTTTGTGAAATACGCTTATTAGCTTTCTTGCCAAGAGTCACGTGAGAACATCAATACCGCCCTCATGTCTATATAATAAATATGAAGCTACACCTGCATCCAGTGAGCTTAGCTTGGCAAAAAGTCTGGAAATAGGGAAACAGCTAGCCTAGCTCTGTCCAAAAGCATCAAAGTCCACCCACCAGCAACCCAAAAGCTAACCGATTTATACAGAATGTCTTGTAAAAGTGTAAAAACATTGTGGTTTTATGTCATGTTGTGTGCAGCTATTTCCTCCTGCTACAGCTAAGCTATGCTCACCAACTACTAGCGCTGGCTTAATATTTACCATGCAGACTTGACAGGGGTATCAATCTTTTCATCTAACTTCCAGCAAGAAAGCAAATAATCATTTGACAGAATGTTGAGCTATCTGTAGAATGCATTACTGTTTTTTGTGCTCTACATTTGCATTTATATGCTAAATCTGTAAGAAAAAACATCAATATTTGTCACCTAGAGGAGGATATTTAACTTTGTAAAGTCATAGTTTGTTGTTATTCAAAAGTTAGTGTATGAACCCCGTGTCATGCATGATACTAAACTATTAGCAAATACTCAGTACTCATACTGTCAAATGGCACCTTGGCAGATAGATCAACCGGTGAGTCACAGAGAAAGTAATAATCGATTTCACTTAAGTATATCAGAAATATGTAATGTCAAACAGTGACTGTGAAATTTGTCCAATCACCTGGCAACACAGACAACAGCATATTGGGGGACGCTGCTACTGACGCATAGAGTACACTGCCAGCAATGCCCTCACAACTCAAACAAACAACAGTTTTACTTTGTGTCTTGTGAGCATGTGAGGCTTCAGAGACATCTGCTTGAGAAACATGTCATTTAAAGTTAAGGCTGAAGAATGGGTTACTGACTCCTCTTCACTAAAAAAAACACAAGGTATCATGCTTTTGCTTCAGATTTCCAAACTAGAAAAACATTGCAGCTGTTCTGGAAACTATATACCAATATCTGTTTCTGAATAGAGTAAATGTGAGGTAAGACAAAGGTAGTTCCTTCTTTTACACATTCAACACTGTCTAAATTGAAGCCAAGGATTTTGATAAGTGGTAAGCCTTGTATTTAGCTAGAAGAAAACTTCTACATCAGTCTGATGCCCATCTTTTCATGCTAAATCACATTTCAAAGTGTGTTTAAAGACTTAAGACTCAGGTATCACCTGGTATCACCGAGTTTACAAAAAGATTACAAATCCAGATCCTGAGAGGATTATAAGTAGTTTGTGGAAGGTGTGAGCAGAAATCATTGTGTGAAAGTCAATGTAAATAAAATTGTGGAATGGAATCATGAATGCAGCATGTTAAATGTTACAGTGCTGTCATCAGATGACAGGGGCACAAGAAGCGTAATGATGAGCCTTGAATTCACAACATAAACAGCACAGAAACCACATGTTACACAGGACAAAAAACACTGGAAGAATACAGCCCAGAGAGACAGCAGGACTTACCTTAGCAAAGCCGAAAATAGATATGGACAGATGTCCAAACAGAAGACAGCCTTTTGTCTCCGCAGGCCTGAGAGACAGAGAGGGACAGATAGAGAAGAGGACCCTCAGGCAGAAGCAACAGCAAAGGGAAAACACACAGAGAGGTTTTGTTAGACAGCACAGCAACATGCGGTTAGATCCCCCTGCAGACCAACAGTGTTCAGATGAGGCTGGGCCAGTCGCTGGATATATGGCTCAATGGCGGCTGGAAGGTGGCACATTCTGGGAGTCGTGGTGAAATGCCACACATGGAGCCTGTAGTGGACATCTAATGAAACAGCCAGAGACCAGCGGCCTCCTTTAGAAGAGGTCAGAGCAGTTAGCTCACACCTCTAAAATTACCTGCCTGGGCAATGAGATGAGAAGGGAGTGTCAGCTTTTAAAAATGCGATTTTTCCGTGAGCTGATTTACTAAAGTGATTATGAATCTGATTATGTTAGGCCTTTTTAATGTTTTTCCCACCTTTTAGAGACTCAAAACATGTATAAGATAGGACATCTATCACAGTAAACATAAATCATATGTTTTTATTTTATAAGTTTTCCAACAGAGTAGTATGGAAGACTAAAAATGTATGATTGTTTTTATTTTAAGTCTCCATATATTACTGTTTCTGAAATTTACAACTGAGTCATAACGATATATGACAACTTATTGTGAAAATCAACTTTGGATCAAGGGGCACTTGTGGCAGTGATCCTGACTTGGGCTATCAATCATTAGAAATATAATATCACATAGATTTAAATTTACAACTACTGAAGGTTTCTTGAACCAGAGCCACGAGCTCCATCCACTTCACAACACAAACAGTGAATGGTTAGTAATGAACACAGCATATAATAATAATAATAATAACAATAATGCAGAAACACATTAAAGCTGCATCATGGCATGCAGTTAGACATTAGAGAACAGTTAGAGGGCAAAGCGTGGTGCAAAGACAGGCCTGTTCCAAAGAAACCAAAAGCAGAAAATCAGCTCACTTCATTTGTCTTTTATACGAGTGCTTAATTCAGAATTGATGAACTGTTATTCCAATTACAATGAACACCGCATCAAGCTTCAAAAACAAACATTATGAGAAAAAAACAAAAATATCTAACCTTTAAAGGAATGAGAATATTCTCATGTTTGTATTCCATGTTTATTTAATGAGACAGCAAATTTGGCCAATAGTTACAGAATCCAGTCACGGTTAAAAAGATTGAATGCTGAGTGACAAAAAATTATCCTGACTTCTTGATTGACAAAAACTTTTCCCTGGTCATTTATTATTATAATAAAGCTGGAATGTCATCTTTTCCTGACCTTGGATACACCAAGTGATTTTTTTTTACTGTATCTCCTTGGTTGTCATATACATATGATAATAAGTCGTAATTGCTCATTTCATCAAAGCATATATTACTGTCATGAAGTATCACATTCTTGAAAACATTTCTCGTGTTCATGAATCAATGAAGTGACAGCAGGTTTTGTCAGGAACTCAAAGTTGTGAATCACATGTAATTACAGGTCTTCGCATTAACATGTCACACTCCTACTCTTCTGGTGTTCTCACTACTATACTGTCTGACAACCCGAGGCTCTGTGTCTAACTGACAACAAACCATTGGGATGGTTGAGTGGTAGAGGCGAGTCAAGGACAGACAACAAAACGAAAGCAGATCTACGAGAGGTGGAGTACAGCAGAGTGAACGAAAAGGACAACTCAGCCTTGTTCCCACACACACAGTTGCACTCCCAGCTCATCTCTAGCTCTAACCATAACCACATCAGGGAGGCCATGTTGGGCCAAAACTGCCTCCCTGCCAGCTCTGCATCCAGCCCTGCAGCCTGCAAGCGCGACGCAGGCGAGGGCTGGCTTGGCACAATCTGTTGCATGTCGCAGGCAATACGGCAAAAGATTAATCCAGAACCTGCTTCTCCTGCTGCTCACATTTGACTCCAGCCTGGCTGCGTTAAGCCTCGCTGTCTAGAAAATGTAACAGAGAAATCCCAGGATTTATATTTCTTAACATTATACAGCTTTAACCAAAACTTCCTGAAAGCAGGTTTCTAAGAAATCGAGCAAAAAACATTTTTTAAGACGAAATAGGAGGACTATGGATTCTCAATTGTAAGGATTTGCTGCGTTATAAGTACAATCAACATGACATCTGACATAAATTAATTTCCAGATTCTTGTTTTTGTCATTCTAGGCTCTTTCCGCTTTGTTAGTATGTTATTACTTTCATTCCTCCTGATCTATTAAAATGTTTTTATATAAATCAATTTCATGAAAAAGCTTTTAGAGGCGTATACTATAAATAGAAGAAATATACTTTTCTACACTGTTATTTTAGGTATCCTTTTATGTAAAAAAATGCCTTCCCAATAAATTACTAATACTAATGTTTTCTAACATTTGATCATAAAGTAAGAAACTGTGATGGGGAACAAAATACACATGCACATATTGTTAAGGCTTCAGCACTTGGTTTTAAAACTCTATGAATCTGACAAGAAAAAAAAAAAACAACTGAACTACTGTCCTGGGATGCACTGCTTAAGTTTTTGACGTCAGGTGTTGCTTTATTAAGTTTTAATTTTAAAAAAAGCACAGGCAGTTGAGTGAACCAACCAGAAGAGAGCATGCAGACTGGGCGGGGCTTAACGTTCAGTGTTGACATATTTCATGTCTACATGAAATTCCACTTGCCTGGCAGGATTTGAAGCCTGAAGCTGAGGGAACGTTTCGACCTGCCTGCCTGAGCCGCCCCTCTATTCATTGTACTGTAGCACTGCTGCTTGTCAGGAACTCCAAGATCTCAGATTTCTGTCAATGATCATCTGATGAAACCTTTAGTGGTTAGAAATTATTCAGAGGAGTTTTATGTCTACTCAACATTCACACAAAGCATGAAAACAAATGGTAATTATTCTCGTTTGCCATGATACAGGCTCCGATTCACAAAGCCTTTTTAACTAATTTTATGGTTTGAGGTCTGTAAACTTTCCCAAAGTCAAGCAATGTTGCTTCTTCGACGTTTTGTTGAATGAAACCATGTGACCATAATTACGCAAAACCGAAAACATGACCAGTGATGGTAAATTAGAAAACATCAGAGAGATTTTTGAAGGGCTACAATCAGTCACATTTTCCATTACTTTTATGTGGAAAAGTGGCAAATACATCCTTATTCAGATGTGATTTACTTTTTGGTGACGTGAAACCTTAAATATCCATTACACAACATCGCTTACTTAATACAGTTAAATCACATGACACTGTTTAACGGAGGAAGGTAACAAAACTTGTCAGACCCCCAAAAATTATCCCCAAACTCTGCAGCTTTATTTAAAAAAAAACACTTCCCTCTGTCTTTAATTATTGTATTGGCTTACTTGGCCTCATTCACACCTACCAAGACAGGAACAGTCTTCTGCTTTGACCTGCATTTCACATAACTTGCACAGAGGAATATTAACTTATTTCTGTTCAGAATATTGAAAGTTTGTATCTAGGCTTCTTGAATCTGTCACCACCTCAGTTGTTGCTGTATTACTCCTTTATTTTGTTGTAACCAGTTTTCTTACTGAGACTATTCAAATTTTAGGTTCTATTTTTATACAGTCAACTTGCGTGTTATATATACATATATGCAAATAAATAAAAACAAACTAGTCAACTGTACACTCAACAGCACACTGCGGCAGACTTATACAGTTAGTTACAAGCTGGTAAAGAAATAGTTTGGCAGCTTAAGAGACATTTTTGCCAAGAGTTGGTGGACACTGAAAGAGGGCTATAAGAAGAGTGACTGTCGGACTTCTTCGTAAGACGTACAAAAACGTAACTACAATGGGATGGCAATGTTGCTCAGTATTTGCTGGGCACTGAGCAAAACTATTAGCCATAAAGTCTTGATGAGCTAATGGTATGAGAAAAAGCGGTCAAAGCAGCTTTAAAGCTAAAGGTTAAAAACTATCCCTTTAATTTAATCTGTAAACTTAATATAACTGTCTCTAAAAATGTTTGATACAGTACCAATATGTACATTTTTTTGCTGTTTGATCGACACTGTCTCTTTACGGTTTACTATCTGTTCGTCTTTTATATGACATTGGAGGATGTGGGATGTGGTTGCGTGACATGATCCGTGGGAGACAAAAATACGGTGAACATTATGGGCAGGAAAAGGAAAAACAGTGACATCACCAGCGCCTTTTGAGAAAGTTGAGGGATTTCAATTTGAATACTAAGTGCTATATCGTCTGCAAATGGATCGATATAGATCTTAGCATTACCAAGACCAAGATGAGTGAGAACCTTCATCTACATTTTCAATTTGAAGCACGATGCAGACACAGCCCCTTAAATGTTAGCCACAACAACTTGATAAGCTAAGTCTAGCTAACTATGTCAGGGCTGTACTCTGGTTAGTTTGTTTTGGGGGGGTTTCTGCCCCCTACTGGTAAAAAATACCCTAATGCAGCTTTAAAATATTACCATTGATGAAGAACAGCCCCTGTAAGATTGTGTACACTTTATAAGGTCTATATGTGGGAGATTTTGATAAATAAGACAGAGGGTGCATTTTTCCAAAGGGCAGGCACACACTAGCAGTCCTGCCTTTGGCGCTAACATTGACTCATGGCGTGGTCGAACTTTACTGCAAAAATATTAACTTATCAATAAATTCCAGGTATTATTGTAATGAGGGATACTTCTCGAGCCACTTTCTTTACAGTTTAATATAAAAACAGAGGCGTTATCCATAAACTGACAAGCATCTGTAAAAGCTAACAACGTCTAGCTAGGTGTAAGCTAACCTCGGTACCAACTGTCAGTGCGGGGCATTTTGAGGACAGCTCGGTTTGGCGACTGTGAGAAAGTTACTGACGTTACACACGCAGTAATATGTAACGGTATATATATTAAAAAAAAAAAAAAAAAACGCATAACAAGCGTGCTGGGCGTCAACGTGTGCTGGCCGCTCACACAGGTGGGCTCGCTTACCTGTTTCGCTCCGACCTGGAGTCACGAAGCAAACCCCAAAGCAGCAGAGTCTGACCGCCTCTCCTCTCCTCTCAGGCTGATAGTTTCACGCTCAGATGTGTGTCTTCGCTCAGGAACACAGCAGAAAGTCCTCTTCTCAAGCCTCCACGAACTGCGACATTCTGCGGGTTTACTCCACCGTCACGCGTCGGTCCCCCACAGCCATTCATCCGATGAGAAGATCCGACCTGAAGCGCTCCTGAAGGAGGAAACTCGCCGTCGCCTCACTGTTTTTCCTGCCACCCTCGGATAAAAGAAAGAAAAAAAAACTTAAGTTGGATTTCCCGAGAGACGAGGAGGAATAAAGAGTGAAGTGTGTTTGTCTTCTTCGGAGGAAAATGAGAAACAGTTTTCGGCTGTTAGGTAATAAGTGTCTTCCCTCCTCCGGTGCCTACTGGCGTCTCTGTGTAATCAGATGCTGCTCACCACAATATCCATTCATCCTATTACACAGTTTAACCCTTCACTGTCTGCGGCCAGGCTTTATGCTGCCTTCATGGACCATCGGACAAACCGCAACCGCAGGCTTTGAAAAACAGTAAACAGTAAAGTAACTGTAAACATGACGAGTCACCTGAACACAGAAATATAAATACAGTGAGTTAAAAAATATATATGATATAGTTCTGCATTGTTGAAAATATAGTTTATGTTTAAATATTTACTTAGTTAATACATAATAGTTCAATTCAATAATCAGGTCTCTTATTTACAGGAGTTCAACTTTTCAGTGTTTTGTTTCCTTTTCTTTAAAATGTACGTTGTCATTAGTAGTTGATATTTAAAAATATTCAATTCATTCGCTCGTTTTTGTATGCCTGCAAGATAAATGATCTTGTAAATTTTACATTTTTCCCTCATGCCTCAGGCTTTCATTTCATTAAATTTCCTCATTTGTTATCATCAAACAAAAAAGGCAGGAGGTAGTCAGTGTACACCCTTGTATACCTGTGTCAAAACAGCTCAGTCAAGTAGATCAATGTTTTTGTGTCGGTGCTGACAGACGCACACAAAGAAGTTTCAACAAGAAACATGTTAAACATTCTCTACCGTATGAAGATAAACATGGAAGTATGTGTTTCGAGGTGTACCTGAACGCACCATTAACCCAGAAAGACCCACTGACAGAAGTGGGTTAATGCGCGCGCGCGAACACAGACACACGTCACGTTCATATGGAAACGTGTGATATTTATTTTTAAAAAATCATCTATAAATTATACAAATATATTATTTTAATTCCCACACAGATCCTCACTTTAACACACTGAACATTTTTTCTTGTTTACATGACATTGATTTACCAAAGCAATTACTGAAGATTTTGCATTTAGCAGTAAAAATGAGCTAACTTTACGAACAGCGCCATCCTCAGGATGCCACAAAATCACAAAAACACTCCACAACGGGCCACAGTACTGAAATGTGTCAGATTACATCAAACTAGCAATCACAGCAAACATGAAAATTATCTCAAAGGGTGATTCACTGATCAAAGCATGTTTTCATATAAAGAAGCATGTTCTCCTTAGTCTCTCCTAACAGCTGAAACTATTACAGTTTCACTCAACAAAACACCTTAAGACACAAAACAAACACCTGGAAGAATGTTTAAATATTGGCAGAGGTGTGACTTCATTCACAACAGAAAGATAAACTCAGAGCTCATCCTTCGTCATGCTGAGCTTCGACGTTAGGGCTCCTTAACGTCACCGGTCCTCTGCTAGCAGCAATCTGAAGTTCTTCAGCTCTCTGATGCTTGTGGAAATCCTGTGGGACATTTCATGGAGAGGTAAGTAATCAGAGGCGGCAGGTGTACACAAGTGGAAACAGTAACAGAAATGTGATTTCAGCTTGCGTATGCTGTCACTGCCATTAACAGCAGTGTTTACACGGATAGAACGTGAATTTCATTTTATATTCTGCAGTATTTATGTTAGCTTTGGCTCATCTCTTAAGTGAAAAAACTTTAAATGAAGTGAAGTTGCATCTATTTAGACTTTTTTTCCTGCAGTGTGATATGTGCTATTTATACTCTACATGCCTCTGCAATTCCCTCTCAGGTGCACATAAATTGAAATGAATTTTATAGTCAATTATTAAAGTCAAGTGTAAAAGAGATGATCCTATGTCTTCCTTTTATCACAGCACCTTTACTAAAAAAAAAAAAAAAGATTTCAAAACCTTGCTAAAAACATGTGGGTGCTCTGACTTTCTCTGAAAATAAAAATGACTTATTTTGACGCGTGATGCTGACGGACTCTTTCACCTTCCAAAGGCGTTGAACAGGGAGACGATCTCCTGCCGGCTGAGCTGGAAACTGGGTCGCTGGTCGCTGGATCCGGGCAGAGCTTCAATCTGTCGCTCGGAAAACAAAATCTTCAGTGATGTTCCTAATCCCTGAGTCTGATGAGAGGGAGAGCAGCAGAGATCACAACAAAGCAGCAAATCACAACAACATACATAATAAACCGCTTGACTGACAGCAGATCGTATTGTGAGAGAGCACTCGCCTGCAGTTTCCCCCACAGTCGACACTTGAAGCAGCCCACGCAGTCCATGATCCTGGAGATGTTGAGGAAGGCCAGTCTGACGTCCTCCTGGTGTTGACACAGCAGAGGAAAAGACTCATCTCACTTTTAGGCTGAAGAAAAATCTTAAAAACTAGAGCTCTAATGAAAGAAAAATAGGCTGGACCTGTGTGACTTAATCAATATTCATCTCTGCGTGTGACAGTGCAATGATGAACTGCAACTTGGGTCAATAATTCAACAACAGTCTGGACTGAATCTGTGAACTCACTCTAAACGCTACAGATCCCAGTGATGAAGACATAAAATCTCTCTCATTGGCAAGAACAATCAGCGATATCGATCAGCCTTTTGGAATTCTTGGCTCTAAAAACACACTGAACTAGTCCTTCTGTCAGTTCTCTTCTCTTGTTTAGTGACTAAATAGGTATAAAAACTTTTCCCTGTGAAAGTGAACCTCCAAGGGGCTGCCGCAAAAGCAAAAAGGCTGTGGGAGATAGATGATGATGCATGGTGGCTGACAAAAAACAAGAAAAAACACAAAAGCTAAAGCATTCATTCTTTTGCAGCTGAGAGTTAATGCTTCTGTCTTTGAGGCCATCACCTTTTACACTTTCATTATGTCATTATGTTTCATGTGAAGGGTAAAATAACTTGTTTCAGCTGATATTATCCAGACTTTTGAGGATATGAAGCTTTCGAAAGGAATCTTGCCACGTCCACAACAGCCTTGTTTTGTAAATTCAGTAGTATTATCTTTTAATTCACTTCAGCTGAAGTCATCAGTCTGTCTGTGACTTTGTCTCTACAGTTCACACGTTCAGCTGAGTTTTAAAAGGTTGCTGACCTTCAGTTTGGCTGCTTCCTTTTCATCCCCAGCAAACAGAGACGTCTCATCAAAGTGCAGAGGGAACGACCTGGAGGAAAAAAAGTTGTTAGTCATACAATAAAGCACAATAAAACCACACTAAAGAGAAGTGATGACATCTTATTGGCATTCAGTGACATTAGGGGGCTCACACTGATAGTGCTTTAATAAACTGAAACATTAAGCACAGATTTCACAGGTAATTTGAACTAAAAATAAAAGTAATTTCATAAAAAGTGAGAAATTAAATGAGAGCCGGACCGTTTCATTTGTCATCTTTGGGGCTGATGATTCCGACATTTGGGAATATAGAAAAACAATATTGATATTTCGGCCAATACACACACCTTTCTTGCAGTGATCACTTGTGGCAGAGATAAGTAGGTGGTGCAGAATATTTTACACATTAATAATAAGCTTCACTGAGAATTTGATCAAATCCAGCATCTTTTTCTGCATCATACTCAAGAAGACTGAAAATTGGATGGAGAACGTGATCTAAACCTCCTGACAGCCCGTTCTGGTGTCAGCGCCGGGCCTCGGACTGACCTGGCCAGCTGCAGGATGTGCAGCAGCAGCTCCTTGTGCTTCTGGTCCTCCTCCGGTCGGCCCGTGTACAGCTGGAATGACGGCTGCTGGAAGAACGGCAGAGCTTTGGCCAGCGCCCGCAGCTCTATCAGGTACAGGAAGTAGAGGTTGCGCAGCCTCTTGGGCCCCTCGCCGGCCGTCAGCTCCGAATCGAAACGCTGCCTGAACTCTGACACATTGTGACCCCACTTCTTCTGAAACCAGCTGTCTGGGGGTGGTTAACAGAGAGAGAAGGAACGCTGAGTTTAACGTTGAAGCAACCGGCGGCAGACGCCTGCTTTGGTCGGAGAAACCGTAAAAATTTCGTCTCAGAGAAAATCCCGATTCTTGAAAAGAATGGGGCGAATAAATGGCCGAAGGACATGTCTCACCATCCAACAGGTATCTGGCGCTGAGGTGTATGTTGATGCTGGCGTGGAGGCCTGAGATGAGCCGGTAGAAGGCCCTCTTCTCCACACACTGACCTGAGAGAGGCACAACCAGAGAGAGCTGTCAGGACGCCGCACACACACAAACAATCCACCACTGTGTCGGCCTTCTTCAGGCGAGAGTCATCTTACCTTCCAGCCAGCTGTAGAAGGTCCTCGCTGCAATTAATAAAACAAACCAGTGTTAAAGGGATAAAACTGACCGCTCAGATGGTGCGAGATGACGCCACAGACCACTTACCTTCGCTTCCTGAGCTGCTGTGGAACGAGTTGGGAATAAGTGGACGCCTGACAGTATACGGCCTGTGAGGAGGAGGGGGGGAGTGAAGGTAAAACACAAACCTCTGCTTCATTTGTCAGTTAGATTTCCGAGATGTGACAGGACATGTAAGCAGTCGTGCTCAGGGCGTGAAATGAACATCCGTCCTGTTTAAAAGCCTTTTTCTTGGTAAGTGACGTCAGGTTACTGGTGTTTTTGACTGGGGCTAAACCACAGTCACGCCACGCGTTCTGCTTTCTCATTAACTATGGGATGGATTGACATGAAGCTTTGCACAAACGTCCACGTTCTCCTCAAGCTGACATTAACATTTAGCTTCTACACGACTGCACGACTGTGGACTCTTGTGGAAGCTCCCTGTTTTCAACTGTGAGTGTTTACTTGAAGCAGTTCTCCTCATAGATGCTGTTCCAGATCTGCCAGGCCTCTGGTCCTCTGTAGCCTGTGAAGCGCTCCGGGTTGAGCAGCAGGTCGACGTACTGGGAGTCCGGTGACCGCTCGTCTGGGAAACAGCAACACTTTAGTCAGCTGCGAGTCTCTATTACAGCATGTTTACTGTAAGCAAAGGGTGATCCAAATCTGAGTAGACCGAAGTAAAAGCTGGAGTAACACGTGAAGCAGCAGTGTCATTCAAGTTCCCTAAACTCGTTTGTTCTTACATTTACATCTGGACTATAGCAAAGTGTGCCTGAACGTCACAAATCTATCTGCATTATCGTTTGTTTGTTTGTTCAGTTAGTCATTTGACTGAATATTACCGTCAACCACACAGAAGCGCTCGGACTCGTCGTCATGTCTGCTCCAGTTGAGCAGAGCCTCTCTGGTCTCCTTGCTGGAAATGAAAAAAAACAAAAAAACAAAAAAAATGTACATGCCTGGAGGTCAAAGGTCACACAGGAGGTTAAAGTTGTTGGGATGCAGCCGTTTTGTCTCTGCAGCTGAGTCAGAACTGAGTCAGAACATCACTTTCAGGTGTTGTGACATCTCTACGTGTTCTGTAGTGACACCAGTAATGTTCATATTCCTTCACGTCTGTGAGTACTGATGTGTGTAATGCCTTTAATGTTGATCTCTACATTAATCTTTTATCATCTAGATTGACTCACCTTAAAGAGACATCCACGGCTCCGAGGTGCTTCGCCTGCTCACATTCAACCTGCTCGTTTGCCTCTGACGAATACTGAACACGCGCACACACACACACACACACACACACACACACACACACACACACACACACACACGCATACATATTAATACACAAAATGAGTGCATACATTTACTCTCAGTCAGTGTTTGTTTAAGTGCCATATTTTTCCTGTAGTTGATCACACACTGAGGGGTTGAAACCACGAGGGAAAGGCCTTGTTTCCATCTTCTCCTTACACACTATTACAGGTTATCACCAAGCTGATGATGTGATGTTGAACTTCAGCTGATGATGATGATGATGATGATGCAGTCCAGAGTGTTTTCTGAAAGCTCTAAAGTTTGTTGTATCGGCTGAGCGCAAACAGCCTGAAGCCGATCCCGATGGACTCACCTTGTTGTGGGAGGGCGACCGGATCCCCTCTGGCACTTCGTTCTGTGGGCAGACAGAGCTTCAATCAGAATGATGCGAGTAAAGCTGATGAGACAGGCAAGGAGGAGGAGGAGGACGAGGAGGAGGAGGAACTCACCGGAGAGCAGGGCTTCACCGCACAGTCCCTCAGACCACAGTGGCTGCTGGCCTTCCAGAACGGACACGGCTTGTTCAGGTTCACCTGCGGACAACAAGAGCGGTTCATCCAAACGCTTTGTGTGTGTGTGTGTGTGTGTGTGTGTGTGTGTGTGTGTGTGTGTGTGTGTGTGTGTGTGTGCCGTGTCTGACCTTGTAGAACCTGAAATAGTCGGACTCCAGTAGAGTTTGAAGTTTGGGGAACAGTTTGTCGTTGTTGAAGCCATCGATGGTCTCCACATCACAGGCGCAGTCCTCCAGATCTCCTGTGACCTGCGTTGGATGGAAAAACACAAACACACGGATTATCATCTTCTGAGCATTCATCTGAGAGAAACTGAACTTTATCTACAGGATCCGCATACACCAACAATTTAAACTGGCACTAAGACAGAAAGCAGCTGGCAGTAATAATGGCAAAAGAAAATAAATAACACCGGGTTGATTTCCAGTGAAGTCTGAGCTGATCACTGGGGTCATTTGGGAGTCATTTCAAAATAGATTTCAAATACATTGCTGCTTTATATCACCAAGTTACCATGAAACTGGAACCTGTAAAAAGAAGCGTTACAGACAAGTTATGGAGAACTGACCGAACAGTATCGGGCCAATGGGTTTACTTTCAGGTCTAATGTGCACCTTTCATTAATCACACATATAAAACAACGTAAAATGAATTTCTCTCTTCATGTTTGACACCCTGATGTGGTTGACTCTTTAGTGGAGGTGGCTGTCTGGTCTCCAGGTGATCTTTTTCTTTCTTTTTCTTTTCTTTTCTTTTTTTTTTTTTTTTTTTACACCTGTTGCCTATTATAGGCACACAAAACAGGCATTGACCTTTTACTGTGACATTTTAACAGAACAAAGTATATGTCTTATACTGAGTGTACAAAGTGCCGATACAACAGAAAGAAAAGCAAAGTTCATGATGCGGGTCAGTGAGTGACAGCAGCGGCCCACCTGACAGAAACACCTGCCGTCTGCTGATCCTGACGCCTGGAGGAGGAGGAGGAGGAGGAGGAGGAGCGGGGCGACCACCAGCTTCATCGCGACCTCTCTTCTTCTTCTTTCAAGAAAACTGTCAAAGTCTGTGTGTGTGCGCAGAGTGTGTGAGGAGAGCTTCACTTGCTCAGTGAGAGCAGCAGCAGCTGGGCGGAGGCGGAGATCTGATGTGTAATTTTGCTTCCTGCTCAGTGGCTTCCTGTCATTGCCAATCCGCTACGTGTGGTACGTGACCCGGTCGATCAGTCGCTGCGGTCAGACTCACATCACTCCAGTCTTCATCATCATGCGTTCATATTCAGACATGTTTAATCTGTTTTTAGGCTCTAGTCTTTTTTTTGTTCGTTTTTTAAACTGGGAGTGTTTTTTTCTTCCTGTTCGCTCCCAAAACAGTCCGACTGAAACCGCCAGTGTGTTAAATTATTTCACGGCAGCATCATGAGAGTAGTTCCAGGAGATTACAATGTTAACCAAAACCAAAACAAATGTATTAAGGCGTGTTTCCAGACGGACTCAGATCATGTTCCTGCTGTTTTAAAAGTTAGAGTTCATGTTGATGGATTCAGCTTTAAAAGTCCAGGTAACGCAGTTCAGTGAATGAGCCACTAGGTGGAGCTAAAACACTTTATTTACCTCCAGACATCCGGTTCACATGAACAGGGAGGACTTTGGTTTTTTCCACACATGTAACAATGATTTTTCTTTTCATCACTACTAACAGTAGGCTGATATTTACTGACTACAATGTGACCAGAATCTGCCAGAATGATAAGTGAAGAGTTTATGATGATAAAGAATTAAATTAATTGATTTTAAGAATTTAAAAAGTTTTTTTTCTTTCTTTTTCCTTTTTATTTTAATAAGCCAGCTGTAAAAGTACAATCAGAGTCTACATTTTTATAATAGGACTATGCTTTAACTTTAAGGGTGTCATTTGATAGTTTTTCCTGCAGAAAGACAGTGTTCACTGCAAAAACATAGTAATTTTCTGTAACTTGCAAAAGACATTACAGTCACCATTTTCTTTATCTAACTGTAAAAACTGTACTTTGACAATCGTATGTTATAGTTCAATTAAGAATTCTATAAGAAAAAACATAATTATTATATTATTATTATTATATAATTAAATAATTATTCAAAGATAATTACCTTGAAATTGCAGACTTTCAGTGTTTTTATTATCACATAAAAACATTAAAGCTGACAGTAGAATTAAAAAAGAGTGTGTACAGGGAAATTTAAATTTTTTGTTTGTTTGTTTGTCTTTGTATATATTAAATAGTTTAAGATTTCAATCTTTCATATGGTCCATATAACACGTGAGGTGTTGCACACATACCAGTTCAAAATACAGGTTCTTTACACAACATCTATTGTTCTTAAACTTTATTGGAGACGGTATGATATCGAGGAGTAAAATCTGAAAATGTAAGAATTAAAGCAAACTAAACTGGCACTATGTCTCAGTGGCAAACTGTACGGAAACAAAAAGAAAATTAAAGAAAAGAAAAGCTGAGGTGTCCCTGGTGTGCATTTATTTGAGGAGACCTTTTTCCTCATTGATGAAATACTTTAGTGATTCATGAATCATCACTGTGCCTTTCTTTGGTTTCTTTGACTGGGTCTCATAAGTCTTTCATTCATATATTCTCCCTTTCGTCTAGGGTCTTCTGCATTTTGGGGATTTGACCCCTCCAACATCCTGGAATGCTATGAGCTCCCTCTGCTGGAGGAAGTTCACTCAGTGGCTGAATGACTCCACTGAGAGCAGGAGCAACTAACAGGAGGGATAACAGGAAAAGACACTAACTGCATTGAAACTCACTGGAGGGTGAAGAAATCAGTGGGAGAGGTCGAGGGAGAGTCAAGATTGATGTAAAAAAAAAAAAAAAAAAAAAGATCTAGAAAGGCCATTATTTTGGCTGCTCTGTTTGTTATGTATACCTGCATTTGACCTTCAGAATACAGTGCAGATGTATAGACTGACAAAACAAAGATGAAGAGTACAATGGTATATATCGTTAAAACTGATCTAGGCGGCTTCTATATGCTTATTAAAATGTAAAAAGAATTGCTAAATTTATTTGTAAGAAAAATAATCTTTATCTTCAAGGTCCGTCATACAGCCATCTGACAATACTCAATAATACCCTCCAGTAGTGTGCGGTGTCAGAAGTATTCAGTCAAGTAAAAGTAGGTGTACTACTGCATACAGTACAATATCTGGTGAGAATATTACTTTGGTAAAAGTGAAAGTCACCCATACAGATATTACTCGAATAAAAGTCTTAAAGTGTCTAATATAAAGTCTACTCAAGTATCCAAAATGAAAGTTATACATATATTTACACATAGTGTTTACTATGGGCTGACTGATTACCATGTCCGGCATTCAGGATTTTCCTTATTATCATAACCAGTGTCACTGACTTATTTGTCTCTGATGCAGCATGCAATCTGCAAAGTAACTAGTAATTACAATGATCAAACTAAAATTACAATATTGGCTTCTAAAATGTAGTGATATGGGAGTATAAAGTAGCAGAACATTTTTTTAAAAATTCAGTAAAGTGCAAGTAAGTCAAAATTGTACCTCAGTAGAGTACTTGAGTAAATGTACTGAGTAACAGTCCTATAGTCAGTACAGTCAGTATACAGTCTTCCTCACTGGAGGCCTATATACTGTAATTGGTAACTTAGTAGTAATTTAACCGTGTTGTGTTACTCAGTTAGATTATCTGAATAATTCTACAACTGCATCCAGGTTAAGTTACCATAGAGCAAAGACATTTAAGGTGGAGTGGGAACTTTACTATGAATAGAGTTCATCATATGTTTTGAAATGTAAAATTATGTTCGACAAAGTACTAGTAGCCTGACTAAAGCGATGACCTAACTGTAGTTGAGTAAAAAGTATAATAATTCCATCTGAAATGTAAGGTAGTGGAGTAGAAGTAGAAAGAAAGGGGAAATGGAAGGCCTGAAGTAAAAGTAAACTTTCCAGTAAACTTTGTACTTTCCACCGCTGCTCAGGACAGTATGTGATGTTTAAACATCGATCTCCATCTCTGCAGACTTTATTAACAATGGAAACATTTCCTTTTCTTACAGTTTCGTCCCTCCTCTCCCCCTCCTCTCTTTCTCCTTCTCTCTCTCTCTATTTTGGTGCTTCCTCGCGCTGCCAAGCCCCTGACGTAATGCTCCGCTGTTAATGATTAGCATGTGGAAACGAGCAGCGCGAGCCTCCCTGCGTCAAGGCCTCCGGAACGTAGCCGGAAGTTGACCGGTACTGCCTTCAAAATAATAGCGCTGATTTTTTTTTTCACCAAAATAGTAAGATTAAAGATTTAGTTCACGTTTTCATTTTTATTGTTTTGAATGTGAATATATATTATATACCATGATCACTTTAGATTCATATATATATATATATATATATATATATATATATATATATATATATATATATATATATATATATATATATATATATATGTCTTGTTGTAGGCCTAATGTTGCATATATGTAATCTGCTCTCTTAAAGAGATTTCCTGGGCCACAACTATAAAAATTCCTTTGCAATGTCTGATTCTAATGCCAAATGCCACAGTTTTATCAAATAACACAAAAGTGTTTCACAATGGGAAATTGTGATTATTTATTGTAGTTTTTTTGAGGTCTGTTTCTTAATCCTTTTATAATTAATTACATATCTTGTATTTGCATTCTCTGCATTTGCAGTCTTTCCGAGGCCTACTAAAATCGTTACAGGACAATTTGCTTCGGGATAAATGAAGTTCTCTCTCTCTTATCTTATCTTATGTTATCTTATGTTATCTTATCTTAATCTTATCTTAATCATATTAAATTTGTTATAGGATGACATGATCTTGTAGAATATTTTTTTTAGTAAAGACTCCATCTTAAAATACCACTTTACAATAATCTACATTATAGTTACTTGAAGGAATGTGCATAAATAAATAAATACATACATACATACATACATACATACATACATACATACATACATACATACATACATACTTGAACCAAGTCGCACTGCAGGGCTTTATTTTGAAATCTTCGACACAGGAAGTTACACCCGGTGTCCCGTATGGCTTGACCGTGGTGCTTTGGAGCAGAGCAGCAGAGCAGTCAGTCTGCTGGGGAGAGTCAGAAGAAAAGTTAGTCAAGATGGCAAACCCCACAGACCCGGAGTGAAGGGGCACCGCTCCCCAAAAAAGCTGAGCCTGTCGCCCGTCCTGAGATAACCCAACAATGCTAACTGCGCCAGGAGGTAAGAACCACCCAGCACATTACATCTAACCGTCTCTTTCACAATTCACACATTCAGACTGAAGTTTCTTAAATCTTCTTTTCGCCGTTTTGTCCACTCTGCCTTTGAGCTTGACTATTTAACAAAAAAACAAAAAACAAAACCAAACAAAAAACAAAAAAAAATCAAAGAAAAAAATCCGAACCAGCCGTCATATTGAAACCGTATCTTACCTTATCTAACCAGTTATCCAACGCCTTTCCATTGAAATTAATAGCGACGGTTACTGGGAATTCATAGCCGTCAATGTTTAGTCTTTAGCTAACGGTGTTGGGAACTTTGCTAACGTTAACTTACATCAAAGTCGCAGTTCTTACACGACTGGTCCTTGGTGAAGTTAAAGATAGATATGAAAGTGGATACAGACACAAACAAGGTTATAGTTATACGTTTTTCTTTGTACAAGCTGCTCGCTCACTCTCTCTCTCTCTGTCTCTCTCTCTCTCTCTCACACACACACACACACACACTCACTCACTCACTCACTCACACACACACACACACACATATCCGCCAACGGTCATTCCCTGTGTGCTGATGAAGCAAAGTGACAGTTTTAGACAGCGGCTAACGCTCAGCCCTCAAACCTGGAGTCCGCTCCTAGCTTACTCTTCGGTGTTTCTTCGGCTAAAAAATCACCACCACCATAACTGCCTATCCTTGGTTTGAAATTCAGCTGTTTTTTTAAGACTAGTAACTTGTCATTAAAATAACGGAGGGAAGTCGCTGCTAACGTCTCTTCAGCTCACGACCCTGCCAGCGGCCGCCGTCGATAACCCGGCGTCCTTTCTTTGGAAAATTCCGGGATGCAGCGCCACTACTACCGACAACTGTATTTTTAGGAATGGGTGGATACCAAAAGCGAAATTTATTATTTTTGTCTCGGCGGTGAATGCCACAAGCCTATGCGCATAAGCGACGGCGAGGAGGCGACCTATAAATGCATGTATGAGTTTTTTGAAGGCTGTTCCCCCCTATTGCAGCAACACAAAGTCTGCAGAGGTGAAGCAACAGGGAGACTGTCGCATTTGTAGTCGTGCTGTCTTAAAAGTCATTGCATATGTATGAAAGGGAGGGAGACAGAGAGCCCCAGAGAGCATTGTCTGTTAAATGTGGGTCCCCCTCCTCCTCCTCCTCTAACTTCTAACATCCTCCTGCAGGCATAGGAGGGATTCCCTGAAGAAAAAATGCCCATGAGGCTGAAGCTGATGTGACACAGACTGTGCTGGAAGAAAGCTGACTCATCAAATAACAATTCCTCTGGGAGCAACTAAGCAGCATTGAGCAGCTCATACACCCCTCATGCCGAGCTAGAAGAGCACCTCACAGCACCCCTCCTTCTCACAAAGGAACGGAGATTATCAGACAGGAGACAAGGGTGAATAAAACCCCTCCAGCAGGAATATATCCCACACCAGCTGTGGGCGAGACACCAGAAGGCCTGCTGTCCTAGCGAAGAACAGAGCTAAGAATGGCATCACAGTGCTTCCGCTGAGCCTCACCAACTGTGTTAAGAGACATCAACAGTCAGCTGCTAAGACCACCGCCAATCTTCCTATCGGTTTCACCCAAACCACCGGTATAAAGTTTGGGGGAGGTTGCTCTCTGCTCCCCACGCCTTTCAGCCCAGCCCGGCACCACCACAGTCTGTCAGCCTTCACCCTGCCTTGCAGACCATGATGTTTCGCGATCAGGTGGGCGTGCTAGCAAGCTGGTTCAAGGGGTGGAACGAGTGTGAGCAGACGGTGGCTCTGCTGTCCCTGCTGAAGAGGGTGAGCCGGACCCAGGCCCGTTTCCTGCAGCTGTGTCTGGAGCACTCCCTGGCCGAGTGCACTGAGCTGCAGGTCCTAGAGGGAGAAGCCAACAACCCAGGTAAGACAGCTGCACTTTCATCTGCTACGTCATCCACTACGATCTAATGAAGATGCATTTAATTGAAAGACCAGAGTCAATCAGTCTGTTTTGTAGAGATAACTTTTTATATTTTCATTTTAGTTAGGTCTTATTTTGAGGGCTTTTAACAAATTTATCCCTGCTGGATAATGATGTTGCTGTAGTTAGTGGTGATGGTGTTCACTCCTAGAAACCACTGTTCTCACAATATAATATAACGTGATGTGTTGCCCACGATAACAGAAGCAGTAACTCACGATACCTGATAAATTGACCTCAACTTAACTATGTTCAGCCTCAGACGCTTTAAACAAAGTTAGTCTGCTAGCTATACTGAGGAAGCTAAGCTAAGAAATTACAAATAACAATGGCATGGTGAACAGAGAAATACACTGTGACCTGCAGAAGTTAACACTGCTACGACCAGTTCAACAAGGCATCTTGGGTTCGCCTAACTTGGCAGGATCAATAAAAAAATTGTACATTTTCATTTTTTCTCCCATACGTCACAAACTACAACACCTCATCCATACTGGCAACTCTGACAGGGTACACTACTCTTTTTATGCTCTCTGTTAGGATGCCTTTTAAATCACGATGTTACAATACCACAGGGCTCAGTAGTCGATGACTGCCACTGGTGATGGACCAACCTTACTACTAGGAACTGGTAGCTCTTGTTACAGAGGAGTATATAGTCTTTCCCTTTCTTGTCTTCAAGCAGTGCATTTTTCACATTTCAGTAGTGCAGTTTAATGCGAGGTTGAAGCAGTAGTTAGTAGCCCCTTTCACACAGGAGAAGATGCATTAATACTGCAGTGGCAGTTCAGAGATTTATTTTCATCAGATACAGTTGGTGGGTTAAAGTTTTTTGCCAGTGACAGATGCTGTTTTTCAGGCAGAAATGTGATGAAGAGTTGGTAGAACCGGCGGGAGGACAGACACTTCTCCACTTACATCTGTGGTATTGTTTTCCTCATAGAAGTTGCCAAAGACAGTTACAGTTACTAAATTACTTTTGTTTGCTCATGTAACATTGCTTTGTTGGACATTTCTCTTTATTAAGTTGAGTGAGGGACCTGTGAAGTTAACCAACTGTCCGATCGACACGCCCTAGATATGCACAGCCGGCTTATCCATTCACACTGGTTTGGTTTGCCAATAATGCACCGCTAATACTACCTCCAGTGGCGGATAAGCGCCGGAGCAAAATTTCACCCCTCGCCGCCTCCGAGAGATTCCCACTGAGACAGACGCGGGGAATTGATGCAGGATCCCCGCATCCAAATGGCAGCGTGAATGGGGCTACTGTCATGTAACTTCTGCTCCAGGCAGCATCACGTTTTGTTTTCTGATCAGACAGAGAAACACCGTAGTTAAATTCACAGATCTAACTACATCTTTTATTTTTTTAGATTTTAAGGACATATTTTCCCAATGGAACTGTTGTCCCTGACCATGAAACAAACACAGGAATCACACACACATATAGGCACAGGTCTAATTTTCTGTCCAAATTCCTTCAGATCCATCAAGAGTTAAAAAAAAAAAAGCTGAATCATTGATGTTATGAAACTGTGCAAATTGTTGCGCTGCACTGTAGCCAGTCAGTAAGCGATTGTGGAAGGAGGTTAGGGTCGCGTATAGTGTTGGCTCAGCTGGCACTGTGGCTGGCCGGAAACGTCAGTCAGTCAGTCAGTCAGTCAGTCAGTCAGTCAGTGTGCCAGCCTATAGCGTTGTAGCGCTCCCTGGGTTGGTATCGCGCCAAAGCAGCCAAGGGGGGCTCTGGGTTTTGTTGCATCAGACTGCAGCGTGGCCATGGAAACAAAAACCTTGGCAACCAACTGGGCTCATGAAAAATAGAAAGAAGTGCTGTTGCTGCGATGGAGAGCAGGCGTCTATGTGTACCTATGGCAACATCTGCATGCAGTAACACATCTGATGGCTTACACTGGGGTGACATAATGGCCCTGCCCTGCAGTGACACTCACACATTATGTAGAGTTTCCATTAGGGTTTACTATGGGCAGTGGCTGCACTTAATGCAGGCCGATCTTTGTTATTATTTAATATGACGATGGAGACATCAGAGCACACCATATGAAGTTTCCTCATCCGACCCCTCCTAAAGTCAGACTGGCTCATACTGTCAGAGATCAGAGCAGATTGATGTCATGGGCAGGCAGTGGAGGGTGTGACGTCTTCTTACTACTCAACAACAGGTTATTTTTTCTACATTTTTGAATACTGTGCTCCATGTGTGAGTCAAAGAGATACTGTCTTGTGGTAATACTCGAGTCACGAGTCACAGTCATATATCACTCTTATATTCTGTGTGGATCGTGATTTTCCAGCTAACAAACACTGAATTATAGTAAGATGGAAATTTACCAAATAAGGAATGTGTCAGTGGATGGAATAACATGTAATGAAAAGCTCTGAGTTAAGTAATAATTTCACTTGTAGCTGAGATTGGCATTTAGTGATTTGCGCAACACACACACACACACTGAACAGGTTGGATGGCTGTAGATTTGGAGGCAGTTGTCAACATACATTTAACCTGTCAGATTGCATGTATTTATAAAAACATACCAGTTTCCCCATTGAGATTGATAAAGTGTTAACATCAACATCATCATTTTTTTTTGCAAAAGGTGCCTTTTGTTTACAAACAGTATTTTGTATCCCTGAAGCTATGTAAACCAAACTAAGCATCTGCATTGCATTGCATAGTAAACATCACATGTTGGTAGATCCACGGGACATGAGTTGTGTGCTAGTGTGCTTGTCTTTCTTTTTCTTTTCTTTTTTTTTTTTTACACATTTTTGGCCAGTAAGAAGAGCCTGTCTGCTTCCTCTGGCTTGAGACATGCCCCATTGTGGCTTCATAGCACAAACCTGGGGCCGAACATTTTCAGCATGTGGATGAACCTCTGGCTTTTCCACTGTACATACAGGCACCATATCTTTAGCAATATGCAATGTGACTGCACCCGTTAAAGCTGTCCACGGGACCCTTTCCTCTCATACGGGACACAATGATTGAATGATTCCACTAATGGTGGAAGCGTTAGAGTGGGTGTTTGTGGGCTGCTGCGGTCTTGAACATCTTAGAGTGAACAACAAGTGTCCCACTCTAATTCATGCATCTGTTTGAGAGGCTGAAATAAATGGGTTGGTCCGCTGCCTTTAGTTGTAACAGCCTTTTAACAAACTTTTTTGATAAAATCTTTTTTTGTTTGAGGTCTGATGTTACAAAATCAAACTGGTGAGGAGACGGTGCCTTTTTAGGAACGAGCTCTTCGCTTGCTGCCATGTTGTTTGTTTCTCTGTGGAAAGTCATTACGGATAGAGGGCAATGCCCACTATGAACTACGGGAGCCCATGGGGAGGCTTAGAAAGTTAAAGAGAATATCAATTTTCATTTTTTAAAATTGTCCTAAACTACAAACTCGAATTAATTGATTTTACCAATTTAACGCCCAGCCCTAATATGAACACATTAGCAAGTCTAGTGCAGCAAATAATTTTGATAATGCTTGTCATTCCGTGGCCTAGTATCATTACAATTATGAACCAAATTCTCTTTTATAGTAGTAATTTTTTACCTGTTAACACCTAACTTTCTTCATGGCAAAAAGATAAAAATCATGTTTGCTGAAGCTAGATTATTCCCAAACAAAACTACAGGATCCTTTTCCTGTTGTTTCAGTCAGTGTCTTATAGTGAATTTTTTGTCAGCATTAGAGCTAGTGTTATGTTTTACTTTGTAGAGTCATGAATAACTGTAGCAGTTTGAATAATTTCCTCAAACATTAAAAGCTGAGAAAAATCAGATCACTGACAAATTCACGATGAAGTCTTAGTGTCTCTCTAGATTAGATTTAAGGTCCACACCGCTGAGTTTTCTCCCACCTGTGACAACGTGTGTTCACTTCCTGTCTGCTGATTCAGCTCAGTAACGTGGAATCAGCAGGTCGTTTCAGGGCTGTAGACTTCACGTCAGAAGGCATGTTGCTGAGAAGAGGGAGATTGAGAAGGTTGTCTGGTTACGTGATCCCTCTGGTATGTTGTGGTCGCTTGTTGGAGTGCTTATGTGGTAAGTAAGACGGATATATTGAGCCTGCTATTTTACAGGGCCAATACTGATCTTGTATTGATTATTGAGTATTTTCCAGTAAGCAATTATTTTTTACCACAGCTATACAAGGAGCACATAAGGCCTAAAGTAGCATATTAGATTTTTAGTTTTTCTTGATGCATTTCTTAAAAGTTAAAAGTTGTTTTGTCGTCATTAAAAGATTTTCTGCTGTTCCTCAGACTTTTCTAGGACAATAAAGAGAATAAAATCCATAAATAAAATAAATTCAAAAAATGTGTAAATCCATATGACTTCAACCTTTTCTTAGACTATGAGCCTGTCATGTACAATTCTGTTGTAATACTGTAATACTTTCAGTATGATTTGGTGATGGTACAGGCTGTTAAAGGGTTAACATGCAGCTGGAAGTCTTGGGCTGAGTGGAAAAGCGCAACTATTTGGAAAGCGGTGTACAAATGAATGGAATCCTCAGTGACCTACTTCTCTCAGCGGCTGAGAGGCTGCCTTGTTTTGGGACCCAGTGAGTGATGCGACTTCATTTGCGACTTGAGATGCAATCGAAATCAAAGGGGTCACTATCGTGCTGAAAGATAGGCGGAGCTGCATCACAGTGGATTTATTTTTATTGTAGTGTTTCATGTTATTTTTAGACTGTCGCGAGGAGAATGGTTGTTCTTAAGAGTTCAGCATTTCATTCTGAACAACTCAGTACTAATGTAGAAATGCAGCATTTTTGCAGTTTTCCATTCAGGCCTAACCTTAAGTCAACAAAGTACAATAATCCATGCCAAATCACTTCATTTGAATGTTTTGAAGTTTAAATCTTTGTTTTCTGCTGTGATTTTTAACAGTAGTAATCTGTAGCCTTCAGTATCTGTTGTAGTTATTAAGGAATGTAACTTCCTTTTTTCCTCCCCCTTTAAGGAGAACAAAACTTCTTTTGAGACAATCCCAAGAGGGACAATATCAGATCAAGTTGAGAGGACATGAATAGTGGCCAGAGTGCTGTCTGAAGGACAGCACACACACTCACACACATACACACTCAAACTGGGTGTAGGGTTAGCATACAGGGTGGGGTTAGTACAGGACAGTGGGGCTGGTGTTCTGAATGACTAACTTCATTTTCGTGTGGTGTGGTGTACTGCCGACCTGGCCTGCACGGCTGTTTGAGCTGGATGGAGGCAGGCAGGATTAGATATGTACAAGCAGCTGTGTTGAAGAGCTAGAGGTGACAGGGACACAGCTCTGTTTGGGTGGAGTGTAATTATTCACATACACATCATACAGTATGTACTGTCTTTATGGTGTTCATTAATGAGAAAAGTCTGAGCTGAACACTATAAGAGAGATGGGTTTCTGACAGCCGAACACAAAGGCTTAGTCCTTCTTCTCATGAAAGAATTTTCCAAAGCATATAAATAGAAGAACATTTTATTTACACCTGGAAGCACCAAATCTTCTGAAATGCCAGGATTATACAAAGGGTGTGATGGTGGTGCTGGTGGGGGGCTGACTTCAGTGGAGAATTTGAATCTGAAGAGTTGTTAGAAACTAGGTCAGAACATGACTCCCAGCTAAATAATCACTTTTCATAGAAGCTACCGGCACTATCTTTGCGTGTAATATTGTAGAGGGGGAGGAAAAGCCTACCTCTGCATTTGTCAGTGTGTAAAATGACTGACATGGAGGTAAAGTCTGCATTGTATAATGACTAATATTACTCAGTGAATTCTTGTTAAACTAAGGTCTGATGAAAATCTGGGCTGGAAATCAGCATTCCCGGCTGAGGCGGTAAATGGTTCCGGTACTGGGGATACTGTCTAGGAATGTGGGCACGTCGGAGTACACTTGAGTCAGGCACTCAGCAAGAGTTGGACTGGGGCTTTTCCAGCGTGGGGGGAAAAAGACACAGTGGAAATGGAAAACTGATTCCACCTTCAGTGGAGCTAAGGTCTCCTGAGTACACCGCGGTATGGGAGAGGGGAGGGTGAGAGGAGGAGGAAGGACGGGTGGGGCGAAGAGGGGAAAAGATGAAGACTCGAGAATACTGGTGCCATTTACAGCTAAAACTCATTCACCACTTTCTCTGCCTTGTTTGACTTGCCCCAAGTTTTTTGTTTCAGTTTCAAGTATTGACTTGTTTTTGTAAAGCTTCCATAGTTAACACCTGTTTAAAAAAGTAAAATGTTTTTCAGTTTGTTTTTCCTTGGAGGCGACTTCCAATTCTTCCCCATGAGGCATCTGGTAATAAGTATCAGAAAACGAAACGTAACATGATGAGTACTGATACAACACTCTGAACTGATAAAACTGAATGTTTGACCCAACCCAAATTACTTAATTTCATGATTTAAAGCAAGACACCAGTTGGCCTTCAACTTGTATCTAATGTAGTTGACCTGCTCTGCCACAGTGGTACGTTTATCAATATTGGCCCCTATAGAGATAGAATTTCAAAGCGGAAGTGTTCTGATTTTTCACACACTCATACAAGCTTTATTTGTCAACATCATTTGTGCCTCTCTGAATGTCTCATTGGCCATTTTCTCAAAGAAAGGGAGAGAGAGACAGAGAGAAAACTCTTGTCTCGCTCCAAACTATTTCATCGCACCCACGCATGAGCAAACAGTTTATTTCTGGAAGTTGACGGCGTGTTCTGTGAACTCGTACTGAACCTCAGGAATGGGGACAGACAACCTGCCAAAACGACCAGAGGGGAAAACGAAATAAAGCTCGTCTTTTCCCCTCTGCCTCTAGAGCAAAGGCCCTTTCTTTTCAGCTCTTGCCTCCTGATGTATGAGTGTTTTCTGTGTGTGAAAACAAGAGGATGGACTGAAAGTCGGCCTGAGGCCTAACTGCCTTAGGACAAACTGCCAAAGAACTCCACGCTGATGGAAGCTACTCGAAGCCTCAGACATGTCAAGCTCTTGATATCTCTGGGGCGGATGAAGTGTCACTGATAGCTTGGATTATGCAATCAAGTGCCTCATAAATCCATGAGGTTTAGTTTCTAACTGAATCCTTCTGTACTTTTTTATTACTTTGATCCCAGCTTTGCTTTCCCCAGCCAGTTGGATTTCTGCTCCATACATGTATCTGTGTATGTTTATACCTGGCCTCAAACTGAAAGGCGAGCTATCATCAGTTATGATTGAGTAGCCAGTCTAGTAGTGCTAAGACACTGTTTCAAACAGACCGAATACACACTGTAAAATTTTTCGGCTGGTGGATGAAAGGTTTTAACCATACACAAAATTAGTAGTTTGTAACATTATGTTGCTTTTGGTCCTGAAAAGGTTGTTTTTTGTGTGGGAGGGGAAGAAGAAAAACATTGATGTATTATTAAAGTTGACAAACACTACTACAACGCTCATTGGCCACTAAGTATCTGAGTATTTAAATAGAAAAAAAGTAATATGTCAGAATATCTATGACCTTATTTGACAACTGTACACACAACATTATAGCAGAGCTCAACCACTCTGATCAGCAATATACACTCTACTCTGCAGTGTTGGTTGTTTGTTCAGCCCAGTCTAAATCTTTCAGTGAGAGGCTGGTTGAATGTTGAGGAAAGGAAAGGAAAGACTGCAATGATCCTTCTGGTCTGTTTTAGTCCACCACTGGTAGTAGACACATGCCATTGATGCCATCTCATTTGAATTGAATGTTTGATGTTGCTAATTCTATAGACATGTTGCTTGATGTGGTCAGGGAACCTTGTTAGCACAAACCCTCAGTCAGATCCATTATTCTTCATCCAACACTGTCCAGTAGTCCTGCTTTCTACAGGAAAACAGTAACGATCCAAAACAAAGGATCTAAATGACATGGGAGGGTCTTAACATTTACTATACCAAAGGTAAAAGCCTTTTAGCCAGCACTAGCGTGATTAAGCTAACAAACGACTATCATTGCACCATCGCATCAAATTTTAACTGTGACTGCATGTTCTGAGACCTGAACTGTAATAAGAGCGTGTGATAACCTAATAAGACTAATAAGAGTGGAATGATTTGGTTTTTAGCACCCTCAATATGTTCGTTTAGTTAGAGCTTTAATGAATTATGATCGTATGAAGTCAAGCGAGTTTGTCTGGAAAATTTGAAATAGAGTAATTCAGCGTTAGTCTGTGTACAAATATAATTCAAGGTTGAAAACACCATCTTGTCTCACATCTTCTATTAGTAACAAGAGAAGACATGACATGATTCACATACATCTGTGTGTGTGTGTGCATAGGTTTGAAAGTAAGTGTGTAAGAGAGAACGAGAGAGGGTGAGAACAGGTGAGGGATACCAGTTTCATAGATGACCAGTCAGTCTCGTCCTGACCAGACCAGACATACAGGCATATAATGTTTCCACATATAGCCCCCCAGACCCTCAGCCCAGCCCTTCCCTGCCCCCTCCCTATTCTCAGGCAGCTGGCTGTGCTGTACAGTACACTTGTTGTGTAAGAGTCTGTCCAATCTCAACTGTGCAGACCTGATCTGTGAGCAGATCCGTACAGAGAAGGCAGCAAATAAAATAAGTCTGATTTTAGAACAAGGAAGAAACTGAGGAGCTATTGCTTATCTAATAATCATAGCCTGTGGTCATTGACCAGTGGGACTAAATTATGAACATGTGGCTGGCATTTGAAAACAAACATAATTAATGAACACTAGAGGTGGATAAGATATCGAAAATATCAATGCATTGCAATATATTTTTTCCCAATTGAATATCGATTCAGAAAATCCTCTAAATCGATTTAGGCAAGCAGCGGGCCTCGACCACCCGCTGTCCCTCACCGGACGCCTCTCAGTCCCCGCCTCCAGCAGCTGGAAGCGTCTCGCCCGCGACCTCGCTCGAGGGTTGGAGGGTGATGCGCCGTGGAAACACCGTCGGAGCTGCGGAGGCGGGTAGCAGATGTCTGACGCACTGCTCTTTCGGAGACTGTAAACTCCCAGCACAGCCGGTCTCACCCTGGCCACTGCACCGTGCACCCCCCATGTGTGTCAAGTCGGAGGGCGGAGGGACCGCGGTTATGTCTATGTTTATGTCAGACAAAAATGTGCCATACAGTCCCAGAAACAATGGCATTATCACAGCTTAACTATGGTTGCACTATTTTATATTCAGACACATTGTGTGCCTCGAACTAGAACTTCCTAGAGGAAAGATTTATAATTTAAGATTACTTTTTTTAATTTAAAAATTATCAACAGGTACCCTAATTAATTATTTGTTTATTACTACTTATTACTGAATTGAAATCAAAGCATTTATATCAGTACTGAATCAAATCAATATTGAATCGAATTGCGACCTAAATAATCAAAATCGAATCGTGAGGTTCTTAACAATACCCTGCACTAATAAATACCTCTCTCACAGTGCCAATGAACTCCTGTTATTCATAAAATAGAAAAAATAAGAATAAAATGAAAAAAAAATTGTTGCTGTTATGTAGGGACATTTTTGGTTTTCCAGCCTATGGCAGGTGAGCCAAAACCTGAATGTGAAACTCTGCTTCAGTCTCAGCTGTGTCTTTGAGTGTCCTCCTTGTCCTCACACTAATGGACCGGAACTGTTGAAACACAGAAAGGCAGCGGCAATCTCGATCTGGACACACTGTTGGCCGTGACAAACAGTGACATCAGCAGAACCAGCCGATGGGAGACCCTCATGGCAACAGTTGCCATGATGGCCGTACAGTCTTTTAATCCCCATTGGGAGGAAATTACCTCATGCAAAGCAGACTCCTCCAGGAAGTTCTGTCCACTCTCTGTTTCTAATTTTTCCAAGATGCTCTCTCCTAAGCCGGGTGTCAGTTGATAACTTATTAATCACTGTTCTGGAAAAATAGATTTAGAAATAGAAACCAGCCTGACTCAAGTCTTTGAGATAAAAACTTTTGGGATCTTGGTACATCAGAGCATTTTATTTGTTTGCACCAATCTTTGACTGATATGGGTCAGACTGAAGACAGCCTTCCAACCTTACAAACCTTATTGGGATATAATTTAATCTCAATTATTTATATACTTTTTTCTCGTCAAAACATCTGAATAAGGAATTGACAGTTCTTTTTTCTGAATACAGATGCAGCAGTTAAGCTCGTGGTGACCTAAAACTGAATACTTGAACCCAAGCTACCCCAAAATGTATTACTAGTTGTTAGACTACCGCACACCTTCAGTGATGAGGGAAGGTTGGAATTTTGGTTAATAAGAAACTGTCAATAAGAATTGAATGACCAAACAAACAATTACAATATACATCCTTATCTACAGTGCTGTAGTATTTGCTTGTGTAAGTTGTTGGCTACAAAGTTTGATCATATTATTCGTTGCACCCTTTTTACTGTTTGTCCACAGCACCTAAATCCTAAATATATAGACAAAATAGCATTGAAACCCAGTAGGTGCGGATTATCAAAGATAAATATTTGGTTTGCAGCTTGCCTAAATTTTATCAAGTTTCGTGATGGTCGTCCGCAGTTCAGTTTGCTTTTCCCACAGTGTAAAACCTGAATTGTGAATCAAAGCGCTAGTTGGACATGTCAGAGAACGATACAATTGGCTGTCATCTTTAACTACTGATCAACTTCAGTGAAAGTAGAGTAGAACTATCACTGCCTCGGGCTTAGTGCTGTGCAATATGGACAAAATGTTATATCCTGACATAGCTTATTTTATATCCCGATAACGATATATATCCTGGTGTGTCTTTAAGTGGTAGAAAAGATTAGACGTGTTCAAGTTGCTAGTAGCAACTTGTTGGCAGCATGTTTTGCAGATTACCGTTATCTGGTCGGTCTCTGTCTCTTCAAACCAAACCCAAATGATGGAATTCTGGTTCCCCCTTTTCGGCACAAATCTTCTTGTGGTTCTGCTTCTGTATGGGCGTCTGATGTAACATTACTTGTAATGTTATTTTCGTCTTCTATTGCGCTCTCCTCCATCTCCGCCATGCTGCTTTGCCTCTGTATTCTCCCAAGCGACCAGAGCCGTAAACGAGTCCTTGCGGGTGACGTAAAAATGCTACAATACATACGCCTTCATATAATTAAAATTTTGAGATCCAGCAGTCATCCCGACGTTGAGTTGTGCTTTACACAGTGTATTAAATCACAACCATAGTGTACGTTAACGTTAGTGTAGCAACAGTGCTAAACAAGTAGCCTACACGTTAAAATTATGATATGAACAACAGAGGGTTATATCCTACGGGAGACATTTTTATATTGCACTATGATATATATCGTAATATCGCACAGCTCTACTCAGGCTGTTGTGCTGTTTGTTTTTCTGAATGGACCGGTGTGTGTGTCTGCACTGTATTTACTGACATGGTGTCACAGCTGGATGCTCAGGCTATATCCCTCAAGCTGTGGACAGCCATGGATGCGGCGTAAACCGGTTGTCTCTCACTCACACATTCCACATGACACTCGAATATGCATCACAAGCTGCAGTTAAACATACAAGCGCTTTATTGCATCAATGGCCCCTACACACAAACACACTCTGTAGGAGTTTCTCAGCCTGAAAGAGCTGTAGACAGTAGGCATTCTTGACAAACTAGTCAGTTATATGTTGTTACCACACGCTGAGCCACAAAGCTGCTCACAAAAGTTGGTCAGTTGTTATCAAACTGGCGATACATTTTTCACCAGTTTTCAGCATATGTTGACTAAAATGTTTATAGTCCACAGATGTGAAGTTCTGTCTTTTATTCCTGTCATGTTAGAAAAGGCATTTAAACATTTGACAGACGACATGAAGCTGACAATCTATCTGTAGCAAGGGTTCAATGGTATGAATAAATGAATGAAGTAACTGCTGTGATAGGAGAAGGACCATTCATTATATCAAAAGTGCACAATGTTGATATGATGACAAGGTGTAAGCCAGATTTCTCACCCTAGTTTTGTTGCCTTTTTATTTTTGTATAAAGGGCAGGGCAGTGCTGCATACTTGATAGTTTGTTGTTTTTATCTGTATGTTTAACTACTGAACTCCAACAGTGAGCAATCAAAGCAGGCTGGATAGCTACTGTGTCCCTTCTTTAAATAGCCTGAACCTTTCACTTTCTTTCAATCTTCTCCTGTCTTTGCCAGCTTGTTGTTACTTTTGTTGTTGTTTTGCAGACCGCAGCACTAAAACAGTTAGCAAAGACACATCCCTGTTAGGTTCACAAATATACTGGAAACAATTACACAAACCACATGACCAATACACTGACGCATGCATATGTGTGTGTGTGCACGCGCATTTTCTCTTTGTGTGTGTGTTCTCCTTCCTTCTGGCAGGTACGGAAATAAACCTTTCTTCCACAAAGGAAAATAATTATCATTCTTGTAAAAGGAAGGAAGGGGGGGGTTGAGTTGAGCGAGAGACAGAGAAATAGAGAGGCAGAGAGAGCGGCTGATGGGCCCCTGACTGCCATTTCCTTAAATAGAGTTTTGGGCTTCTCCAATCCAGCCCTGGCAGAGCAGAGGCTCACATTCCCAGCATAGCTGTGACTGCCACATTCAGAGCCTTCCCAACACTGGAGTGCTACGTCAACTTCCACAGGTAGACTGCAAATCATTAGCCCTACTTTCAGCCACCACCCTGCTTCCTCCAGACCTCCAACCACCAGTTACCACTACAGCAGGGGGGAAGAGGGGATGTTGGTGAAAGACTCGAGAGGAAGTGGGAAGAGATGGGGGTTGGAGTAAAGACTAGCAAAGAATTGTTCTCCATTCACACGGCAGCCGTGTCTTTCTACTAGGAAACCTCCCCCACTGCTGGGAAAAAAGATGAGACAATAAAAAACTATCATACTGCCTCTTCACTCACTTAAAACACACAAATTAGGGATATATTGAGTAGGAACAAGGAATCTTACAGGACAGAAACACAAATATGTGTGGTACAGATGCACAAAATGAACAGCTACAGTTATTTTTATGGTGAAATGAAATCCAAACTTGAGTTATTGTATTTGCTTTTGAAGGCCGTAGAAAAATTGTTCCTGTTGTTCATCTTTTTAGAGGCTCCTCCCCGTGTTAGATAAGAATTATTGTGTTGTATAGGTTGACTGGTTTTAGGTATAGGTTGACAGCAGAAAAACAATGTTTTTACTTGTTTAATCTTTTGCTATGATTGATGGGTGCTGTTATTGTTAATAGCCAATGTGCACGTGGTCCTTGAAAGTGTCTAAAGAGTTGTGTATTTGACCAAACATGATGAGGTTTAAACGACTGTTTAAATGAGTTGAGGATTTGAAGGTTAAAAAAAAAAACAAACAGATTAATGAATCACTGTAAGATGAACACAGGAGAAACCCTGTAATGGAGGGTTATGTTGATGTAGCAGCAGTGTAGCAAAGTAATATATATGTTTTTTTGTTTGTTTTTTTTGAGTTAGCAGACCTGGATGTAGAATCAGACATTGAGAAAAGTTCTCTGTTCTGATAGAGCCAAAAACCTACATGCTGGCGTGTACAGTAGCCATGTTGATGCTTTTCCTTTTCCTGTGGAAGGGAGACGCACGCACTGGCAAACATGTTGAAATCATCACCGGGCAGGTGCTTCCCACTTTATCTCCCACACACACACACACACACACACACACACACACACACACACACACACACACACACACACACACACACACACACACACACACACACACTCATCTTGGCCACTGTTTAAAACATTACACAGCATAAATAAATAAGACCCCAAGCAGAAAATACATACATTACACCTACTTTACACACCACATGCACAAAGAACCACACACAATGAAAATAAGAGATGTGCTTTAAATATTGTGTTATAAATTGACCAGGTGTCCTGGATGTAATGTAAGGCTACAATGAAAATATCTTCCTCTTCCTGTTCCATTATGGCTCACAGGAATGTCTTTCTCTATCCGTTTATTGAAGCGCTCTGGAGACACTGATAGATCTTTCACTGATTTCATTCAGCAAAAGTTACCCCTCTGATCTCATCAGTATTTCCTGTGGTTTAGTTCCCACATTTAACCTTTCTGAATTTCTTTTAATTATAGCTCCAAAGACATTATCATAAAATGTGTTTTGACTTTTGACAATAAGTTATTTCCTGCAGCATCCTCTCGCTTCCAAGCAGGAGGGTTTTACAGCCTTTAGTATTTTATAGAGCATGTCCAGGTATCCATTATGAGAGAGGAGTAGTGATGTGGCAGGAAAGCTTGGACTGACCCACTGGGTTTGGACACTGACCATTAAAAACAGTTCATATTGTCAGTTCAATCACAAGATCTTTTTAAGCGTTGCCACATACAAACAGAACACAGAAATATGACATGGCAGCCTATAGTCTTGACTCAAAGTCCACGAACTGTAAACCAAAGTGGAGAAGGTCGAGTGCCCTGTTTGTCCCTTCTCTTTGCTTGTAGCTCCAGTGCTGGGCAAAAGCAAATTCAGCAAAATTTCACTTAAGCTCCTTTACTGCTGTCCAGTGTGATCACTTGATATTGTTGAAATATCTAGATCCACAGAGGCATGTGTTAAAGAGAGAATCAGCCAGTGAGAGCAGTGTGTGTGTAAATCACCCACTGGCTGGTTTCCTGACTGTCTTGACTGTCTGTGTCCTCTCACGCAGCTTCACTAACTGACATGGTGATTGACACACTGATTAAATAAATGGACAGCGATATCTTTCTGCTCTCATCCTCATCAGTTTCGTCACTCTCTCATTACAATTGAACTTAAAAGCAGAAATGTGTCCTAATATTCACCTTGGGAGCTGAAGCTGACCTTTTAAATAATCTCTATTAACAACACAACTTAAAGGCTGGTACTCGGTATCTGTATACACCAGGCTTTCAGTGGTATTGAATCCATTAAAAATGTGCAGCGCTCACTGGTTTTAACAGCTGCGAGGCTGACATTGACGTGAATGTGGCATTATAATGCCTTTTCCGTTTTGATTGTTAAAGACTTTATGAGAAATGGCTAAACTTTGTTTAGGGCTGTTTTAAAAAGTAGACTTGACAAGAGTAAACAGCCCTCCCCCTGTTCGCCTCAGTCAGTTCTGTGTTAGTAGGTCAGGTTGAGGCCAAGGTCAGGCTGATCCCACAACACTGACTCTGTCTCCCTCTTTTCTCTTTTTCGGTTTCTCAGTTGTCTCTTTTTCTTTTCCTCTCTAGGCTCTTTGGTCAATTCTTGTCCTCTCTTGTTTATTTTTTTTTCTTTCTGTCTCTTTTCTCCACCTCTAGTTGAAACCTGTTGACACCAGTGAACAGCCTGTCTCTCTGTATCTTGTATCCGCCCCCTTTCTTTCCCTCCCCCCTGCCTCCATGTTCACTGGTCCCCAAAGCTTGTGTTGGGGCCTGTGGGAGCATGCCTGCACTTCTTGTAAGGACATGGACTCTCTTCTCTCTCTTTCTTTTTCTCTCTCTGTGTCAGTCTGGGTGGGGTGATGCAGCATATAGCATTAGATCATATATTTTGTGTACCACACCTCTTTCACTAACAGTGTCCGAACAGCTTCTCACTTTTCTCTTTTCTTACTTACTTACACTCTCCCTTTGTTCTCTGTATTTCTTGTTGAATAACAAATATTCCGTTTCATTGCTATTTCTCTCTGAATCTTTAATTCTGACTTTTGATACCTTGACATCCTTTATTAGTTTGCTTTTTTCATTTTTAATTTAATTTAATTTGTTTTGTTTTGTTTTTATTGTCTATTGTTATTTTGGTCTACCACTTGCATCATTTTTTTTTCTCTTTCTCTTTCTTTGTCTGTAAACTTTGTGCCATCCACTTGAAAGAAGTGATTAAAGCTGATCCCTCTTTGTTTCAGTGTTAGCACCTTGTTGTAGTCCAACTGTCCCATCCTGAATCAGGCCACTGATGAAGTGTTTTGGTGGGAATTATTGACACAAGACATTGTATACAACAGTTTTGACTGGTAGGAATTATGCCTGGAAGGTTATGACTGCTGCTGTTTAAGAGATCCATGTTCTGTCATCACAGAGTTATCGCACTCCAAATTAACCACATAACTGAAGAGTTGTCATTGCCATTTTTCTGTTTTGTTGTAATTCAACTGCACAAGCATTAATAGGGTTACTATGCAAATATCTTATGAATTAAACTGTATAATTTTGCATTAAATGTACAATATGTCACTTCTGCTGTCTATCAAAACAAAAGAAAAGACACTTGCTGAGTGTAGTGTGAGGATGGCTATGCTGAGCAGGTCTGCAGACCTTCAAAGTTTCATGACTGCTTCTTGCACAGATTAATGTATTCATATTGAGAAAAGGTGTCGCTGGTCACTGCTGATCAGCTGATCAGCACTGTCTAGATAGTCTGGTGCAGAGCCTTAACCTCTGGTGAATAAACACCCTATGGCAGATCAGATTCTGCTCTGGTCTAGAGCCGTTTACTGACAAGAGGTGAGCTCAGAGATTTATTTTATTTTTGGGGATTGAACAGAGGGATTGTCTTCACTCCTGTTTATCAACCTCACTTTAGAGGTGACCTCTACTGTTTTTATTATGCAATGTTGACTGCTGCCTGGAGCTGTAGGGAAAATGTTGTTTACTTAATGAAGATGGAGAGTAGTGGGAAATTGAGGAGAGAGAGTCTGAGTTGAGTCTGAGTACTGAGGTGAGTGAGAGATGACATGTGCTGTTGCTTGCTAATGTTAGCTTACTGTCAGTGCAAACTAAAGTAATTTGGCTGTTTTGGGTGGATGAAAACTGCATAACACAAATAAACACAAATTATCCTGTGGTCAAACCACCATTGCTAGTAAAAAATAATATATGATTGTGACTCAAATGTTCACAGACGAGATTATGTTTTGGATCTTGTTTTCTATGTCTCGTTCGTGGACTTCCCTATCCCAGGAGTTATAGTAACCGGCAGTTAGAATAAACGCACCCTTACCCTGAGTTAACTCATGGATTTGTCTGGTTTGAACATTGTTGTAAACATTTGGGATAATGTAAGTACACAATTTGACAAAATATATAAAAAATGGTTGAGTCCTTTTCAGACAATTAATGCAGAAATCCAACATATCATATCTTCTATATCTTTAAAAGACTGACAGTAAAGATAAGCTGGGAATAAATAATATAAAACGAGTACTTTTTTTTCTTGATGCTGCCAACAGCTTACTGTGGTCTCCACAAATATCTGCCTAATTCACAAGATCATCATGCATCGTATTTTATCTTCATTCTTGTATTTCATTGCTGCCCACAATATCACTTTGAAACTTACCTAGCATGTAAGTGGTGCCATGAATGTCACATGAGATACAGAATGTGCTTTAGCAAACCTACATGAACCCTAACCTGTTATATCTGGTCAGAGATAACTTCTGCACTCCCAATATTTATTGTGGTTTAATTAAAGTAATTATTTGGACAGAAAAACTACTAATTGTTCAAGTGTCACAGGTGTAATGTAGACATCAACAGCTCAATCGGGTGACGTGTTCCCTGACCAGCATCCACTGTCAGTGTTTGTGTCAATGACTAGATATTTGTGATACTGTGGCAAATGACCTGGTGTGTAAACGACCCATTTTACTTGGTGTTAAACAGAGCTGTAGTACAGAGAATCGATAGAACAGGAGCTCAGGGTGTGTGTGTGTGTGTGTGTGTGTGTGTGTGTGTGTGTGTGTGTGTGTGTGTGTGTGTGTGTGTGTGTGTGTGTGTGTGTTCGGCTGTGGATTCGTTAGGAGTCACTGCATTCTTCAGCAGCAGGCTCTGTGGTATGCCAGCACATTCCCCACTGCTGAGCTGGAGAATCCGCTCGGAAAGCAGGAGCGGGAACTTTTCCTTTCAACCCCCTCCCACCCCTCACTCCACCCTTCTACTACTCTGTTTGTCTTAACTTCATTCTACTGTCCTTTTTCTGCTTTCACAACTTCAACTTAGTTGTCTTAACCTTTCTATACAGACAAGGCCTCTAATCCGAACCATGATGTCTGGTTTTATGTAATGTATTTGAGACTTTGCTGTGTAGTTGGGTTGTAATGTTGATGTTTAAAGAGTCAAATCCAAGGCATTTACTACAGACTAAATTCACCTTTCATCTCTTCCAGTCATTTCTCTCTGCCAGTGTATCTTTCTTTTTTTTCTTGTTTTTTTTTTTTGTTTGTTTTTTTTAGATAGCTTGCATTAGCCTCCCTGTCAGTTCCTTTCTTGAATGAAGCCCCTGCTCTGTGTATTATTTGTCAGCTCTCACTTGGATTGCTGTCCTCAGGTTGGTAAAGGGAACACGCTGTGTTGGACGTGGTGTTGAATCAACAACGGCTCTAGCGAGTTGCCGGCGGTGGGACAGAGTGAGCCAGCCTCATGTTTGTTTTGCTAACAGGAGAAGCACAGGATAGAGGTTTAGAGTAGAGACAGACACACACAGACTTGTGAGGATTTTCCATTGACAAGATTCACTTCTTAACCCTTACCCTGCTTGGTTACACCTCAGCTATATTTTTGTCTAAACCCAAAAATGGACTCCTTAACTTTAAATCTTTATTTCTTCTAATCACCCATCTCTCCCCCACACACGTCTTGGCTATAGAACTTAACACTGCTTGATGTGGAATTTTTTTGGTGTGAGTTGGGGTCAGGTGTACATACAGACCTTTTCACACACACAGTGGCTGTTTCACTCACATACATTCACTGTTTTTCTCTTTCTGTCTCTCTCAAACAAACACACATGCCCCCAAAGCTGGTGTGTCATTGTCAGTGTGGGAGTTAATGTGTGACTCTGCTGACCACTAATATGGTCTTATCTGTTGTGCCTTGTTGTGGCTTTGTGTGCTGTTGACCTATCTATATTTAGAACGAAAGGAATCATGTGTCCAACAAACAGTCTCCACGAGTGTGTGTTTGTGCGCGCGTCTCTGTCTCTACTGGGTTGTGTTTATGTTTGCACATAACCAATGTGTAACAAAAGCGCTAAAACAATCACATTGTTTCCACCACTGTCACTTGTGTCTTGTGATCACAGAGCCAGATGAGAGGACACGCTGAGGGTTAAAGTTAATCCTAATGAACATCTAGTTCCTTGAGGCTCCAGTCAGGAAATTGACAGGATACTCTTATTACCTGGAGATGTAATGTGATTTATATTAATAGCAGAAATTTTTCAATAGTTTATGTTGCTATTCGTGTCTTCATTTAGGATTTTTTTGAATGTGTGAATTAAATGGCCAGAGAGGAAGAAGACGAGCTACAGATATGCAAGACCACTGTGCTCCCATTTGTCAGTGATTTGAATCCTATGCTAATCCACCACAGTCAAAATTAGTTTACTTAAATTTACAGTTTAAAGAGGCAACTGTGTTACAGTGAATACAGATTCTTTGATATTTAGTAAATGCCGATACAGAGTCTCAATCTGTTACTTAGCCTTAACTAATATTTTCCTGAATAATACAGCTGCAGGAAGGAAAAAAAGTACCTGCATCCAAGCTGTTCTTAATAGTTTTTTTTTTTTTATTTTGGAAAACAAAGTATACTTTCATATGGCTCTTTCTTATTCTGCAAATGCTGTTATAACATTGACCTACCACCTTCCTTGTGTTAGCAGGTGAGTCTGTGACACTGCATTGTGACAGCAGACCCTCATGTACAGTAAGCTGAAGTGTGTGCGAGATGCAGCCCACGCTTGGTACCTCCATATCATCAGTTGCTTTTTTCATATTCCTTACGTTGTCATGTAAAATAGACGTGTTGCTTGTCTATTTCACGGCCGTTCAGCATCTCTTTGATTGCCTGTTTTACATGCTCTGCTGTATGAGACCCACAAAACTAGTGTGCATACTGACACGTTGTAATTTGAAATTGGATTCAATGTAGTGTAATGCCGAGATGGTAGGGCATACCAGGAATTCAGAAACTCCAGATGATGGAAAAAACCCTGATCCTCTACCACAGAGATGAGCTGGTTATCCAGAGCAATTAATTTAATTACCTTCTCTGTAATATATTTGCCATGTCGCTGTCTCAAGGATAAATTCTGTTTCCTTGAAAGTATCTGCAAGTGTTTGCTGCTTTGATGTCTTTGCCTGTACTCTAGAGTGAACTTGTTGTATTCTTTGAGTGTTTGTTTTTTTTATATGCCGCAGTAGTATTAAATGCAGCATTTATTGCATTGCATCTCTTATACAATGTGTTTATTCTTTGATCCAATAATAATAGTCTAGATTAGATAGATAAAAGTAAAGTCTTTAAATGTAAACAGGGTACAAACTGTCACAGCTTTTACAAATGCTGATTTTGTTGACCCAGTTACATTGTTCCGGGGGTTTCCAGGAATGTGGTCTTGTTCAGTGACATGTTCATGTTACAGTGTAATATCTTATTTTGTCAAGAAGGGCTTTAATATTCTTCTCTTTAGTACCCAAATTCCCTTGAACTGACTGGTAACTTCTTCGGTTTCATATCAGTGTTTCCCAGAATGGGGTTGAAACAACCCTTGGAGAATGAGAGTAAACAAATTCAGCTGTGCTTTGTACATATAGCAAGATCTTTTAGCCTACATTTTAGGAAAGAAGTAGCCACACCCCTTTCTTACAGCTCCAATGTAGCATTGTCTTGTACACTTGCTCCAGACCTCTGAATTGCTGTTTCTTGAGTTTAAATAGGGCTGGTGTTTTGTGTATTGTCATCTATTTTGCAAGCTGGAGAAACACCCCAAGCCAATCGTAGCTCTTTAGGTGGAATTTAGAAAAGGTGCATCATCTTTATGTGCCAAAACCAGGAAAATAGTGATCGAGCAATTTCTACAATTGTGAATCGAATCACTGCCACTGTACAGGCTATTGAAGGCAAGCTAAAAATAATTATACATTTGAAATAATTAATTCTGAATTTTGATTTAATATCGCCATCGGCATCAGTCCCAAAAATCAAGTATCAGCTCTATTTGGCTCTAATGATATCTGAGCCCTTTCCCCGTCAGTTTCTCTTGTAGTCTTTTCTAGTGTAAATGTGCCATGACCAGTGGAATTCACGATCTGCTTACTTTCCGTTGTCATTTGAACTGTCTTCAACGCCAACAAATTTGCCTGGTTGTGGAGAAATGGTGGGCAGAGTCATGCGAGATTAACCGAGGGAGGATTGTACAGAGGGAGAAGAAGGGGCTGTGTTGAAAGCAGCACCCTTGTCTTGGTGCCAGCGAGGGTGTCAGAGGGCAGTGAGAGTGCAGGATGGCACAGAGTCCACCAGCAGACACCATCCGTAGTGGCAAAAATGCTGCGTCAGACCCCAAACAAATGACTCTTAGTCTGAGGTTTCAGTGTTTGCGTATGTCTGACTTTCTTTTTCAGTATTTCTTCTGAATGCGGCTGATGTGATTCATCAGTTCCCAACATGCCCCTGTCTCTCTGTCCAGCATGAAAGAACAAGCTAAACATCTTTTGTCTTGTTATACCTCACATTTGCTTTCAGTCACGTTGGTTTTCATTGTTTTTGTTTAGTCTATTTTTATTGATTGCATTGTATGAGACACTGGCATGCTTGATATTCATGGAACTGACTGTAGTATCAGGTCTTTCTCTGTGGTGGGATGCAGAGTTATGCAAGTTCAACATGGCAAGTCCTACTTCCAGAGAAGTTTCCAGTGTCACTCTGTGTCAGAATCTACAAAGAAATAAGGTGGAAAGGGCGAAATTGCATCACAGTGTTTCCTGGTTCCTTTGTTAGTGTAGTAATGTCAGTTTAACTAACCCTATCCTTGTTACCCCTTTGCTCTATTTTTTACTCCAGCTGGATCAGGGATAGAACTGTACCTTCCTATTAATGTTAAGAGTCTGCCATACATGTCAAATTTATTGACATTGACTGGGTTAATTTAGTTACAGCTACTCACTCTCTGTGTTTTCCTGATTAGAATCTGGTCCATTTTTGTTATTGGTAACCCCATGGTTATCCTAGCAATTGACTTTTGACCCATGCTGGGTGCAACTACTGTGACCCCTCTGTAAGCGTTGAGAGGTGCTGCATGTTCGGTCACTGTAAGACACTCTCAAAGGCTGACTCCTTGACATTTTAACCTTGGTCAGTGAAGCCTGAAGTAGCTTCCTGTCATAGCTGATGCTTTTATACATTTTCTAGCCATTCCCCTGTGGTTTTAGTAAGTATTAGTTCAGTAAGGACAGACTTACCCTCTGGTTACCACAAAATACTATTGATCAAAATTAATTTTTCTAACTTATTAATCTTTAGATCAGTTGTAGTTCAAAGGGGAACTGTAACACCATTCCCTCATGCTGAATTCATACATCAGAGGGAGGAGTGCCACTTTTTCTTAAGTGTTGGGTTCACAAAGCCACAATCTGGGTATTTTTGGCCTCTCAGCAGTGTAGTTCCACAAACTGAGAGTGTCATTTAGAACTGTAAAGGCAACTCTTTTCGTCCCATCAATTTTTGACATTATTTGGAAGTTATTCCAAAGTCGTTACTCTGTGGATGCACATGAATGATTGCTGAGCTGCTGATTAGTAGAGGCATTATTAGTTTGACAGCCATATACTATACACATGTAAGCTCTGAATCAGTTGGTGCAGGACATTGTACTTGTTAAAGAAACAGAGCACAATGTAACAGACATTATTTTTTGCATTGATCTGCTGGTCTTTGGAGAGTGCTAGGACTTTTGGCCTTTTCTGTTTTTTAACTTTAAATTTGTGCTATGAAATGGAGGGAGTAATTAAGAATTTTTGAATTTCTGAATTGTTATTACTATCATTATTATTATTATTATTATTATTATTATTATTATTATTATTATTGTATTTTTAAGAAGAAATGGTGAAACACACACAAGCCTGTTTCATACATAGATCATGTAAGGCATGTGAACTTTTCTACTTTATGTAAAATTGCAGTTGTCAATACAGTTAATTTTGACATGATGTGACAGTCCTGAATAATCTCAGCTGCGAACACTGCTTTATGTGCTAAATTAGAGCTGACATTGCCAGCTGATATTTTAGGAAATGAGCTCCAGATGGCAGTCTGTCCTATTTCAGTAATTTCTTAGAAAATATTTGCTTACAACACTAGTTTTGTGTGGCTGTGAGGAAAATGCTTATTAATTATGGCGGACCACAATCACCAGATGTCTTGTGGTTGATAAAAACTTGCCTTTCAAAGAAAGTTTGGGGGGAAGTGTAGTCCTTTATTTTATATTTTTTTTCAAAATTGAACACACAATGTCTTCACATCAGTCAATCCAGTTGATTTTGAAAATTGACTCAAATTAAGAAAAATACTGTAACAGGTCAACCTTTTTGTTAGACTGCTGATAAATGTCAAAAAGTTCAAAACAACACTGTTTCTACTTTTGACTATAAAGGTTTTACAGTTGGCAGTACATCACCGGTTCTGTTAACTTTCATGAAGTATTAACCAGTGTTTTTTCGTTCCAAGTCAATGTTTTCTAGTCTTTTTAAAATAAATGACTTTTAATCATATAACAATTCCTGTTTTCTGATGGAACAAGGCTTGCCTCATTCAGAGGAATGAAGGATTACATCATCCCTGGAGCAGAATTGAGTGACTCTCTGGCTCACCTCATACACCTCGCTTCTTCACTCCCTCCTTCCATTTATTTTCTCCTTCTCCCTCTCAAACTTGTCTTGACTTCACTCTCCCCCCACCTTACCTCTCCTCTCCTTGTATTCTGTGTCACTCATATAGTGCTTTCTGCTGAGTTTTAGGACAGCCTGGCCTCGTTCAGTGTCTTCATGTCACCCATTCAAATTAGCTGACACGGATCGGAAGGTCTTTTCATCTAAAAACAGTGGCTGTTTTGTTGAAAGGCAGTCTGTGTGAAATGGGGCACTGGCTCATTCTGCCCTATCATGGTAGATGTGACACACACATGCTTTCAGTGGCTGAAGCAAAATCCCCTTGCATTTTCATAAAATGAGTTGGCAAAAAATGTTGATACCATTTATTTGCTTTTCATTGTTTAAGGATTTTTCATTGTTTAAAGACATTCACTTTATCAGATTTGTGGGGTCCATTGATGAGTTAGGTGAGGTAATTCTTTCCATTGTGTTCTGAGAGAGAAGTTAATTTTGAGCACATGCTGCTGATTTCCCTGTGGTTAGAAAAGCATAGGATTGTATGCCAACGTGTGTGTAAAACTTTCAGTCCCATGCTGTGAGTTGGCTAAAGTCAGAATTATTCAGTCCCTCAGTCCTGGTCATCTTTCATGCAGTGAATGAATGTGAACCTTGTTTGGAAGGCGTCAGGGTCTGTGGTCTTCCATCTGCCCGGTCAGAGCTGCAGCTGTCCACTCAACAGGGTAGAGAGAGCTGTACATCACCACAAAGTAGACTGTGACATTGGGATATCTTTGGACAGAAGGGCTAGCAGATGTATTTTTTAGTTTCACCTCATCTGTCAGATTTAGAGATGAGATTCTCAGGGTTAAGAATGACTGTGGTCAGTTTCACACAGACACATCTCCCAAGCAGGAAGTGGAGCCGGCCTGTGTCCTGTCTCTATTTGTGTGAGTGTCTAAAACCGTTGACCAGTTGGTAAAATGGACTTGCATTTACGCTGTGTTTTTTGTGTCAGACTACTCAAAGTCCTCCATTCATACACTGATGGCAGAGGCTGCTCTGTAAGGTGCTGCTCATCAGGAGCGATACAGCCATACATATCCAAAGCATCCCACAATATTTCTTTGCCCAGAAGATTCTCTTAAGGTGCAACCTGATGATCAAAACTAACCTCCTACTAACACCTGCAGAGTCTCATCTGCCCCGTAGTTTGTATCTGTAGCACTGGTCCAAGATGGTAGGAATGGGCTCCTAACGACCCACTGACTTGGACAACAATAGAGCTTCATGACCTCCAGGTTATGTATAGAGCTGTACAGCAACCATCAGCAGCCTTCACAGAAGGAGCAAAATAGAAGGATGACAGTGCAGTGGCTCTAACATCATCTTGCTTTCCTCTATTTTTAACCGTACATGTGTTCACTAATCCATCTGTCCATCTATCAATTACATTCTCCTTTGCTGCCACCTTGGGTATTGTGTAGCAACAATCCGATTATTCATCCAGTGATGTCCTGTTCCTCACCGCGGTTCATCGTGTCAGTCGGCCATTGGCTGATTGGCTGGCAACTTGATGAGATGCGAGCATTTGAAAGTTTAACAAAAACTTTCTTTCAAACATTTTTGATAAATATAAAGAATACATGATGTTGGGATACTGGATTGTAATGCTATTTGTGTTTTGTCTTCTCTCACAGGGGTGATCAGCCAGTGGCAAGGTGAGTCTAAGGAGCGTGTCATCTCACTTGTCCTCACCCACCTCCCGCTGCTCAAACCTGGCAACGTTGAAGCCAAGGGTGAGTACATGCGCCTTCTGCCACGCATCCTAGCCCACACCATCGAACATGGCCACCACCTGGAGGAGTCTCGCCAGCTCCTGTCCTACGCCCTTATCCACCCAGCCACCTCTCTAGAAGACCGTGCTGCTCTGGCACTCTGGCTCAACCACCTGGAAGAGAGAGCCGCTGCCCGTGGAGACTCACTGGAAAGGCCTCCTCCCTCTGGGCCACACCACCACCATCACCAGTCCACGCCTCCATCCACCCTCTCCTCATCAGGATCATCCTCCTCCACTAACACCTCTTCATCAGGCAATCTCTACTCGTTGCATCACCACCAGCGCTACGGCTCTGACGACCGCCTCAATGGGTGGCAGAGTTCCAGGGATTCAGGACTGGGTGGAGGCTGGCATCAGCAGCAGCAGGGCTGTGAGAATGGGCACCTCCTTCTCTACCCATCATCTTCTGTGCCAGCGACCATCAACACGGTTGGAACTGGTGGAGGTGGTAACACTAGTAAGTCTCATGTGTCCTGTGTGCCTTGCACTGTGTTCAATCGTATTCTGATCATGAGGTGACTAAACAGCAGTTCACACATAGATAGACATTAAAAGAGCACCACATCTCTAACATTGATCTATCGTGGCATTTTTATTGCCTATTCCCAACTGGTACATCTGGTGTGATGGCGGTCGAGCCAGACCTACAGACATTAGAGAAGATGATATACTGGAGATAACCATGATGTCATTGTAAACAGATAGATGGTTGATATATTTCATAGGTTCATTAAAGTTGTCCATAAAGGGCTTTCACCAGTTTGGTGAAGAAAAAAAAAGAAAAGGGATCGTTCTATAAATGTTCTACCCACTTTTTACTCTTCTGTCCAGGTGTCCTCTGGTATGCTCTGTCTTCCTGTTGCAGTTTTTTGAAATATTTTTCTTATTCTATTGTCTTTGATTATTTAGTTTAATGGAAAACTAGAGGAGTGTAGAACTGTGTGTTTTCATTGGAGAAACGTCTATATTAGTAGATTACGGGAGACAGCTGTGACCAATTATAGGCACAATTTTTGTTGCAGGTTTGACAAAGAAGATGGAGAGATATAAACACAGAATGCTTCAAACTAGTGAAGATCGGTAGCAGTGGTCTTTTGCTCAGGTTTAAGCATATCCATCAATATTTATCCTCCTTTCACTGAACATAAGGAGGCAGGTTTATTTTTTTCTCATAGCTATGCACCCACCTGACACTTTTGAAAAACCTGGCTTGCTTCTAAAGTCAAGGTGGTCCGAACCACTACAACACAGTGATCACAGCCACCTACTTGGTCTTGTCTGATGATAACCTCTCTGTCCGATTGCCCTCACCGAGGCACAGTTTCATTCGAGGGTCTCTTAACGTGTAATTCACGTGGAAAACATGTCTAAGAAGGCAGCTTTACTTGCCAGAGAGGAGATTTGTGAAAAATATAGTAGGATGCTGTATAGCAAGGATATTTCACTGTGGTAGTTGTGTAAGGATGTGTTTTGTTCAATTAGTTGACAAAAAATAATAATAGTAGTTGACACTAGGCACAGAAACATCTCTCCTGCAATAGGTAGCACAACAAATTCATTTAAAATACTGGTACAGTTATAGTTCTATTAAAGACTCAAAGGACATTCAAAACTAGCCAAATACACTAAACACACCCTGAACGTACTAAATTGACTCAGCACAGTAAATACAGTCTGGTCAGTCTGACTGAACAACCCACACTGCAACTACAGAGGCTGTATGAGGTGGACGACAACACACAGAGAGGGGAGGGCTGTTGAAATTGAACATAACTATGGTCAGAGCAGGATATTTCCAGACAAGAATGCAAGGGCTCTGTGTTGTTTTTTTTTTCCTCGGAGATGAAAGAAACAGCTGAGGGTTTATAAATAAAGACACATTTAAAGCCCTGCTCACTGCTCCAAGAAAGATCCTCTAGTATTTTTGACTGCGAGCAGCTTCAGTAAACGACCGCAGGATTTCACATCTGATAAACTACAATTACCCAGCAATTAACTAAGGATTGGTGTAATCAGTGAGCAGATGCTTTTATTAACTTCTGAAAGTGCATGTAAGTTTAAGGTGGTGTACAAAGTGAGTTTAAGTGGTGTTAAGAGTCAGAAGATTTTAGAATATGTTTTATCATTGCTTTCGGCATCAAATCCTATTGGGCCGATCAGAATGTGTATCACAAAACACTGAATCTACCACTGATCTTTAACACAAAATATCTAGCATTAATTCAGTTCCTATCACTCTGAGTCGCCAAGTCTTCAGCCTCCTCCCGGTGTTTCTCTGGTCATCATCATGATGATCATAGGAGTATAATTGTCCAACCACATCAACCTGCGTGCTACTGACACCACATCCTGTTGACCTCCCAGCCATACTCTCTGCCTCAGTCCAAGCCACAGCAGCACATACCACCCATCCTTTCCCTTGTAAGGCAGCCTTTGTGGGAGACTGTATTTAGGGAAAATGGCTAATATTTAGGGACTGGAACTTGTAATGTTAGCTGGGCACCTATTTTAAACAGGGCCCATGAAGTCCTATACATAGCGGCAACAGTAAGAGGACCGCATATAGGAAGAGGAGAGAGCCTGGAGTATTGGTGGCAGCTTTACCCGTCAGAGCGACGACACAAAAAGCTTTTTGGCTTGCCACCTTTTCATTCATATTACCCCCTTAAACAGGAAAATGTGTCAGTTGGAGCTGCTATTATTGGGTTTAATAGCAAGATTTCACTTCTTGCAGTCACAGGTATCCACCTTGAATTCATCCTGAGGAGCACAGATTTCAATTATTAATGGAGAAAAGAAGTGCGAGAGGAAGACTGAGAGAGAAGTGATGTATTAGGTTAGCACTGGTTTGATTTCATTGCTAGTACAGGAAGGTCGTCTGCAAAACATCTATGATATATGCGTGATGTGTGGATGGTCTTCAAGGTCTCCAAATGAAAAAGCAAGATCTATACCAAGTGAATATAAATCAGAAGAGTATGTGTACTTAAAAGACCCCTTAAATAGCAGCTTCCTCCCTTTAGCTGCCTTTAGTCAATTCACAAACAACTTATTGTTGGAGGAAGAGCAAGTCTACATAGTAATATACATATACAGGCCGAATTCATTATTTACAATAGTGTTACTGCAATCAGTTAAATGCTATATTGATGAAACTGAAAAATGACTTCATGTGTTTATAAACACGGGAGTGAGTGAACAGTGGTTCTGCCAGTAAGATTTCTCCAGTCTTAGCTTAGCCCACCTGACTAGTCTTGCTGTTGTCCTGCAGTCCTGACGAGTGGAGGTGGCAGCCAGCAGCACAGTCCCCTGAAGCGCTCTGTGTCCCTCACACCTCCCATGAGTGGCCCCAGCAACCAGCCTCTGGGACACGTCTGGCTGTCCCAGGAGGACCTACGGAGCGCGAGGGGCCCAGCCCCAGACCATGCACCTCTCTCACCCCAGAGCAGCATTGCCTCCTCGGGCAGTGGGGGCAGTGAACATCTGGAAGAGGCTGGTTTAGGAGGAGGTTCAGGTCTGCATCGCAGTTCCTTCCATGAGGAGGGCAGTGGCATGAGGGGTGAGTACGACAGACCGAGTGTGCAGTTAGTAACACCGTTCAGCCGACTGCTTCGTCGTCTCAGGTCACCTGTGTCTTTGCCAAAAAGCTGTACACACCACAACGACTACAGCCAGTTGCCAACTAACTCATTCTGAACCTGCTTGAGAGGAAATACCATTTCACACGATCAGGTAGCAGTCGTCTGTATGCGTCATTCAGACAGGGAAGCTGGAAGACTCAGGACTGCAGTTATACAAACCATTGTCACGGTTAAGCAAAATTTTTTGCCACCGCTCTGGCTATTATAGCCTCTTCTTGTCAAGAATATGTCTGATAAAAATATATCATTGGAACCGATGAAGAGGCCAAGGCAAAATACTATGAGAATTCGTGCTAAACGGGTGTAATCGTGGATACTACAGTGACAGGCTGTTTCTTTCCGTCTCTCATCTTGTGCATTGATTCGCTTAGCTGAACAGCCATTCAAGACTGATTTCCCACACTGAAGGGCCCTGCCGCTGATTCAACACCCTCAATTGGCCAAAAAGCCACTGACAAAGGCTGCTCACTGCCAAAGGTGCAGGACACCAGCAACAACTATGGCCACAGATGCTCACCAGTTCCCTGACATTGGCAGACGGCTGATAGTCAGCTTGGTCTGCGGAGAAGGTTCAACCAAACTAGTGTTCTCTACTTTGTGATGGTGTTGCAAGATTTGGTAACTTGTGAAATACCTGTTTTTATTCAAACCTTTTTGGAAAAACAATACAATTCACTACAAAACTATTGAACATAACTCATAGACTTATTTTACTGTAAATGCACCAAGTTATTGCTGTTCATTTAAAAATAGTATAATGTTTGTGCAGTCATTTGTGATGCAGGTGCCTGGAAGTCTTATTTTCAACAGTTTGATGTACTAGTTGAATATTCAGCTTTCTAAAAACCCCAGCTACCTGATGTGGCTGAAGATGCAGGTAGACAGTGTGGGTGCTAAGGGCAGCAGATCAGGTTACAGAGACAAATATTCACTTTAATTATGTGAATATTTAAAATTTAGTATCAAACCCTTTATTTCGACAGGGCTATTGATATGGACTTCCCTACTTGATGTAAGTGCTGACATGAAGTGAGACATGACCAGTTCAGTGGAGAAATTATGACTGTCTGCTGTGTGTGACTTACAGGCATTCAGCTACAGGCTTTGGCAAGTTGTTGATCCAGTCAGAGCAGTTTGTCTGGGGAGGCAAAGGCCAGAACTGCTGACCTCTTGACCTTTCTCTGAGGTTACCACTGTCTGTACTGAGATATGCAGTGTATGCCTTTGCCTTTTACAAACATTTTTCATGTTGTCATCCAGCTAAACAGGAAAACAACATTCCTCATTGACAGCCCCGAAATAACAAGCTATTATCCATCAATCTTTAAACTCTGTAACAGAATCCATTGTTCAGCTAAATCAAACTACAGTCTAATTTAGTTAACTCGTCGTTCCTTGTTGTTAAGTCATACAAGTCTCTGTTTCCTCTCAGAGCTTTTGCAAGATTATCAAGGGGTGTCCTCAAAAGACATGATGAATATGAAGCAGCAGATTAGCAAAGGAAACTTACTCTACTGGAAAGGTGTTTGCTGTATTAACAGTTGTTTTTTCATTCTCTTGAGTTACACAAAAGGGACTCTTTGTTTGTACTGCAGTTGCTGCTTGCTTGTAAGCAAAGAAACAGCTAAATCAGCACCAGGCCTCAGTCTACTACAACTACAAATTAGAACAAAGATGTCTCAGCAGCTAGCTAACACTCTCAGCAGTTTGAATGTGGAGCACAGACAAGCTGAGCAATACTAAGCATTTCCAGTAAGCAATGTCTAACTAAACATGTGATGGGTAAGAATGTGATTACGGTAGTTGACCCTTCTGCCAACAGCACGTCTTTGTAAATGTGCATACTTTTCATCTGGGATGATGTTAATGATGGAATCCAAAGCTGTCTTTGAACACTATTCTGTTTTACCAATGATTTAATTTGTTTTTTATGTCTGTCCCACAGATGTTCCTGCATGGCTGAAGAGTCTCCGTCTCCATAAGTACGCTGCTCTCTTCTCCACAATGACCTATGATGAGATGTTGTCACTGACTGAAGAGCAGCTAGAAGCACAGGTTTATGTTCTCACACACACACACACACACACACACACACACACACACACACACAAACACACGATATCTGACTGAGTTAACATTATTAATCAGATGTGAAATTTACACTAATGCAGCAGTTAAGGAATTGACATTGGTATGCATGAAGACACATGTCAGTACTCAGAAAGTACATGTCAGAAATATCGTAATATCCCTTAATATCAGTTTTAATCAATTTTATTTGATTAACTAATGTACTTATTTAAGTAGGTTCAATCTGACCAAGTGGAAAACTTGATAATGTTGGAATAAAGGTACAAGACAAACTTAGCAATTGTTGTGCTTGTGCTTAAGTATGTCGTGGAGGCTATTCTAAAACAGAGGATGCAGTTAAAATTAACACAGCTCACCAGGAAGCTGTATGCTTCCTCCAGGTGCTGCTGACTATTTCTCTGTCTGACACTAACATGATGCACAGCTACACTGAGACATGCTGAACTTCAACAAAATGACAAAGAGATATCCTGTGCGTCAATAGGGTCAGTTCTTCTTGGGAAATGTGAGAAGTTGTATTAACTAAAATTCATTTGCTGGAATCATCTCTAAGCCTTTTTCTCTTGTTTTGCTAAAAAATGAACTTCACTTTTTTTTTTTTTTGCACTTTTTAAAATATAACCACCTGCTCCATTTGAAAGGAACTTGTTTGTATTCCACACATCGCTTTATCTCAAAGAATGGGTATCCATATTTTAGACCAGTATGTTGCCAATAAGAAAATGGATGTTTGACACAAAACTCTTTTCTCCAACAGAAGGTCACTAAAGGAGCAAGACACAAGATTGTTATCAGCATTTTGAAGCTCAAAGAAAGGCAGAACTTACTGCGCAGCCTGGAAAAGGTCAGGGTGACATATACTCCTTCTCCTCCTCCTCCTCTTCATCATCTCACTGAAAACATTCTCGTACCTGAAATTAATTGAATTTGGGCTTATTGTTCCTTTATTTATTTTGTTTTGCATTGACATTTGTTGTTATTGGTAACTGAGCTTGGAGCCGTAGTGGATGTCACAGGACAGCACCTCTCATTTCGTGTGTGTTTGAGAGAGACCAAGACGGGTGGCTTTCAGTTGGTGTAATGTATCTGAGATGGCAGCTAAGGGAACACCTAATCCAGGAAGGAGAGTTTTGGGCTCCGAATTTAAACCCATCTGCCTCTCCCACCCCTTACCCCTCCATTCAGCCCTCAGAGCAAGACAATGGCGCTCAAGGGCACACCACAGGAGGGACTTCTTGAGCCAGCTAAATTCAGACTTAACCTTTTCACCAGCGCTTCTTTTAAAAATTTGTTCCTGCTGCATTAGTAGGGCTGGGGAAACGAGACACCTGTTGCTTGGTATTTTGGGTTTACACACTCATGGGATGGGGAATGGAGGTTAATGCACATGGACATGAGTAGTGAAAGAAAACTGCATGTGTACTTTTGCCATTGCTTTATTTTCTGCTCTATAACTTTGTAGGCAGGGATCACTCCACCGTTTGTCTGTGAGCCTGTTTCTTCTTAATAATCAGCATGTAGGTTAAAAATGACAGATTTGTGTATGTTTATGTTATGTTATATTTTTTGAGTTAGGTGGTTTACACAAGTCTTAAAGTTTACAAAAAATAAATAAATGTTGCCATCTACTCACCCCAATATGGATGAAATCCAGGTGAAGTTGTGTAATCTAGCTGCATTTTCAAATAGATATAGACTTAAAAAAGATCCCAAAGAAAACATACGAATATCTCCATACTGCTCATCCTGCGTGATCCAAGATCACAAATTAATTTGACATTAATCACATTCTGTTTAATCAAAAACTTCACTGTATAGCTGCTGAACTCAAAGCACCCCTTCTGAAGTCGTTGTACAAGCTCAAACATGCCAGCGTTTAACCAATTTAAGACCTCGGTATCTCCAGACACTTGGATTGCTCAATGGAGCCATTTTTTATTTTATCGCTGCTGAAAAACAACTGTTTGCATTTTAAAATAAGTCCCTATCTACCTCTGTTGTTTAGGAGAATGTTTCAACACTGTTTTGCTTTGAAGCCCTACTTAACCCAACTTTCCATCTGCATGAGGCTGACTAGATGATATCTGAATTTTACTTTTGGGATCGTCGTTGTGAATCTCACACCAAATCCTTCACTTTAACAGATCAACATGCCATTATAGATTCTGTCAAGTAAAACCTTCACTCTCAAATCTTTCTCACCTGCTCCCCCATTACATCTGTACCTTCCCTTCCTTCTCTTCCCTCTTATCATTTATCACCACTAGGATGTGTTGGAGGGCAGCAATCTGCGCGCTCCACTGCAAGAGCTCCACCAGATGATCATGACGCCTATCAAGGCCTTCAGTGGTGGCGAGGAGGCCTCCCTGCAGCGCCCCCTGCTGAGCCCTGAGGGCAAGAGCGCCGCACCAGGCTCCCACTTGAGTGGGGGTGGCGGAGGAGAGGCTGAGTCAGGCATAAGCATTATCGCAGAGGGGGATCTACCTGGCCAATTCACTCGAGTCATGGGCAAAGGTGAGCTGCCTTTCAGTAGAGCTTGTGTTCAATTGACTGAGATATGTTTTTGTTTTTAATGTCTTATTTTTGATCTGTGCTCTCTTAGTTTGCACCCAGCTGCTGGTGTCGAGGTCAGATGAGGACAACATCAGCTCCTACCTACAACTCATCGACAAGTGCCTTATCCATGAGGTATCCATTCACTATGAAATCCGTAAACAGTACAAATCATACCAGAAACAGACTTTTCAGATTTTTCAATGTTTTTATTACATTCACACTTGCTTCAAGTTTCAAGTCAAGTTTCATTAATTGAAAATAAGTTAATTTAAAGTAAAAGTAATGACAGCGTTCTGAGGGGCAAATTTGGTAAAGTATTCATAATGTTCCACAGATTTAAAGCTGATTTTATCATTAATTATTATTTTTAGTCATCCAGTTACTGAGTTACTTGAGGAAACATTTCAGTTCTAATCAGATCAGTGTAAAAGTACAGACCATACATGGATATACTATAAATCATCTAACCACTCTGTGTCTCTTTAAAACTCTTGATTTCGAGAAACAAATCAGTTTCATTTGTTGTGACACAATGCACCTGTACATCCTCAGCCAGTGTTCATGTCATCCCTGATTCTTACTGCCTGTTCTCCCCTCCCCCTGCCTGACAGTCCTTCACTGAGACACAGAAGAAGAGGCTGTTGTCATGGAAACAACAGGTCCAGAGGCTGTTCCGGTCCATTCCGAGGAAAACTCTCCTTGACATTGCAGGGTACCGACCGCAGAGGAGGTAAACATACAGAACTGCAGTAGTTTTCCTTTTTTTTGTGTGTGTGTGGTCTGTTATGAATCAAAATCTGTCTCACTTTGATAAAACATCCAGAACTTCCAGGTTGTGTGAAAAAACAATTCTCTGGATGTCAATTATCAGATAAGTGAAAAATGTCTATTAGAATCTATTAGAAAAAACTATTAGAATGGGTGAACACAAAGCAAATATGACAAACATCATTCATTTAGTTCACTGATTCCCCTTATTTTTTCAAAATGTAAACAAACAGAGAAATGAGTTAGGGAAAGATTTATTTATTACACAGTGTTTGATGAAATCATCACCACTGCTAGAGTAAAGATAACATTCTAATTATGCTTGTTAATTCAATCTTGAATAAACAGACTTTATTTTTGAACATTAGTCTTTCTCCATCTACGTCTTGCTCCTTATTGCTCATTATTTGTAAAACTGCTTTGTTTAAACAATGCGAACACCTACAATCAAGAATTTAACCAGTGTTTGCTTTTGTCACTTCTCGCCCTGCTGCAGCCGTTTCGGCCAGTCCAACTCTCTCCCGACCACTAGTTGTGTTGGGAGTAGTGTGTCAGCCAGGAGGAGCCTCCGGCAGTTCCAGATGCCCTCCAGGAGTTTGCCGGTTGCCAGGCTGGGCCCACTGGGCAGCGGGGGGCTGCTGGGGCCCACGCCCCGCAGCTCTAGCAGCACACCTACCGGCCCCAAGCAGGGGAGACAAGTGAGTTGTTCAGCATGGGTGTAATGGTTTGATGAGCCTTTCAGTTGCCATGTTATTATTTATTAGTATTTACATATGTTTGTATATGTGAAAATAAAATGGCATGAGAGAGTTAATTTCATTGGTATTCTCCTGTGGGTGTAGCAACTGGAATTCTGACCGGTGTTCATGACTGTACAGAGGAACATTTTAAGATGTGTAATAATACATGCAAGGATGTTTACAATAACCTGGGCAGCAGAATTCCTCCCTCAGCACGTATTCTGCCTGAAATAGACTTTTTACTCCATGACAAAAAAATGTGGGGTGAGGAAGTGGAGCAGCGGTGGAGTTTTGCGAATGAAGTGAGGTGGATGGAACTTGTAGGCAGGTCACCCCACATACCAGAGGCCCTGCGTCAGTGCCGAACACTGAAACAGGAGGAGCTATGGAGCTGTTTCAGGCCCATCCTGGCACACGTTGGTCTCGGCTGACCCAGTTCATTGGGAACCCCTCTCTCTCTCTCTCTCTCTCTCTCTCTCTCTCTCTCTCTCTCTCTCTCTCTCTCTCTCTCTCTCTCTCTCTCTCTCTCTCTCTCTCTCTCTCTCTCTCTCTCATCCCTTACAATAGGACGAAATACCTCAGTTCCTCCTCCTTCTTACATTGGACCTTCTTGTGTGGGACCTGTAGTCTGGATGTGTAGAGAGAGAAGTAGAAGGAGGGTGGGAGGGAAATATGTGAGTCATAGTTTGGGAGAGGTAACTGTGGTGTTGGAGGAGGAGGGGCAGTGAGAGAGAGAGAGTGAGAGTATGTATGAGTGTGTATGAGAGTGAGAGAGCCAGTCAGAGGCAGTGAGAACAGTGCACAGGCATTTCCTGTTTTTCCCTGGCCTGTGGCACTGGAGGGCCGTGAGGAGGGAGGGCAGAGGGAGAGAGGTGAGGGGAGGGGCGTGTGGTAATGGTGTTGGGGGTATAATAGGCAGGTTACAGTGAGGAATCCATGTGGTGAGCGTCTGAGACTGTCATTAGATGTGGGCCAGACATCCAGACAGGAGCATGGGGGGTGAAAATGTTGAAGACGCTCCAACTACTTTCAAGCTTGCACATTTCCTATTCCTCTTTGATCAGTAAAATGTATAGCAACATGTTAAAGGCAGTGGCTTAGGAAATGAGTGGAAAGTAAACCCAGGATGTGTGAGCTTAAAATTTCATCATCAAATTATATCGCATACATGTCTTTGCCTTCTGGGGCATTTTTGGTGGACCCGTTAGCTAATAAAACTCCTGTCTAAAATTAAAGTGTAAATGCAGCAATTACTCAAAACTCTGCCATGCGTAACTCTCTTTGTACCACAAGGGACACTCAACAAATGACCTGCAGCCCAAGAAATCATTGCATATTATTTTGCTTGATCTAGTAAATATTTCAAAATAATTTCTATTTTCCAATATAAAATTTTACTCTAATATGGGAAAAACTTGATAACACTAATGTTGATAATTGTCATCTCAGCACAATTTAGATTTAAAAATAAGGGTAGTTGCACTATTGCTTGTCTGTCTCCGAACAGCCCAAAAACTATTGAACAGATTTCCATAGAATGGACAGACGGGACTGAAACATTAGATGAGATGCTGTTGTCGGTTTTGATTTCAGCTGTCTGACCATACATGTGTTTTTAACCATAATTATGACACTAATCCTCCAGAGGTGTTGGCATATTCCACAAGTTGATTTAATGTTAAAACATCCTCCTCAGGGTCTGTGGTTTGCCAACCCGGGAGGAAGCAACAGCATGCCCAGCCGGACCCACAGCTCGGTGCAGAGGACCCGCTCCCTGCCAGTTCACACCACACCACAAACCATGGTCATGTTCCAACAATCTGGTAAGAAATGCTTGGCAACACACTATTACAAACACACAACACTGGGAGGATGTGACTGACGTAGATGATTTGCAAAATTTATCTATATTATATTATATTTTATTTATTTATAGATGGTGTACATAGCATAGTAACTCTGCGCCCCTTTAGCATATTTTATGTGCGTCTAAAAACTGCATAAAATCATGACAGGTAGCATAAGATGAAACAATTTGTTGTTGAAACAAGTTCTTCATCTTGCTGGATGTGAAATGATTAGCCGATGGACGACTTCCCTCTGTTTCTATGAAGCTATCTGCTGTAACAACTGCTGTAAACAATTAATTGTTTGTGTTCTGTTGTTAATTTTATTTTTCGTTTGTGTTTGGCCTGGGTGCTGACCAATATTGGCATTCATTGTGCAGGTTTGGCCCTAAAAATATCAATTTTACAAATAAATAATAAATATTACAATTAAGTATATATTAAAAAATATAAAAAATAATAACCTAATGTTTGGATGATGGCAAGTATTTCTAAAGGAGCTTTCAAGCCAAACCTTACGTGAAACTCAGAACAATGACTGCTGGAAGTATACACTTTCACTTTCTTCTTGTTATCGAGGTAAAAAAAAAAAAAAAACGGTTTAACACAAGAATGATGTATTGTTTCTCTCAGAGTTCACTGGAATATATTTTTCAGTCCCTGGCTCTTATGCTCATAAGACAGTGTGCCCACTCAGGACTGGGTCATGGTAATCAACAGCACTGGGAAGAGTGACTTTTAGTAGCCTCCACTGAATGGACTTTGTCCCACAGGAACAGTGGACAGTAATAGCACATGCTGGGACTTCCTCCACTAGGTCACAAACACACACGCACACAAGAAGTGGCCTTTTTTTAGAATGACGAGGAAAAACAGATTTAAATAAAGGAGTAGTGAGGAGGGAAGTTGAAGGGAGAGTGGAGACTTGTGTGTGAGAGAGGAAGAGATAGAGGCAGGGAGGGAGGAACGAGTCAGAGGAGTCTCACAATGAGGCTCTTTGTGCGGCGAGGACACAGCTCCCTGGCCCACTTTCCTTCCCTTCCCTCTCTTCCTGACTCCCTCTCTTTCTTAACTTTCCCATCTCTCTCTCACTCTCTTTCCCATCCCTCCATCTTTCATTCTTTGACAACTCTGCAGAGTCATGCACGCATAGCAGTCACCCTCAAGGGTGGGTACAGCTGGGTTTCAGCCAGAGTAACTGATTTGAAAGGCTAGACCTCCTCCTTACCCTCCTCTGTTACTGTGTATATATGGGTTATGTCTTTCTCTGTGCCAACAGATGGATAAAGAGACTTATTAAGCAAGACACAGCAGAGAAAAAAAGAGCGGATGAAGGAACAAGTGTGTGTCTATGTGCAGAGTTTTCATCAGTGTGTGTTTGTGTGGCTGTAAGACTGTGTGTACAGGGGGCAGAGGGGGGTGTGCAGTGGGGGAGTGTTGGGGGGGATTTGGAGCCTATAAATAGCTCAGTGTGGACTACTGGGCCTAACTCAGCTTTTCTCTTTTGCCACAAGGGATTTTCACTGGCCAGCCCGTGTTGAAGCCTCAGCTAGGGACTAAATGGCTGGAAGGGGTTGCTAGGCTGTGCTGTGGCCCAAATACTACCCCCCAAAACACACACACGCTCCCCCCTCCAGCTTCAATCCAACCCTCTATAAAATCCTCCCTCCTCACTGTTGAGGCTGACATGGTCAACAGTGAGCAGTACCTGAGAGAGGAAAAAAAAAAGGAAAACAAAAATAAATAACGAAAGAATTTATGTGATTAGCATCCATTAAAATGTTGTAACATTATTATTATTATTATTATTATTATTATTATTATTATTATTATTATTATTATTATGTTACCGGTCGGAAACTGTGGAACTACGATGTATAAATATGTCTGATAAGGAAGTCATTTCTGCTGGCTTGATGATGGGAGGGCTAAAATGTTAGGAGTATCAAAATTGATACCAGTATCTGAAAGGCCGTCAATACTGCTGAAAATGCAGGTATTGGAAAGTATATTGTATGTACTAAGCTGATAAGATGAAATTTAGAAATGGGACCCTGCTGTTTCCTAGTTAGCACTTTGAGCTGTGCTAAATGTTACACTGGAAGTCAGTTCTTCTTCACTGATTTAAAAGCCAAGACAGGAAGTTGCACTGAGCTGCCCCTAGCAACTAGTGTTTTTAGAGCAAGGAACCTTTTCAAGACGCATCACTTGAAAGAGCACGATGAATCTGTTCTCCCCAAACTTTGAGACAGTGAGGGAACACATGTAGGCTGAAAGACAGCCTCTGTAAGTAAGGTTTAAGGGAATTATTTATTCCTGCGTTTATTTGAGTTGCTGTTAGACTATTGTTTAACCTTTAACTGTTTCTAAAGGAATTGTTTATTCCTAGATTTATTAATTTCTTAATTTTTTGTTATGATGTTAATGGCTGCAAGGTTTTACCTGAGTCAGGCAATACAACAGTGATAACAATCATATCATATCCATACATGGTTAGTAGCATATACAGCTGTTTAAAGAGGGGACGGTTTCCTCTTTTTTTGTTAGAACGGGAATTGAAAGGAAAAAATTGCAACAGAACAACTCTAGTTATAATAATTATGAATTAAACTGCCAATTATCTTCTCAATTAAACAGTTATTTGTTAGTCTTTGAATGTTAAAACGGGCTACACATCATAGTAAAAACAAAAAATCAGTTTACAAAGAAAGTCATCGCATGTGAGAAATTGGAACCAATGAATGTGAATGATGAATCAATTACTAAAACAGCTTTCAATACATTTTCTGTCAAAAATCCATATACACATGTGCATCTTCTGTTACTTAATTCATTACTATGGTAACGGTCGTTGCTTGGAATTAATACAAAAACAATATTTCCCTTTCAGATTTTTCTTTTTTTTTCCTAAAAGGTACTACTTGTTCACATGATAAATTACACAGTATTTAAAGAATAATTATGACATAAACTTACAAGAACAAGTTTTTCAGGACAACAGTTAAGCAGCATAAGAAGGCTTTACTGAAATATTAGTGTTCCATTCATCCATATGATGATCAATATCAAGTTTTATTGATAATTACATCAATTACATCACATAATATTTTGAACTATGGAGTATGAATTTTGTCCCCAATCGAGTCCCAAACACATGCACACGTGCGTGTTCATGTTGCGGCAGTGCAGTCACTGTCTTGATGTAACATGTGTCTAAGTGCTGGAGTTAACTGTGCGGTATAATCTGATTATTGAGGCTACACTCTGGTCGAGTGGACAACATTGTCCCAGGGAACTGATCCGATTGCTTTTGTCCTTTGCCAACTTGTCTGATGCTGATTTATGAGGAAAAGTGGGAAAAGGGTTTTAGCATTTTCTTGGATCAGTTTCATTGTGACCAAAGGCGTCTGATCAAGACTGTGTGAGGTCAATGAAAACCTAATGCAGCTTTTTATCTCTTAATGAGTACAGTGATATTGTACATCATTTCCGCTGTGGAAAGAATAAATCAATGTTTAATATGAATATGAATTAAATGTCTGATACTGATGTTTCTTCACATTTGTTTTTGTTGCTGTACAGATGTTCAGTTGCCGGTGACAGAGCCAGACATCAACAATCGCCTTGAGTCTCTGTGTCTGAGTATGACAGAGCACGCCCTGGGAGGTAAGACACAGTTTTAATTGATCCTGATTATTCAACCATAATACATCAAATACAGGTGCTATCTCGAGAACAGTTGTGGTTTAAGAAGATGTAAAGCTTCCCTCCTGTTAGTCTGAGTGTCTCTTTATCACATGAACACTATCCTGCTGTTAAATGCCTCAGGCAGTCTTTGATCATATTCGGAATGTGATGTTTAAATGGATCATAGAATAATGTGCTTATTTATATCCCTCTGTGTATGATGATGATAGTGTCCAGATTTCTGATATCCAAGACACTTCACTGCAGAGAACAGTCTGTCCTTGTTGTACCAGCAGACTTATCTCAGCTGTTGAGAATTAATCCACTTTGGGATCTGGCTGCCATGGTTTGATTTTAATACTGTTTTGTGGTATTTCTTAAGGTTGTCCCCACCAACTGAAGACAGATAAACTAGATCAGCGATTTAATGATTTGTTTTCCCCATCCAGCTTCATTCAGGATATGTGACGTAAATTAACTAACAACAGTATTAAACTGGCACTAGACAAGGTCTTTGCTTTCACTTGTCATTATGAAGTAAATGTTGAGTGAACAGTGTAATGGCTTTAGACTAATTGCACCAGATATGTCATGATTGGTTCTATAAACAACACACTTTCAGTGTGCAATTTTAGTTGCCATTGGGCATGAAATGTTCCAGGAGAATGACAGCTCACTGGCAATGTAGTCAGACTGGCAGCCTTGTACCGTTACAGAGTTTTCCCTCCAAAGTAAATCTTTTTGACACTTTATACCTTTTAGGCATTCAAAGAAAAAAAAACACACACATACAACACATGAGGGCATTGATTTTCTTGTCATTTATCTCGCATAGTCACATTGACTTTGGAGTTTTTTTGGTGGCTAAAGAGGCATGTTTTGGCTAAAGATGCAATTTGCTGCATTTGACAGTTTTCAATCTTATGGTACTCTTGGCGTAACTAGACATCCCAGAAACAACTTCTGTCATTGACTTTATAATTGTATCACTCAAGTTGTTTTTGACAGTACTGCACAGGTAGCTGACAGCCACCAGATACTGATATACCAACAGGCTTATCTGGGCTCCTCTAACAGGGTTAATATGATGACATACTTGCACATAAGAATTAGGGTTCACATATATCAAAACAGTTTTGGAAATACTGAATACTGATACTGCGGTAGATCAGTATGCACACGAGTCTATGCACTGATCTAATGCTACATAATATATTTATTAGAAACAGCACCCTGCTGCTTGCTAGCAGCATTCTGTACACCTGTATGCAACTCATCAGATTTGTTTTTCTGCATGGCACTCTGTATGTATCTCAAATAAAAATTAAAGCAGGACACGCTTTGACACTATTACTTAAGTCCTAAAAGCTTCTGAACAGGGCTGCAGTTGGATCAGCTCAATCAGAAATTCGGTGTTATATTAAAAGCCAAAAACTCCACCGTGTCCAAAAGTCATATCAATCAGTTATTGAGTAATATTCAGGCTCAGCCACCTTAGTTAATCTTAACACTGATCTTAAGGATGACTGGCCCACTCCAACACACAGTCAATCATCCTTTTGTGTGAACAGCTTAAAGTCTGCAGGCTTTGGCCCATCAATAACTCCAGACTTGTTGGAGCCCAACAAGGCTTTTCACATGTGTTATATTTGGTTGGTCCAGTCAGGCCAAGCAGGTCCAAAACTCGCCAAGTTTGAAATCTGACAGCGATTCTGTCAACAGCCGAGGTGAGCTCAGCTCAAAAGGGAAATAAAATGAGAGGAGCCAGAAGTAAAAAGTTGGTTTAGTGAACACACAAATGTATTTGATATCATCAGATATGACCTGCTATACAGCTTTATTATTTTTATTTGCATTACATCATATTTTATTTTAACTATAACTTGACTTAAAGAAAGTTCTTCATCCAATTTATCTTGTAACTGTAAGTTGATGAGTGACTGTTGGAACAGTGGTTTGTTGTGTTCACATTTAACTGTAGAGGAAGAAATGGGGAAGTACTTTTGAATTACAGAAAAGGTAGGATGAGATGTCTCATCACCTTGTTAATGAGGCTGCATCATAGTCCCACTTCTTAATGTGGACATGTTTATGTTGACAGGGATCAGTCATTGACCTACAGTTTAAAACTACTCTCTTTCTCCTCAGGTTATCCATCCACTCTAAGCAGGCTTTATAATCCACCAAAAACATTTGATCATTTTAATACACTAGTCTCAGGTTCAGTGTGGACTAGGTTTTGTGCAGTGATGAATAATTGTTGAGGAATCTCCGACAGCTGACCATTATGAATTTTTTAGAACATTTGATGTTTTGCGGTTTTGGCAATCTTGATATATTTGAACACTGAACACGGATATACATCTGTCAGCATTATAATGCGGTGGCCTGAGTCAAGAGGGTGACCTAAGCAGAATGTTCCCATGTACAGTGAATTTTGGTCTGGGTCAAAGTCAGTGTCAACTCCCCCCCATCCTGAGGTGTAGACAGTGGGCCTCAGTGAGCACCAGACAAGTGCTGCTTTGTGTGTGTGTGTGTGTGTGTGTGTGTGTGTGTGTGTGTGTGTGTGTGTGTGTGTGTGTGTGTGTGTGTGTGTGTGTGTGTGTGTGTGTGTGTGTGTGAGCAGCACGACGGTGTTCATTTAACTAAAAAACTCTGTCTTGGTATTTTACTTTTAGATTTTCTCATCTTGTATATAATATCTGACCTGAAAGCAATCGGTGGTCTGACATTTAGAGATAATACCAGTTCTGCACAGAGTTTCAATGTCTCTATCTGTAGAATATATCACTAACATGATGAAATAATGCATACAACAGGTCAGACTGCACAAAAATAAGGTGTAACTCTTTCTTTTTTCCTCTGGACGACTGCATGTGTGAAATAAACCTAAAAAAATCTCATAAGATCTCAAGCAATTCAGTAACAAACTTGAAACCAGCATGTACTGATAGCTGTAGCTGCTCTGCTTACACCTGACTCATGTGTTGTTCAGGATATTATGTACTTTGCTGTACTACTCAACAATGGCTCATAATGAAATCAACAATATCATGATGGAGTCTTTGTGGAATCAAAATGTCCACTAGTGTGGAGCTTGATAACATTTTTCTCTTCAGCCACACCAGAGGCAACAGCTGTCAGACGGTTGTTTTTCTCTGAAAGGCTCTATCAGTATTTTGACAGATGTGTTGTTCTCTCACCATGACAGTGTGGGCCCTGGCCCCTCACTGCTCACCAAGTCAGAAAAGCTTTGGGCCTTCTTTACTAACAGATAAGGGCAATCACATTCAATCTTATGCATTCCAGGCTTATGGTCAAAACTCTGTAGCCCAAAGAGGCTTACAAACAACTTACATTTGAATGTCAGTGAATGAGAACTTCTTATCTATCTATCTATCTATCTATCTATCTATCTATCTATCTATCTATCTATCTATCTATCTATCTATCTATCTATCTATCTATCTATCTATCTTTTCGGAAATTGGGAGATCTGAAGTCAAAGAGGAGCATGAAAGCTAAATGTTGCCTCTACAGCCAGTTGGGCTCTCAGTGTAGTGATAAGGTTAGCACAGGGTCACCTCAAGCCTTTTTACTGTTCAGGTTTACAGTTTTGTCTTCATGTGGACCTTTAAATCACAGTAACAGCACTAACATACTCGACATGTGCACTGACCTAAATCTTGATCTTGCCTTTTCCTCTCTCTGCTGTTTCTTTTTAGATGGTGCTGACCGCACATCAACAATATGATACGAGGACCTGAGTGAGAGCAGTAGGACAGCACAGGTTCACAAGGCTCTCTCACGATAAGTCATCTCGAGGTCACCAGCCCTCCTGTCCCCTCTCTCTGTAGCCAATGGTAGAGCTCAACCAAAGGATCGGGCAGGATCCAAGAAACACAAGAGAGCCGCTCATCAAACGGCAAACACAAGCTATCACATTGGCACCGTCCATTGGGTCGGAAAAACACACTTCCTGCTCCGCCAGCATGCTCACAGTCACCTGCAACTGGGTGAGGAGAGAGAAAAGCGTTGAACACCGCCTGGACAGTGTGTGAACAGCGCCCCCCTCTGGGGAGCCCAGAAGCAGTGCTGTAGTCCAGTCAGCCCCAGCAGAAGGGAGAAGCTGGCCTGTGGATCAGGGCCCAGTGAGACTGAGGCCCTTTCCCTCTCCGACACCCTATGGTCCCCGCACATCGACCACAGCTCGTGGCATCTTTCAAATCCATAACAGTACCTCAGACCCAAAAACAAGACGAGACAAGCAGAGCTAGAAGGACGCAGAAGGAAGTTTGGGATTTCCTTTACTGTTTTCAGTGAGGACGCTTGTAGAGCTCGGGGAGGCCTCTTCCTCAGTATTGGGTGGCAAAAAAAAAATCATTTATTTGTATTGTATGTATTTATTGTTTACATATTGATGCTACTTTCAAAGGGTACAGAAACATGTATGAATTTCAGGTATGAATTGTGTATTATTCTGTAAAGCCTTGGCTGTCTACCAGCTTTACGTCCCATGAGTAGCCATCACGCTAGTTTACAACCAACGTGCTTATTCTTTATTTCAACAGCCGACGGCAAAGACATGTTGGCTTGAACTTTTACCAAGAGGGAATATTAGAGAAGGAGGTAGAGCAGACGTGTGAAGAGGGGCAGGAGGAAGAAGGTGATGTGGAGAAAGACACAGGAAGTAGTAGAAGAAAGGATCGAGCTGAAGTGATACTGGACAGGGAAGCGGATGTTTGGAAGAGGAAGACATCAGAGGCAGGACCTCTGATTGGCTGATGATGACAGAGGAAGATGATGTCATGTCTAATCATATTGTGAGTCTTTGAGTGAGCGAAGGAGGAAGAGAATCTGGCACCGGTCAGTTACATATTTTAATCCATAGCATGTAGTCTATGAACTCTTTGAATTTAGAGCCGTTGTAGGCGCAGCACATTGAAAATGTAGGTTTTTATACTCGTAAATGGGAGATTAATACAGCTGTCTGCATGTTCAGATAAGGAGTTTAGTTGTTTTTCTAAAGCAGGGTGATATGCTTAAGCTGCATGTTACAACTAAATATCTTTCTTGGAGGAGAGGAAGATTGTGAAACGTGTGAAACGCGGGGTGGCAGAAACAAAAACAGGAGGTTGATTTGGTTTCCACTCGGACCCTGTTGCTCAGAGGATTGCAACACTGGAGAAATCACACACTGTCAATCCATGAAGGGTAGTTTTCCCAGAGATTGTCTCATTAGTGCTTACCTCCACCTGCTGGCCAAACACAGTCATGGCAGGACAGACACTGAAGCCTATGGACACACTGGCACTCTGCAGATCATTGAAAAATCATTCATAAGCAACATTTGGGGAGATATCAGTGCTGCAGCCTGTGTAACATGCGTCTATGTCTGTTCTGTCAGTGCAGGCCTACATGGAATTTATCTTTTTTTTTTTTTTTTAAGTCTCATGGTTATTCTGTGTCTTAATATTTAATCCTCAGTTTTTTGTGTCTGATACAGACTTTATAAGAATAGGTTTATATAGAAATAAGCTGGATAGGAAACCCCCACCTCTGTGCTGCTTTCAACTGAGCACATATGCTGAGAGTACTGACCCTAAATGGTCATCAGTGAGGGTTATTGATTATTATTGTTTAGTTTTTTCATTAGTTTGTTGCAATTTTATAGTACTTCCTTTGTATCCTGCACTTGATATGATAATGTGATACACTAAAATCCAAATGTTTAAGGCTCAAAGAAACCGTTTGGAGCTTTGGAGTCGGATCAAATGGAGCAGATAGAGGAGATGAGATCCACACTCGCTCGCTCTCGACTGTAGAGCTATAGTCTCAGCAGACGGATGAGAGTCAGGCGGTAGAACCACAACAGGTGGTGATGTTGAATCTCACAGCAGAGATGAAAAACTCTAATTGACTTTAAACAACTTCTGTTTGTCTGGTGGTGGATGTTGGAGGTGAAAATACTCAGTTAAAGGATCATACCAGTGTTTGTGCATGTTTTAGCCTATTTGCTTCCATTTGAAAACACTTCATACTTTTTTTTATGTTTTTCTTTCAAGCAAACAAGTTTTCACTCATTTTATTACAATATTATTTTAATCTTATAGTACAGTAATAGTTTAAAATGAGCCCACCTTCAGAGTAAATAAAGAGCATGTCTGCAGTTATTTTTACAAGTTGCAGTGCAGGTTTTCTAAAAGATCTGCACACACAAACAAACCCCACAACAAAAGTGACAAAAATAAATGCAGCCATGATGTTTGTTGTGACAAATGCAGTTTTATACCCAAACAGGATAACTACAAGTTTGGACAAACGTAATGTAGATATTCAAACACTACAGTACACTGACTTTCTCAGTGTGTTCACTTCTTTAAAGGGAGTAAAACATGCAGAAATTCTGTTATGGTGACTTATTCTGGATCGGTGCATGCTCAGACAAACAGTCCACACAAACACACACACACACCAGATTTTTGTCTCAGTATTTCGAGTGTGTTTGTGTGTGTTTTCTGCTCTTATACTTTGAGTCTATAAGAGCCAAACAGATGTGTTCAGTACGTCTTTGAACGAAGATGAAGACTCCACCAAAGCATGAATGTGACATGAACCCGTTTTAATCCTGAATGGAGAAACTGATGTTACACCTTTGACGTGTTTTGTTTTTCTGATGCTCCTCACAGAGAATCAGACTGTTTCAGAGTCACTGCCATATGAATCAGTACTTAAAGTAGAAACAATTATTTATTCTTTTTTTTTTCTTTTTTTCTTTTTTTTCAGATTTTTTGCAGAGGTGATACTTTTACTCATTTAGGTGTATTATTATTTAAAGTACCATATGTATTAACATGTTATGGCTGGTGACCATACGTACATCTCAAATATTAACATAGTTATTGTTGACTTTTCTTCTTTTATTTTTTTGTTGCTGTTGTTGAACTATAATCTTGTTTGTATCTATCAGTGTCATGTTGAGATTTTTCATGTGAAGCTTTGCTGTCGTAGCGCAGCCAATAGCCGGAGCCGGTCCATCACAGACACATCCATTCATGTTCGGTTACAGAATTCACGTCTGGCGGGCTGTCGGCAAACAAAACAGTAGTATATTGTTGTAGTCTTTGGCAGGCCGGGGAGTAGATCGGTCCATTCTGATCTGGAGTCTGATCTTGGTGCTGTTGGCATGTTAGTGCCTGAGTGGGAGAGGTTTATACTGTAGGATTGTATGTTACTTTAAAGGATAAGGCTGGTGTTCATCTTTATAGTTGGGGTCTAGTTTTAGCAGCGGATTAATCCACATTTGTTGCTCTAGTGAGTATTTGGGGCTGCAGGATAGTGTCTTTTGGACTGAATCACAATAGAATTTTGTGTCTTTATCTGGCTTTGATACACGCACAATAGAACCAGTCAAATTTAGGGATTGACCAATATGTTGTCCAGGGCTGATACAGATGGAGCTAATATACATTAGCAACAAAAATCTAAATCTTAGTGTCAATATTTAGAATAAAAAGTGATGGAAAGTAACTTAATACAATTTTGAGGTACTTTACTTGAATATTTCTATTTTCTGCTACTCTATACTTTCACTCCACTTGTTTATTTGATAACTTTAGTTAGTAGTTACTATGCAGATTCAGAGTTGTGGGCCAGAAAGAGAAAGCATACCAATAATCAGCGAGGTCGCTAATCGGTCTCTCCCTTTATACTGTGTGTTAACAATAACTTCCAGGTAGAAAAACCTCTTTGTCGTGTTTGAGTTGACATATAGTTTTATCGTGGTTTTGGCGTTTTCATTGCATTTGTGCAGCGGATCGTAGAGACTTTCAGCAGCCTTATCCTTTAAACATGTTTTACATCACTCGTTAAAATGACCTGCAGTCAGTATGTAGTAATGTATTCAAAGGGATTCATGGAACTGTTGTTTTTGTTGCAGTATTTTATTTTACTATCATACCACGTTGCCATGTTTGAGTTCTAAAGGTGTTGATACAAAAGAACGGGAGATTTGTTTCAGTTTTGCATTCAAGCGCATGTTGTCGTCTGTGCCACGTTTTATAGAACAGAGTTTAAATAACCTGAGTTTATGTGATTTTTCTAGGCGATATAACAGTAAAGTTAAATGTTTGGTATTGAGAGTTCAGAACAACAGCACATGCCTCCAGTCTCTACTCAGCCTTGGTTTCCTGCAGCATCTCTTGGTCAAAGACACATGAACTCAGAACAGACCTTTGACGGGACACTGGAGGATTATAGCTCCGAGGTCTGGATCATTACACATCTCTTCAAACCAAATGCTTTATTTTTAATGTTTTCTGAATGCATATCAGCTCTGTGGGTGTCCAGGAGTGCTTCTAACGCTGTGCAAACTGCAGTATTAACAGTTAGATAACGCCTTGATATTCCAAAAACATTTAATGTACTTTAAGTCGAGACATATATGCTGTTTTGTATCTTTTATTTTTGTCATAGATTCTGCAGTTTAGTCAGATGATGTCATTATGGGATGCCAAGACTTGTTTTTTTTGTTTGTTTGTTTGTTTGTTTGTTTGTTTTCTTCTTTGTTGTAAATGCAGCAGCATCCATTCTGTAACAAAGTGTTACCGCTTGACTGTGCTCCTTAAGTCATTTAGTTTTATTTTATCAAAGAGCCGATGTCCTGTATTGACTGCAGGCTTACGTATATATTTGACAAAAGAATATTGTATGTTTAATAATAAAAAAACACAAAAAAGACAAAAAATTGAAGAAAATGCAGAAAAAAGAAAAGGAGAAAATTGAAAAAAAAAGTGTAATTTATATTTTAAAACTGCATGCACAAGGCTGGGAAAGTCATATTTAGAATAACAAATGGCAGTGCCTTTTTTGTACTCGAGACATTCACCCCAAATGTAAATGGTTTTATATAGACTTTAAAAACTGTAACGTTACAGGATGAAACTAGTGACAGCTGTGTCGGGTCACGTTCACTCTGCAGCTGCAAGTGTCGAATCCAGATTGTGTCCTCTTGTTCCTCGATGATCCGTGGATATGTTAAGGAAATAAATGATTTAATTTGTAATGCGCTTTTCAAACTCTTCCAAATCATAAATCTGATCCAACCCTGACCCGTTGTCATGTGACCAAATTATTGATGCAGGTGTAATGATCATTGTGTCCTAAAATGCACTTAACGAGAACGGGAAAGAATGTCTGTCCATCATGAGCAGGTGATGTCCTCAGAGAGCTTTTTTCATCTGACCAAGTCAGACAGTATCACATTTGAGTGGCTGTAACAGTCAGTCGCCATTTCAGCCTGAAAAATTGCTCAATTGAATTATTAATTATCGAAGAACAACAAGCTCACAGACGCCCTCCTCAGTTTGAGCTGTCAGTTTATTCTGTGGCAGCAGGATGCATCCATTCTCAAAATTGTGTAAAGATCGGTGATTTAATAAGAGTAAGTGATAACATGCTACCATAGCTCAACATCGACAGACATACTGAGGGGACATGAGAAAGTCGCTGTTGTGACGACCTTCACTGATTGAGTATTGGTATTGGATCAGTTCTGTCTATCAGCTGATTCTGCAGATTTATGAAGTAAAGATGATTATCTCCCATATTAATGAAAACCAGTTAAATTAGCCAATAAAGCTTCAAATTTACCGTCCAAGTACATTTGTACGTTCTTTGGATGTTCAGCCATCTCTACTGATAGCAGCTTCCAGTCTGATGTGTGCTGCTGTCAGAAACTACACATGAACGCTCAAACACAAACTTGAATCTGAACTGAACTCTGGGGCGGGCGGCGTGAACGTGTCCCGCGGCGGTGAACTCGGTCTGTTGTGTCTGTCCTCTGTAGGTACTTCTTAATGCTGATATGAAGTTATGGATTATTCTGGTCTGTACAGAAAAACAAGTGTGAATGACTGTGTGAAAGTATGTGTGTGTGTGTGTGTGTGTGTGTGTGTGTGTGTGTGTGTGAATACGTTCAAGTGTTTTTCAACGTGTCTTGCTGTAATTTTGTCGCGACGTACCAGAATGCTGTGACTTGGCATGCCCCTGTTATACATAAAAAAAAAAAGAAAGAAAGAAAGAAAAAAGTTGTAACTCCTTCATTGCATCTGTCTGTATGTGTGTGTGTGTGTGAATCAGTCTGGGGCTTTGAAAAATAGCCCTGACAGGTTTATTGTTTTTTTGGGTTTTTTTTTTTACACTCTAGTGTCGTCCAGATTACTGTGGCCCTGAGGGTCAAAACACAACTTTTCAGAAAACCCAACATTTCACCAAACACATTTCCCATCAGGCAACAATGTTTGGTCACAAACACTTCACCTTTTCCACAAGCTGAAACGTGTTTTCTGAAATGTGTTTGTGTAATGGTCTGGAGTACTCGGCTTCGGAATATAATATTTACTAAAGTACTTGACTTATGTACATATTTGAGTTACTTTTCCTTTAATGCCACTTCCTGCTCCAGTAGACTCTTAATTCATATCTGCTCTGAAATCTGTTTTAGGCACTTTTTTTGTTCTTTTTTAGTAACTTACAACTTTATAAATTATATCATATATGACCAGTGGAGGGCACCAAAGTGACTTTAATGATGAAAAAGATTTTGATGTTTGTGAATTTACTTCCCTGAACTGACCAGGTAACATGAGTACAAATGTTTCACTTTGGTCAGAGCATCGCACAGAAACACTGCAGACACAATCTGTTTCTCAAGTCCGGAGTGCACTGAGCGTACAACTCCAGACCCTCGTCTCCGTGAGGTTCACGGCAAATGAAATGCATGAATGTGATGTTATAAAACTCTAAAGCTGCTGAGTCATGTCTCTGTCAGACATCCAGGTTTTGATCAGCTCCATGTCTCTGCTGTTCACTCTGGGCTCAGGGCCAGATTTAACCCTCTAATTGTCCCCGGGGCTGAGTCGGGCAGTGGGCCCCCCGACTTTAGCTTCAGTTCATGACGGTCCACATTTTCCTGAACTTCCTTCAGAGAGCTTGTGGGCTTATTGAACACAGCTGTAGAGGTCTGAGCATCCACTTTTAGTCTGCAAAGGTTGATGTTGTCCTCTCTCTCTCTCAGTGAGAGGACCGGTTCACCATTTTTGACATGAACTCAGTAGCCGCTCATCTGTTGACGGACAAACATCTCTGCCTCTGTAGTAAAACATGCAGAAGTGATGGCGACGAGGTTGAAGCTCAGTGCTCATCATGACCGGCTCCTCAGCTGCTCAAGTGTAAGCACAGTTTTGCCACACGAGTACTTGGCTTGAGTATTTCCATTTAACGCTTCTTTACACTTCTACTTCCTTACGATTTGGAAGCCGATATCAGAATTACTCCATTACATTTATTCGATAACTGTACCCAGATGATTTAGATTACTAATACATACTCATACAAATTATAAACCAAATGATTCTCCTTTTTTGCATGTTGTCTACCCATACATACAGTTTATGTAACAAAATAAGAGCTCGAAAAACAAACACGATGAGATCAACTAGGCCGATCCTCCACTCCTTGCAGTTTTTAGTTTTCATAAACTTAACTTTTCTAACTTTGCGGACTAGTCGAACTCGTGGGTTGGAGCAGTTCGACTTGTGTTTTTCTTTTTTCAAGGATCAAAGTGTTTGAACGCTGTGCATTGCAGTACGAACAGGGTGCCACTTTCTTGGTCTTGAGCCTCTGTCCCCCCAAAATGTCTGTGCACGTCCCTGAAATGGCTCCATACAGCTTTGTCTGGCATAATCCAAGTCTCCAGAAGACCTGCGATCCCAAAATGATTTTTAAAAAGATGTTCTATACACCAGGCTTATTCAACTAGTTTTGACGAGGGGGCAGACTTGGAAAAAAAAAAAATGTAACTACCAGTGGCTCGACTTAAAGCTTTCTTTCCCCGTAAAGCTCAGAAATTGAATGTTTAAACGTGACTTTTTTTCTCGGCTTTGTTTACTGGTTTTCACATTTGAAAAAGCATAAAGTATAATATATATGATAACAGTTTAATGCATTAAAGAGTTTTTTTGCGCTTTCCAACAAAAATAACTTACGATCCAAAAGCTGAGATTGAGACAGTTGAATAAATCTGGTACACACCTTTGATGCTGATGAAAGCTTTTAGCTTAGCAGCCACAGTGAAGATGTCAGCTTTTAAAAAAAACGGTGTAAATCATGTCTTTTCACATCAATTTTGGGTCCCTAGACTTCTGGAGACTTGGATTATGCCAAACGAGTTGTATGGAACCATTTTATGTATTTTTTAAAAATTTTTTAAACGTTCTTGTAAAACAAGCTTCCATTTACTTCAATTTTTTAGGAGAATGCTGCAACTCTGCTTTGCTCTGAGGCTCCAGAATTGTTTTGTGGACTACAAAACTTCACTTGACCTTCCTTCAGCATGGCGGTGAGTAAATAATGACTGAATTTACATTTTTGAGGAAAGTAACATTTTGAATGCAGAACTTTCACCTGTCACAGTGTTTTGGTTTTTTTTACTTCAAAATCTTGAAGGAGACATTTAATGCTCATTTTCAGGTTCATCAATTGATTTTGGGTTCATTTTGGGTTACTACTAGAATACATTTACATGCTTCAGTGCTCAAAAAAAACACACACATTTCCTCATACTGTGCAGTGCTGCAGCACTGCATTCCCCAGTATCTGAAACGCTCTGTTTTAGCTCCCGTCTCTTTAAGGCGCCCTCCTGGATACCCAGTCTACTCTGATTGGTCAGCTCACACAAGCCTGACCCAGCACCACTAAAAACAACAGAGCAGCTGTGCTAATACATTCTTATGTGCCAAACTAGAGGCTATACCTGGTGAGGTAGTGAGATGTCACAGAATTAAAGGCGGGGCTACTGACGAGGCGTTTGAGGAGCTGCATTTTCTGTGGGAGAGAGGAGCTTCAGTTGGTCTTTGAATTTTTCAACTTCTAAGATCCTTTACATGCGCAAGAACAAAATGTACGCATTTTTATTTAAAAAAAAAACTTTGGCTGTCTATATGTTGTAATTATGAGGCCAACTACCTTTAAGTTAAAATAACACTGTACTTCCTGTTCTGCTGACACTGCATGAATGCTGGGGTCTAACAATGAGAGAGTCACCTGTTTTGAATGAAGTGGACACACACGTCAGTTCTATAAAGAAACACATAGTCATCGCCGTCACATAGAGATTTACTTTCTTTGATTAAAAAGTATTTGAAATGAACACAGTACATAAAGTGACAATGATGGTGAAGGGGCCACAGAACAGGCCATCCATCTCAACAAGGCCACAAAAAACAACATCCGAGCCGTTTGTTAGCGCTCAACTTCCCTCCAACACACACACACACACACACAAACTCTCACACATGCACACACACACACACACACACACACACACACACACACACACACTACTCCAGTCACCACATTGCACAAGTTAAAACCTCCCACAGTCAGTCTGGGGACATGATGATGTATTAAAATGCCAAAATATGCTACATGAGTAAACACAAGGTCACTGAACACACACACTCTATCATACACACTTTTCATTCACCTCTCATGGGAAATCAAAATTTTCAGTTTGTATTCAGACGGCGGTGAGTCTGTAGCTCAGTGTGAACCATGAAGTTGTTGTTTTGGTTTTAATCGAGAGGTGAGTTGGCACATACAGGCGGATCCTTCACAGGATCATAGTAACACGAATAAGACAAAGACAAAAATATTGTAAAACTGAGAAAACAGTTTTTTTCAAGCTGCATTTAGCTCATATTTCCCCTGATGACTTTGAACTACATGTTCCAATATATTTGATATCTAAATACTTGTTTTGTTTTGTGAATTGTAGTTTTAAAAAACTGTTATCTCAGCTGGAGTCCTGAATAAAAGAGGATGATGTGTGTTAACTGGTGGTTTTGAGGTGTGACAGAGTGTTAAAGTCTGGTCCATCACAGAAACATGATCACACATTAATAAAAAGATTAGATCTGTAGATCTCTTTTCCATCTCATCGATTAGTTGTTGAGTCTTTATTTTATCATAATTTCCCCCTGACGATATTTAATTCTACACAGAAAATCCTCAAATTTCAGAGCTGCAATCTGCAAATGTTTAGGAATTTGTGCTCGATGAATGTTTTAAGAACTATCACAATTCCAAGTAAAGGTAACACTCGTGAGATTTCTGCAGAGATGTAAGCATCAGTATAGATCTCACAGGGTCAGAGTAAAATGAAGTTTTCATTGAGCATGAATAAAATATTGAATTAACAACAAACTGTTGCATTTTTAGAGTGAATATTACCCTGAAATGATGCAGCTGCAGCCCAAAAGCTCTGGAAGACTACAGCATGGCATCTGAACTCTCCTTCTGTCAGGACTGGTTCAATGAAATGAAGTCATTTTAGATTTCTCATGTTAAGGCCATTCCATCTAAATATGGCTGTTTTTTTATGTGGCCTTGACTTGGTAGAGTTTCAGCTTTTATATGGCATATCATTTGTATTATTAGCATGAAATACGCTGGTGCCTATTTGTCTGCATCCAACATTTTTGTTTCCATGTGTTTTAGTCGCTTGGACTCGGAATTGTGTTTTGTTTAGGTAGAAATGGTTATGATGTGCTTTTATTTTACTCAGTTTCCCCCTGGAGGATTAATAAAGCATTTCTTGCATCGTATCGTATCGTATCGTATCGTATCGTATCGTATCGTATCGTATCGTATCGTATCGTACCATATCGTCATTCTGTCAGTCAACTAATCAGTTAAGTAGCTAGCTGTTTCAACAGTCAACAGTCCTGAGTTTCTCCTCAAGACATTACCTCTAACTTCCCTCAGAGTCGGTAGATGGTTTGAGTAACAAAATGCTATGTAGACCTGCACGCCTTTTATTAATTTATGAGATGTCATTTTTTGAGGATTGAGCATTGAATAAAGAAATTCTGTGCTGTGATTGTACATCATTGAGCTCTGAAAAACCTCACTGTAAAAACGATGCTAGCCCTCATTTCTCAAACTGTTCTCACAAATCTTTATTTTTGTGTTAATTATTTGTGACACTTTTGATTTATTGATTCAATAAGGCCTTTAAACTCTGCTTCTTTTGTTCCATGGATAGGATATCTCTGTTAAACTCTTGTATGAGGCCGATCGCTCATATTTGATTAATGAGCACAGAGATCAGACGTGGACAAACACGGTTAAAGTCTGTCCTGTCTGAGGGTAAACAACATGTTGCCGCGGTAACGCTTCCCCTTATCTGATGAATTGAAAGAGTCGGACTGAAAACAGTAAACACTCTGTCACTGCCTTTGGTGGGATGAAAACACACACACTCATACACACACACTCATACACACACACACAGGTGGAGGTAACCTCAGGCAACAGGAGGAGGAGGAAGAGGAGGAGCTTCATCCTCCTCAGCTCCTGATCAGTGTCAGAAACTCGTCCCGGGTTTTTGGATCTTCCCTGAAAACTCCCAACATGGTGCTGGTGACAGTTTTACTGTTCATCTTCTGAACGCCTCGCATCACCATACACATGTGACTGCGGAGAGGAGGAGAGGCAGGTTAAACAGCAAAAGGCCAGGACGTGAAGGGACGGTAAAGATGTGAGAATAATAAAAGGAGGAAGTGAGCGAGGCAAAGGAAAGGAAACAAGGAGAGGGCAGACAAAATGAGAAGAGAGGGGAAGTGATGAAAACACAATCAGAAGAAGTAAATCAAACTGAAGCAGGAAAGGAAAGGAAAGGAGGTGGAGGACAGTTAAAGGGAAAGATGAGTATAAACAGATATAAACGTACGTCGCCTCGATGACTACGCCGACCCCGGTGGGCTGCAGGGCCTCGGTGATCGCCACGGCAATTTGTTTGGTCAACCTCTCCTGAACTGTGGACAGACGGACAAACATGAAGCAGGCTGGACAGAACAAACAGCACTGAACTCTGCACAGAAACATCATCGTCACGAGTGTTTGTGTGACAGCAGACTGTTGAGAGGTACCTTGTAGTCGACGGCTGTAGATTTCAACAATCCTGAGTGAGAGAAAAGAGGGACTTAGCAATGCATCCTCGCCGCAACACATTACACCCATTCAGAGGCACCAGAATAAATATGAGCGATGATAATTCTTAAGCTGCTTCCCGGTCTGATGACAGAACAGAGGGAAAACCATCGGGTCCACGGAAACGACCAGGTCTTCACCTCCGACCTGTTGCTCTTCTCCGTGAGCAGAACCACTTTGGACAAATTTGACCTCATTCACCTTCAAGAAAATGTCACAAGACCAAACGGGCAGCACGAGGAGAGGCAGCACGCGCTGTACGAACATAGAGGGAAGGAAAGCTCCGGACAGAAACGGCAAAAATGTGCTTCAAAGATGATAATGTAAGAGGGGGAAGCCGCGCGTTAACGTTGCTCTCAAAATATAAATATCTTCAGTGTTAATGTTACTGTGAAAATTATAGCTTTTTAATCAGCGCCAGCCAGTGTGTAGCGGAGAGCTGCGACAGGCTACACATGACACCAACCCAAATGCTTTGATTCGTGTCTTGAAATTGTGAATGTTTCAGCCGTTTCTCATCACAATGCGAGTGTGTACGTCCACTGGGTTAGTGTGGGGTGTTAGGTGTTAATATAAGCCTGAAGGTATTGGGGTCAGTGGGATCAGATTCTTCACTAGCACACAAACAAACACACACACACACACACACACACACACACCTTTTAATAATCAGCTTAAATACACACTAGCTCTCTCTCTGACACACACACACGCACACATATCTACAGTAAGTTGGCCAGTTACACACTGGGAGGACACACACACACACACACACAGAGTGAATTCTCTCACCTGGCGAGCTTGCTGAGACCCAGAACTCTCTTGTTGGGGAGGTAACCGATGTGAACCTGCACGAAGAAGCAAAATCAGGACCAAATATGAAAACACAACAGAACAATGTTGAATATGGCAAATATGCTTCTTTTATTGTAGCCAGGTTGGAAAAATGGCCAGCGAACGCTACGTACACATTCAGCAGTTTAGCGTGAGCAACTACAACTGTGCAAGTAAAATCTGCTCATGTCTTCTGCAGCACTGATAGAGGTTCCCGTCAGGAAAAAAACAAAAACAAAAAGAACACAGTTCAAATGAAATTTGATCATTCTCACTTATCGTGGCTCCCATCACAATTGTAACATCTGCCAAAACAATTGCAACCTGTTTTTTGATCAAAACACAAAACCCTAAAATCTTCATAAATCAAGACTCTGTCTCCCTTCAGTTATCACGAATGCTCTAATTCCACAGAGCTAGCACAGCTTCATGATGGTCAATGGAAGTCCATTGAGCTCTGAGCTCAAAATAAACTCTCCAAATGGGCACAAAACTACAAAAAAAAAACAGTAACAAAAACGTTTCAACAAAACACATGGAGGTGCCTTTTTTCCTGAAAACATACTTTAAATTATAAGCTCTTGCAGTGTGAGACGACCGCTCAGTTACAGTGACTGTGAGTTTACCAGAATGAGTTTTGAGTTAACCGTCAGGCGGACACGTACGGCGGAACGCAAGAGGACAAGAATAAAAGACGAGAGCAGAACAGGTGGATGAGCAGCAGACGAGAGCAGGAAGAAATGGAGTCATCAGCTGGAGAATCACGGCTGTGGATGTCTGGAGGCTCTAATTCTCTTGCACACACACACACACACACACACGCGCTCCACTCAAATGTCAAACGCAATTTGTTGACAAGACGAGAGAAAGGGCAGCGGCAACAAGCGTGCACAGATCTCTTTTCCCCCTGTTTCTTCCCGTCCCTCCCTCTGTGCCGCGGCAGCCTGACATATCGACATCAAACGCTCTGACTGTGACGGAGGCCATTTCACTCGCCCGCTCAAGTTATTTGTATTTACTGGCACAGGCGAAAAAAAAAAAACCAAAAAGACAAAACACCACTCCAAGAATGAGAGGAAACAAACAAGTGAAGAGAGCGAAACATTTTGCAACTAAACAGGCAGGTATGTTTCTCAGGGAGGGTGTGGAGACCAAAACGGAGCAAAAAATACAAAAATCGGACTTGGATCCGTCAAGTGATAACCCAACCTGTGTTTCTCATGCCTACATCATTCAATCAAATGAAAATATTAGGGATTTAGAGGCTCATTTTTTTTTTCACATCTAACATTCATAAATTATTCATAAAGGTATCTTTGTAATCCCCCAAAACAAAAACAAAAGTCTACAGGAGGACTCAAACTAAAGACAACATGACCACACAGGAAGTTTCCTAATCCTCGCCTCTCTAACTCGTAGTCCTTCAGTTTACACCACTGTTGATCATTCTGTCCTGTGTACTGTGTCGTAGTGGACGAGAGTCTGTGTCCGGGCAGAAAACGCCATCGACCAATAGGAGCACAGAGCGCTCTTCAACTGTCAACGTGGTGAAGAGACAGGGAAAGGCTGCTCCTGGTGCTGCGAGGTGGAAAAAGAGGAACGTTTGCAATCGTGTCTTTTCTTTCTCTCTAGCGTCGTCAAAGCCCTTCTGTAGTTAACACTTAATGCCAGTTTCAGACTACAGGATTTCAGCCCAATAATAGTCCAACCCGACACATGTAGGGCGTCACGAACAACAATTCCTCATTTCATCCTGTGTGGTGAGAAAAAATGGATGACGGTCGATGTCCCATCATAAAGATGAGCGCGACTGGACGTGCTTCACCTTCTCCTGCCAACGACGCCAGATTATACAAATTTTTATACAAATGTGACGTTTTATGTCATCAGTGTTGCGACAATTTCGCGCCATGATCTGGAATACTGACAGTTTTGAGGTATTATATTGAAGTTGGACATTTGTTATTAATTTGTTGTTAACTGTAGTCAGAGCAGACCTCGCTCAGCTTTGCTTCCACAGTGGCACGGCGACTCGTGGTATTGCAGCAAAAAATCTCCCCATAAACCTCAATTATTAAAAAAATGTTGACAGAGAAACCAAGAAGTGCAAATGAAGACGATTATGACTCTTTCTGTAATAAGCTGAGAAAAAATATTTATTTATCCGTGACGTCTTCACAATGTAAAGGTCTGTGGGCCGAGCAGGAGCTCGCGTGCGGAGCCAGGAGGGGAACTCTACGGCACATCTCTCCATGTGGTATCTACTTCCTCTGTAGAACTCTAATGTTCACAGCAGAATGGTGTTTACCAGCTAGAGCAGAGGGGGGGAGTTTAGCAGAGTACGGTACAGGTTACAGTTTGACCAACACCCAAAGAAGAACTTCCTAATCCATGCAAGTTACGTTGATCTTGCCAGGTTGCGATGTAAATAGCTGCATATGACTATTACCTCTCTGCCCCATTCTCTGTTTGAAGAGGAACGCTGACAGGAAGAGAAAGTGACTACTGAATATGGGAACACATGACAGATGTTTGTCCTCCTAAAGCTGCTAATATGAGAGCGGCACTGCTGATCTCAAAGTAAATAACACCTTAGCTCTTGTGTGCCAGACGCTGAAACAATTTATCAAACAGCCAGTGGCGACCTGCACGCCATCCAACCAACAATACAGGAGGAGGAGGAGGAGGAGGAGGAGGAGGAGGAGGAGGAGGAGGCCTCTGTCTGTGTGGTGACTCACTGAGAGACGGACAGACAGACAGATGAGAGAGGCTGGATAAGAGGCGACGCTGCTGACGATGACGAGGGGAGGGAAGAGGTTTAGGGACACACACAGCCACCTGATGGACACACACACACACACACACACACACACACACACACTAACACAGGAGGTGCGGTAAATGTTTGTGTGATTCACTGCTGTCATCAGGGCCCATTTACACCGTTGGAAAAGGATCAGCTGCCAACCTCTATTGTCTTAAACGACATGCACCTGCAGGCAAAGATGGAGGGATACGGGAAGCGGAGGGAGAAAAATGAGAAAGAGGGAAGAAGCCAATTGCATTTTAGTGGAGAGCAGTGATGTCAAAGGAGCGGAGGGGAGGCTAAAGAAACAGAAAACAAAGGCAGGATAAACAGATCTCAGCTAATCTCATTGTTTCTCATGTTGCCTGCCTCTGTTGTTCAGACCCGCAGCCTCCAGATTAACGTCAAATGGAGACTGGGTTTATCTAAGATACACATCTGATTCCCTGCTTGTGCGAGGTTTTTGTACTATGAATACTCGCAGCTTCCTATAAGGAGACGGTTTAAAAATAAAAAAGTATCCCTCGTAATGATTTTAACAGAAAGCAGAGCAGTGTTGGTTTGTTGGTTTGTCAGCAGGATTGAACAAAAACAACCGAATGGATTTACACGAAACTTGGAACGAGGATGGGACTCAGCCCAGAATAGACCCTGTTAACTGTTGGTGCAGATCCAGCTGTTTTTTCTCGCTTTCTTTAACATTTGCAAGACTGTGTGTGTGTTTGTTTGTTTTTTTGACACTTTCCTTAATTTCTCAGGGAACAATTCACAGACCTTAATGAAAGATATCAGCCGTATTTAGGTGGCTGGTACAATTTGACGCAGATCCAAAACCAAATCCAGATCAAGCTGATTGAAGTGTTTATTTGATATTGGATTAGGCTTGATTAAATTAAAGGGGACTGTTGGGCCCTCGCCCGAGGGATATGCTCCACTGAGCGCAGTATCCTTCCCTCTTCAGTGTGGCTCATGTTTATGACGTTATATAAGAGAAAAAAACAAACATTCAATGTGTTGAAGATATGTAGAGACATGTAGACCGCGTTTCACCTACAGTACCGGTGCAGTACTAATTTGGATAAAACCTTCAAACTTATCAATATTGTCTCTCTTTCAACCTACAATCAGTCAAAGTATCAGTCCCAAATATCAGTTTTCAGACTCCTTGATTCCTTATAATCAGCATCAGCACCTGCCCCAGAAAAGCCATATCGGTCGACCCCTAGTTTAGAGTCAGTCGGTCACTTTTCAACTATAAATCATCTTTAAAATCCTAGTTGGTGCTCACTGGGGGTGTTTCAATCAATACTGCTACTCTAACACTGCTTATACAAACATCTGATGACCATTACCAAGTCAAACACAGGTCACCTACAAAAACTGGCACCCAGTCTCTTCTACCAATCATATCATCAAGTGAACTCATCTGTCCGTGAAGGAATAAATGTTCTTCTCAGTTCATTTTATTTGCTCCAACTGATTTCCCTTCCCTCTAAATTCCCTCATTTCTGACCGAAACCGGAGCAACGGGCTTCCGGTTTCTCCTGCTATGGTGTACGGATGAATCCCAGCACGTGTGCGTTTACTTCTTGTGTTTCTGCGCGTGTGTTTCTCTCACCCTGCCGAAGATGGGCACCAGGTGATGCTCGCACATGGAGAACATGTCGATGTCTTTGACGATCACCATCTCGTCGTGGTCCTCGTCGAAGATGGCGTCGTTCAGCACGTCTGCGGAGACAAACATCAGTATAATAATATGTAAACATCTGTATTTTTTAAATACATACTCACAGTCACCTACCTTTTCTATTTATTCATTCATTTGATCCACTGATTTCTTTAAGAAATAGCTTTTTTATTCATGAAATTTGTATAAAAGATGTAGTAAATTTCATCATTTTGAATCTAAAGCATAAATTAAAAAAACAGTTTTACATTTGCATTTTATTGTAACTGTTATGCACGAAAATACAACATTTTCAGACCTTTTAGGCAATAAACCTGTTAATGATTCTGATTTAATTGAATCATTATTTCTCCTTAATCCAGTTATGTGCAGTTCATCCTGATTTTATGTCCTTTGCCAGCGTTAAGCTCTGTACAAAAAGCATCGTTCGTCACTTTTCTGTCCCCTCGAGGACAGACAGATGGAAACCACCGGGGACGCCCTGTTCACCTCCACCGTTCCGCCGCTCTCTTTATCACCGACTTCGGTGTTTCTCCCCCAGCAAACATCACCGTCTAATTATAGCCCTGCTTCCATACACGCCTTCCTGTTGTCGCTTTATTGCATTTTTCAGTTGCCTTGGGTTCAATAAAGCGCTTTATCTGTTTTCTGACGACGCAGGCGCCTCTCGCTCTCACTGTGGCAGTTTTTAATTTCCTGACTGGCTATCTGTTCGAGGGAGAGGGGACGAGGAGGGGCGAGGTCAACGTGACAACACACCGCAGACTGACTTGCTGCTTCAGTGGCTGCCGCTTGTTGTCAACAGGGTAACAGGTAGAAGATCGACACATTCGGACGCTCTGAACATCTTTTTTTTTTGTTTTGTTTTTTTACATTTTTGTTCGTCTTATTGTGACGCAGCTTGGTGACATCTTCCCCACCATCAGAGAAACATTGTCTCTCAATCTTATTTAGGACTTCTGACAGCTTTTTCACTGCAGATGAGATATTCTGCTTTGGGACAGTTCACATCTCCCCTGAACGAGAAACCATGAGTCAGTTAGCTTTTGTGTGACTGTCTGACTTGATTGACTCAGACCAGGCTGAGATTCATCAGTATTCATCTCAGGCCCGTTACTGTGGTTAGTCTCTCCTCCGATTGTTCTGATAGCTGCCGTTTCTGGTTCATCACATTTTAACATCTGACGAGCTCAAAACCTGTGACCAACACTCATTTAGTCTGTTTCTTTAAACGCACTTGGCCCTTTATGCTGCTCACCTGTGCTCTATCAAGTTAATCGCCCCTTGTGTATTCAAGTCCTTTGCTGTGTTCTAAGACCCGTACTACCATAATATTAAGTGTGCCAGAAAAAAGATTGTCCCAGTAAGAATGAATTGAAATGCAACAGGCCAAAAATACCAGGATGTCCGACTACATACGGACACATTTTGCCGTATGAAAGCCAGCATGCTTTTCTGTGACTCGAAGTCCTCTGTGCAGCGGAGGATACGTCACGTACATCATATTAAAAACAAACATATGACAGCTCCTTTGACACAATGACAGACATTCGTTTTTTTTGTTTTTTTTTTATTTCATGAAATTTTGGATTTCATCTTTCTTTACTACAGCTCGCTTTTTGTTTAGTCACCTACCCGACAGTGTGCCTTGTGTTTGGGTCCCATTTTTGTTTCAGTCGTGACACTGAAGCCGTCACATAAATGTAGCAGAGTAAGAAGTACAATATAACATAACGTGGAACGACTCAAGCGAAGCACAAGTACCTTAAAATCATATTTAAAATAGTTTTGAACTTGAGAAAATGTACCCGCCTACATCCCACCACTGCACATGGTGATCCATCCAATGGCTGCCGAGACATTTCACCAAAAACCACATGGGTCAACCCTGCTGTGGTGCTACAGTGATATCGGTCGCAGAGATGTCTGCTTTCTCTTGAATATAACAGAACAAGATGGCACTCAGAGTGCCAAAAACTACGTCTGAAAGACTGAACAGTTTTCACTCTTTCCAGAAATCATGACTTGGTTACTTAAGATGATCCACAGACCTCGCTGTGAGCAGTAGGAGCTATTTAGTTTCCAAATCAATCCAACATGGATCCATGGCACTACAGGTACATGTGTTTTTTGATTTTGAGTTTAACTTTCCCTTGATGTCCATTTGTTTGGTGTAAATTGGATGTTATTGATTCACAAATGTGTTAAACTGGTTCTAGATACAGTTTCCTTCAGGATGACACCTTGATAAAGTCATCCTGTTTGGAAATTTTGTAATGAAGAACAAAGTTTGGAGAGCAAGACTTTGCTTACAGGTTCAAAACTAGTAGAAACCCTTTTCTCTTGTTTTTCGCATTTTAGACACTAATATTAAGATGTAAATTATCGCTGTTTTGTATAAGATGTGATGATAACTGATGGAAAAGATGGTTAAAACTACAAAAATAAGATTCAGCTTGTTGTAATAAACCAGAATTATAATCCACCCGCCTCCTCCTCCTGATTACAGCTTCTTATTCTTACACCATCAGTTATCGCTCTCTCTCTCTCTCTCTCACACACACACACACACACACCCACACACACCTTGAAGGAAAACACATCAAGTCAACCATAACTACAAAAAGGGCAGCTGGTGAGAACTGTCAGTTCTGCCGGTCCAGACGCCCTGGGTGACAGAAAGACGAGGCAGCTATCAGGTAATGACAGTGTTACTCATCATCAGCTCTTCATTCAATAGTGCTGCCTCTTGTGTGTGTGTGTGTGTCTGTGTGTGTGTTTGTGTGTTGTACTCATTCATATACACACAGAGTGTGGAGGCCACATGTTGACATGCTCTGAATAAGGTGGTGAAGTGAATGAATATAGGTTATTAAGGTTATTCACTTATTGTTCATACAGCCAGGTGTGTGTGTGTGTGTGTGTGTGTGTGTGTGTGTGTGTGTAATACAGACACACACGCAGACACACACTCTCTATACATACTCCTGACCCCTGGCATGTATTCATGAGTCATCGCTGCACGCCCCTGCCATTAAATGTGTGTTTGAACGACATTTATAACCAGCTGTTTACTTCCCGGCTTCGCATCCCATAATATTTAACGCTCGTGATGCCTCCAGATCTGCTGAGTCTCAGGAAATTGCGTTTCTGTTTATTCGAAAAGACGTTTATTGACTGAATCTGAAGACTGCCTGATGCACTGCGCTGCCTTTTGGTTGCGAGGCAACCACGGAATCAGCTGTTGATCAGATGTCAGTCGTTCAGCGCAGGTGTTGGGTGTTGAGCTAACAGGGAACAAGCGTAGCTGCTAGCATTAGGGTTACACAGTCTAATTCAAATGCAGGGCTGTTCTGTGCTTGAACTGAGGAAACTGTAAAAATCGTAAAGTTCAGTTCTGTGTTTTTGTTTTGTTTTGGCGCCACTAGTGCACATAGTGAGTAAACTGTATCCATATCCGTATTAGTAAAGGGGCGGGGACAGTGACATGATTACCTGTTGCAAACACAATGCACTGCAGTTGTGTACAAACACAATTTTGTTTTTATCAAACGAGGGATTATTACAACATTTCAGGCGCTCTTACTTTCAGTTTTACCTCCCGATGAAGTGGTTTACATCACGTGTTCGCCCCATGTGTAACTGAATCCTGGTCGCCATACGGCTACATTTGAGCCCAACATATATTTCTTGTGCAAAATGAAAAAAATTAAACAAATTAAATACACTACATTAATTGTTTGATGTGTTGAATTTTTGTGATGTAAAAATGTTCTATAAATACGTGTATGATCCCTAAATGTAAATCATTTCATGATTATAGTTTGAACATGGCATGCAGATCGACACTGCCCAGGAACTTCTGGTAACTTCTGATCCCCGATTTCTGAATCTTAACAACACAGCAGGTGTTTGCTGTTGGCCTACTGTTTTCAGTTTTAGCTGCGACCCCTGTGAGAGGATGAAGCTTGGGCTAGCTCGTCTGATCGTCTGTCCGCTCATGTTTCTTGAAAACCTGGACTTTGCGGTGAAGAAATCGTGTTCCCAGATCTCAGCAATTAACTTGAATGCATTGGAGAAAACGATGTTCTCCTAACTGAGAACAATGATCACCGAGAGTCTACGGCCGTGCCAGCAGCCAGCAGCTCCACGGGCTGATGGAGGTGGAGGCGGGTGTGCTGTTGGGTCCTGCGATACTCTGAGATTCAGGCACATTTCTCAGGGATTCAGCTTTGCGTTCGGACCGTTGGGCCTGAGTCGTTGTTTGTAGAAGAGAGGGTGGTGTCACGCTCGGGACGGGTGGGAGACGGAGGTGTTTTGACTGGTGGTGTCAAACGTTTCTGTATGTACATTACTGTGTGTAATCTGTTGTTAATAGCGTTTTATCTCTGCATTTTATTAATGATGGCATTTTATTTGTGTATGTTGCTTCAAGGACTCCTCAGTTCTTGTGTATTATTGCTGGGGATCTTTTACTTTTCATTGTGTGAAAGTCTTTGCGTCACCCTGCTGTGTGAGAAGTGCTATGTTTGGTCAATCTGCAGAAAATCAATTGGAAATAATTGTTTATGTTTGTTTTCAATGACAGTAAATCAGACATATTTGGTCGTTTGGACACATAAAAAGCTATTTCAATATGTCTACTTGCATTATGAAGATATTTCATTATTTGCTGATATTTTATAGCCCAAAACAATAACTAGGGGAATTGTTCACAGATTTATTAATAATGAAAAAAATCTATTAAAAGTGAAAAACCTGCGCACTAAACATTCACAGCTGAACAGAATATTTGCATCTGTAATGGAGCTCCTTTAATATCACGGGCTCAGAATTCCTGCTTAATCTCTGCATAACTTTTACTTGTTCAGTTTTATTGGTCATGTGCTCGACGACAAGAGGATTTTGGGCCCATGCTGTGATGCAATCTGAACCCGTGACCCCACACACACACACACACACACACACACACACACACACACGTGAGCACAATGATCAAAGAGAATGGCGCTCGCTAAAAACCTCTCAACTCTCCGGCAAACATCAGGCCCTCCGAGGACTACATGTGTTTTTTGTGTTCTCCGCTTTCCAACAAGTCAAAGGGGGGGGAGTCTCCCGTAACAGCCAATCAGCAGGCGGACAGAGCGCCGCCTGAAGAGCGACACAAACGCACGGACTGAAGAAATCATAATCATCTTCACCACCTTCACTGGTCAGAGGTGAGAAGAAGGCGGGACTCTTTTGTCGTTCTCGGGATCAAACTACATGAATCATCCATCACCTCTGCTAACTCTGAGCCTTCACATTTTTTTCCCTGCATTCCTTTCTTTACCATTACAGTGTCTTTAACACACACACAAACAGACAAACTGCCTCCAGATGGAGTTCTGGAGGAGATGAGGGGGCAGCTCCCCGTTTCCAGCCACTCCAGAAGAAGCCGGGGCAGTAAGAAACCGACCAATGTGGACCTGACGCTGCACATCAACCCTTCTCCGGGTGCTTACACCCCAGCGTGACTCAGCAAACCCTCCCTGGAGCAGCAGACCAGGCCGGTTTGGCTGCATCCAACGTCAAGGAACTCTGTTGTAAATTCCTACAGATCTTCAGCTCTGAAGAGCCCTTTTTTTTCCTCAGCTTAGATCAAGCAAATCAATCTCATTCTAGTTTTCGGTGATGCTCACCTTTAAAACACGTTAGAAATGGGAGAGACGCTTGAAGCGGCGAGGGCAGGCGCTCAAGACAAACTGTTCCCTCCTTCACTCCTGCTGGATCTTTTTAATGGTAACACTGCTGTGAACGGTTCATTCACACAAAATTCCCACTTAAATTCATATCGGGATTCTCTTGTGCACGAGCGAGGCGACGGCTGCAACTAATGATGATTCCTTCGCATGGATTCATCTGGAAAGCATTCCCTCGATGGATCGAGTAGTTTAAGGATGTCAGAGAAAAAACAGCAACGTCTTCAATGACTTGTTCTGCCAGCAATTAATGACTGTTTTCACTGATTATTCATTTGTCAATTACTTTCCTCATTGAACATCTTGTTCTGTTACATCAGCCAATAAAATAACAGAAAGCGACATCTTGAAATGTCTTGTTTTGCTGGACAGACGGCCCAAAGATCTTCACTTTAATATCGTGCAAAATGGAGAAAAGCTGCAAATCCTCATGCGGCTGTTCGGCATTCACGACTTAACGATTAATCGATGAGGAAAAAAAGTTGCAGATTAGTCTCCGCCGATTCGCTCATCGATGGATCGCCTCGGCTCTACATGAGACAGCTCGACATTACTGTGAATGCAGCATTTTCCATGTTGCAGCTGGTGGAGCAACCAAATAAAAAATATATAATATTTTGCTGGTGTGTAAAATGCTATCATGCAAACCAGCGGTGGAATGTAATTAAGTACATTTACTTGATTACTCTGCGTAGGTATCTTACAAATCTGAGGTGCTTGTACTTTCCTTGAGGCTTTTTTTTTTTTTTCTTTTAATGCCGCTTTCAACACACACCTAACAGCTTTAGTTACTAGTTGCAGGATTTGTTTGTACAAAACGTAAAGTATCCTTTGTTACACACAGCAGTTTACACAAGTTCAACTGGAAACATCTGTCGATTATTCACTGAGATGCCTGACGGAGAAAAAAAACACACGTTACATGGTTTCAGCAAATGTAAAGATTTGTTCATTTGTTATAATTATCGCAGAGTGTTTTTAAAAAAAATATTTTTAAGGTTTGGACTTTGTCACTATGGGTTCTGGGAGATTGCTCACTATTTTCAGGATTTCTACAACACAAAAAAACATCTGCTTCATGGAGGAAATGATCAGCATTTCAAACCATAATGTAAATCGGAATGATAATGATCTACTCATGCAAAGGCTATATAACAGTCTGCATTGACACGTTTACCTCATAATAATTAGTATTGGGGGGGGTTTAATGAATACTTTATTAAAGAGTAACGACAGCTGTCAGATGAATGTGGAGGAGGAGGAGAGAGTACAGTGTTTCCCTCTGACATGTGGAGAAGTACTTGAGTAAATGTACTCAGTTACAGTTCAGGCACTTCCGCCTCACAACTTTCACATCAGCTCCTCCCGGCACATTACACGGAGCCCGGCTGAGTTTTGTTTCCTCTTAACCCTCCTCTCACACAGAGCTGCCACCTGTTGACAAATCTCCGCCGCCTCTGAGCGGCTTTGTGGATTTAAACAAACTCACCGATGATTTTCTCCTGGTAGCCCTTGGTGAAGAACTGCATGGCGGTGGCGGCCCTCCAGGGGGTTTTGAGGAGCCCCTGTCGCTGCGGGTCCTCCCCGAGCCCCCGCAGGATGGTGGTGTACGCGGCGGCCAGGGACGGCAGGCTCATCTCGTTGTCCTCCACGCTCCTGGTGCGCTCCTCCCTCCAGCTCTCCATCACCGAGGCGGCCGGCCGGTGCGAGCCGGACTCCGCGCCCGGAGGCTGCGCGGCGGCGGCGGCGCGCCCGGTGCCGCCGGCTGGCCGCTTCGCCATCCCGTCAAAGTGTCCGTTCAGCACGGAGCTGCTGGCCCCCGCGTCTTTCTTCTCGTTGGGGCTGTACTGTGTCTGTTTGGAGTGATCCATCACTTCTTCTTCTTCTTCTGTCTACTTTCTTCCTCTTCCCTCTCTGCTGAGCACTTGTTGGACCAGGTTCTCCTCTGCTCACAGTTGCTCTGACAGCTCACTCGTGTTGTACTTTCAGTTGTTTTCGCTCCCAGTCAGCTGCTGCATCCTCAGACTTTATAACAGCAGGATAATCCACGGAGCCCTCCCATTGGCTGATCGGGCCCCAGGGGGCGGGGCCACCACTCCTCCTTCACTTACACATGGACACATGAAGATCCACCTGTGTTAGCAGACAAACCTGATCACCAGAGTAAATGTTGGCAAACTGCAGTTCTGCAACACGTAACTTTTCACCTGTGTAGCAGTAATGTTTGCAACTGGGCTCCTTATATCTGTCTGTCCCTCTACTTTACATTTCTTTAGGTTCAATTCCTATTTCTCTTTTGTCACAACACTGTGCTGGTGCTCTGGTCGGGTTTAGGAACCAAAAGCCATCTGGTCAGATTTGGGAGTATTTAGATACAGTTACTAATTATCTACCTGTAATCCAAGTATCTCAACAGAGCGTTGTAGTGTGTAGTTGGTTCCCTCGTCTCAAACCCTATGATGTTTTTGAATTGGGTTTCCGGTTAAATGCCTGAAATAAGGTCTGTGCTCACCACAGGCTTAAGATATTTACACGTTTTGTAGAACAACACAAAATACGCCGTTAAATGATCCACAATTTAATTATAAAAGGCCTTCATGTCTTATAAACGGCGGTTGCTAACAAGTGGCTGAATGAACACAGAGACTCTTTCACTCCCTCGTCTGTCTTTACAGGCCGACTTCAGTTATAAACTAATCTGACTGGCTTTACAACTTGCTGATTAATAAATTCAAACAAAATGCGTGTAGTAATAGTGAGGTAAGATGCTTCGCGGTGGTGACGTTTAAAATGCCACTGCAAAGTAAAATATTTTAATTTTAGCGATGTGTTGCTCATCTGTGAAGATCACCTGGCTGAACAAAGCGTGTAGGTATCATAAACTTGAGAATGCAGCGTTGAGCTCCTCCGACAGCTGAACAACCATTCACACCTGGGCTCAACTCGCCTCCGAAACCCACATTAAGACCAGGTGGGTCAACTACCCACAAGTGGCCCCAATGACTCTGAAACTCAGAGCCGACACGGGTCCTTAACGACTCTGCGAGGACACTCCCACACGGAGCTGAAAGGCCTGCAGCTCCCCTCCAGCTGGTTAGAACTGAAGAAGCGACCTGGGTGGGAGGTGAACCGCCTCCAGGAGACTGAAACACGTCCAGCTGTCAACGATACGGCACCCAGCGAGACTCGGCATGACTGAGAAGCTTCATCAGCATCTTTATGAAGAGTGTATTTGGTTTCACTCAAGACAGGAGTGATGTTGTTGTCTGTCATTCTCCATTTTAAAACTGTAATCCTGTTAGTAGCCACCCTTTTTTTACTGAATGTAAATGTAACTAAGTACATCTTTTTTTCATTAACTTTACCGGAGGACATTTACTTTCGTTGTATCCTGATGCTGATATTTGACTGGCGACTGGACTGTGGCAGTTAGCCTACTAGCTGTAGCAAGAAAAACAACAAAACTATTATTAAACAATACAAAAAGGTCAACATAGATGTCTGTTAAAAATGATGAGGTCATTTCTTGACTGCATTGAGAAATAAAGTAGTCCAGTAATCTGCTTCAGAATGAAATAAAATGAAATATCTGCACTTTTTCACTTCTTGGCAGAAGATAAGACTAAAGTTTGTCTGTGGGAGTAAAAGGATGTAGACATTTATCATAAACAGCACAACTAATTGCACAAGTCCTGAGAACTTTTAACTTAAAGCACTGAATCAAGGCTGACAGTATTTGACATGAATGTCATTACTATAAACACACTGAAATGTGTCGCTAAGCAGGTGAGATTATTACTTTAGCAAAATGGAGTTCAAGGGGTCCAACCCCTGGAAAATGTGAAATTCAAGAACTGTGTTTCATCTACTGGTGATCTTCAAAGAATGAAATGACAAAATAAGTCAACTACAACAGCACAGAGTAATTCAGCTTGCAGTACAAACTTGTGAAAATCTGTGGCATCAAGTAATATTTATAGTCATTTTTTTCTGGCCCTGGTGCTTCAGATAAGTCTGTGCACACCACCACCCTGTGTTTCTGATGTGGTGCAAGACCCCTGATGGACAGAAAAGGTGTCACACATTAGGAGAAATACAGGGGAACTGTGACCACCCGGTCGATGATACAACAAGGCCAACAAAGACTACAACGTGAACTAACAAACATTTACATTTATTCAATTGTTAAAATACAGGAATGGGTTTTAGAAACGTTACGCATGTAAAAACTGAAAACATGTCCAAAGATGCTCCATTATTAATACATGTCAATGATCCATCACTAACTTTGAAGAACATTTAAGAGCTTAAATGTTCTGTTAAGTGTGTCAATCATCAACATCAACACAGCAAACAGGTTTACCGGGATGGACAGTTTTTCCACACATAAATCTGAACAAAAATGACCATCGGCAAACATTAAAACATTTAGTTTTTGGTAAAAGCAAATGCTGCAAGCTTGGAGGATGGATCCAAGGATTTCTTCTTCTTGGCACTGTTTTCATCAGCTTCTGCCTGTCCATTTTCATTTTCCGCTCCTCCTCCTCCTCCTTCGGCTCTTTTCCTCTTCTTCAGATCTGCTGCATCTCCGGTCTGCCCTTTTGCTCTTTCCGTCCATGACTGTACCAAAAAAAAAAAAAAAAAGGGGGGGAAAAAAGGGACATGAAGAGCACATGTTGATTACCAAAGAGAACAAAACGAAAACAGATTGTTCTTTTGTCTCAATCCGGGCTCCGAACACCTACATGATGACTAAACATCAGGCTGCAGTTTGAAATTGCATCCTGTCATGTATAATCACTATTGACAGGCTGCATCTCTTTGGCCTGCCGGCTCTTCTCCTCCTCGTGCTTTTATTTATTTATTTTTTTCGCTCCCTGAGCCGAGACAAAAGGAAGCGCCATCCTGAACGTAATGGAGCCGGGATGAATCATCGGGCCTGGTGAGTGGACTGGCAGCAGCACAGGCCACACACACACACACACACACACACACACACACAGACACACACACACACACACACTCTTCACCTCCAGCACCCAATGAAGCACTGCTATTAACCCCGTACATATTCACACAAACACTACCATTACAGAGCTGGTAGATGGTACAAGCTGTGACGTTTCGCTATTCGCTATTCACCATTAATAAGGTTTCAGGTTAAATTATTATCATTATCCAGGGTTTTTATTTCACCACAAACCATAAGTCAGAGCTTTGTTACTGAATTTTATCTGAACTGATTAATCTGCATGAGGCTGAGTTGGTGTGGGTGTGTTGCTACAGGTGGCAACTGAAAGAGAGAGATCAACTCAGAAATCCAGTTGGATTAAATGAACCCAATTAACTGGTGGGACTGATGGACAGAAAGCAAAACGATCATTTTTAGAATTTATTAATATTTCAGGTCATTTATCAAAAGAAAATCAATGTTCTGGCTCTGGTTTCTCCAGTGTGAAGGGGTTTGCTGTTTTTCCTTATTCTTAATAACTGGCTGTGTTCACATGCAACCTAATATTCAACTAATTATCAGAATAAAAAAGTCAGAATAAAAATGCCTCTTGCGACCATCTCTGCTGGAAAAGCCTGATCCGATGCAGCCCGATCAGAATGGAGGGGCGGCGTGAACATTTGTTTATCTATTCAATACGAACATATCAGTGCCTGGTAACCACGTTAAAGCGTAATCTAATTGGAATAAATATATTCTGTCTGCGCATGTTCTCCTTTGGTGGGGTGACATTGGATCATGTTGCCTACGAGAGGACCGAAAATCAAAACAGAACAGTTTTTTAAATTCTGATTCATAAAACCTGCCGTACGCCTGACAGTGTGCCGTTTCAACTTGCAAATGTGTGCAGGTGAATCTGTGAAGTGCCAACTGGTAAAAACACAGTGAAGCTGTGATGAGCTCTAGCCCTCCCCTTAGTACACATTTATTGTGTTCAATTTGCCGAAGACTTGAACGCATCTCAACTTTTGAAACCGTTTTAAAACACAAAAAGTGTTGGAATACACAGAAGAGTGATAAAAATAATTTGAACAAGACTGGAAATCACTCTGGAATTGTCCTTTAAATTAAGTGAAAACTGTATCGTCACACTTGTTCCCCTGCAGCTCGCCATCTCTCACACAGTATTATCATAAGATCAATGCTTTGTGCCCTCACAGCCAAAACACACTCCACCAGGTTCCCAGGCAACAGGCCTCCCTCCCCTCCCCCCTGCCTTCACACCCACTTCCTCTTTTCTTTTCTTTCTGTCTGTCAAGTATCATCCAGCTTTCTGCTTAGAGTCATGATGAATGCAGGGTCACGACCTGGTTACTACACAGACAGACACACGGATTGACGCCAGTTAGCACTCGGGCAGATGAAAGGATGAGGTGTGTAATTACGGACATCGGCGCCCTCATTTATTCACCCCGTCGACTGTCCAGAGCCGACAGAACATCCGGTTTTAAAAATGTGGCTGTCAGTGAAAGTCATGTGACAGTATGGGACTCTGCTGCAGCGTGCCATGACTTAGTTCAAAATGTTGAGACGTTACGCACATCAAATAGGAAGATCACAAAGACTGATTATTATTCATTGTCTATCATTTTCTTGATTAATAGATTTGGTCTGTTAAATGTCAGGAACTGATCACATTTAGCATTTGTCAAAGCCAAAGATGATGTACCAAAACTAATTATTTTATCCAAAACATTCAATTACTTCAGTTTAGAGTAAATTATTTTACTCTAAATTCTATTTCATTTTTTTAAGCTGGAATCAGAATTTTTTTAAGAAACTTTTATTTGGATAATTACAGCACAACACATGTTTATGTCTATTAGGCCTTTACAGGATGTGATTTTTTTTTTCCTATTCTAAAAAGAAAATACAGAAGTTTAAACATTGGCAAAAATGAGCAGGTTGGTTACTGGACAGTCAACAATGATTCCCTGAAACAGGTTAATTAGTGTTTCTTTACATTTTCGTTTGGTTGTATCACTCAGGCTTTCCCGAACAAGGTTTATGAAGTGTTTTAATGTGCAAACACTTACGACTGTTAGTCAACTTTTTAGTTCTCATGGTTTTGGTTGACAAAGAAGTTCTTAATCTATTAGTCATATTTTACGAGTGTTTTGTGGGAAATGAGGTATTTGTCTGTTGTCATTCAGTATGTTAACATGCACACAGTAAACGTGACCGCACAGGGAACTGGACGATGCATTCACATCCCTTGAAGTAGTGATGTTACACCCAGCTGCTTTTCTGTCACAGCCACGTTTCTGTTGTCTGAGGTCTTTGTCAGACACAAGTCTGGTTGCACGGAGTCGAGGAAGGGGTTAAAGGGCCTGCAGCTGATAATTAGTGCCATCTTGCAGACTAATTGATGGGTTTCTTTGTTGGTTTTTCTCTTAATTTGGTATTCAGGGAAAACTAGAGCAGGCAGGATGAAATGGAAGCGGCTCGCAGTGTATTCAGTGAGAGAGAAGATGAAGTACAGATATCAGTGATTTCAGATGATACCATTTCACTCCATCTTGTCTCTTGGTAGAGTTGTGGATTTGGTCAGCTGACTAAAAGTGATTTCAAGTCCGAGTTTATCCATCCCTTTGTCCGTAACAACAGTACATTTTGAACATTTCTTTCTTTATTTCCTTTAGCATTTGGCACAAAAATATTATTATATTTCTTGGAAGATGTAGACAAGATAAACAAAGATGGATGTGTACTCAGCAGATGTTTGTGGATCTGAAGAGATAGTCTGAATATTGAGGGTTAAATTAAGAGATACACTAATATAATAACACATCATCACTCTTATCATTTGTCTTAAATTTAAAACAACACTCTCCACTGTGTCTGAAATACCTGTAACATATTGTTTTGTAACATTTCTATGTCCAAAAATGGCTGATGAATAACAAAAAAGAGGTTTTTTGATGATGACCTTTAGAGGTGCACAACTCGAACTCAGTCGACAGTCATTTTGAAAAAAAAACTTTTCCAAGATTACTCAGATTTCTGACCACTCTGGTCAAATTTCAACTCTTTTACATGCATTGTATCTTTTATTATCCTCCCCTCTGAACCCCGCAGTGTGTCATTACCAGTCGCTCCTCAGCTGTCAGTGTTCTGAAGCGTCCCATTGCTTCTTTTATGATGTCAGTCTCCTCCAGGTCCGGCTGGTCAGCTGTGATACTCTTCCTGTTCTCCTCCAGCCAGAGCTGGAAGCCCGTCTTCGGCCTGAACGCACACAGTCAACATTACAACCAAGTCAATTGACCTTGTACCTTCCAGCGAAGTCATTTTGAAGAGTTTCAAAAATTTTACCTCTTATTTTCAGTGTTATCTAGTGGTGAGGCTGGAGGCGGGACATCTGGTTGTTTCTGCTGATCCGCAGCCGGCTGAATGTTCTCCTGAGTCTTCTTATTGGCTGCCTTAGAGCCAGTCATCTGCAGCAGAGTGGATTGAGTCTGGAGGGAAGAGAAATAAATAATAAGAGAATCTCAATGAGTTTACACTTACAGACTTATACTCAAGTCTGGCAACATGGATGCACAACATGCATGGTACCATCTACAGGTTTAATCAATTTAAATATGCATGCATTTGGTATCTGTTATCATATGTAGTAACATGACATCAATTTCCTCGCCATGGTTTGAGTGTTTTTACCTTCGACTTGGGTCTTGGAGCCAGCGGTTTGAGGACGGGGCCTTTGCTTCCTCTCCCTGCGGACATGCTGAGCGGACTTAACTTCTTGCTGGATGTCATGTTATCCAAGATGTTTGTCACTCGAGGCTGACCGGACGAAGATGAAGGTTTCCCCGAGCCGAGCACCTGCACGTGTGCCATCCAGACATCATCAACAAAACGTGTCCGTCTCTCTTGAACTTTCACCCTTACACTCTTTTAGCGTGTTCAGGTTTAAATAATCGTAAATCAAACAGTGCTGACATCAAAATACTTTTGGATCTTACCTTGAAAGGGTTTGCACGTCCAACCTTAGCAACTGCAAAAAAGAAAGCAAAGAGAGACATTAGGTGCTTTAAAATAAAAATTACAAATATTGAAATTGTGGCAGTCACTACATGTAATAATACACAGCAGTCACTACACCTCTGACTAAACAGTTGTATGATCAGAATACTACTAGTCATTTACAGAGCATTAACGTCAGTTAGCTATTAGTTATTAGAGGATTTTCCTTCATCATAGTTATAAATATTGACACACTTTACACAGGTGATAAATAATGTGTACCAGATACTAACAGCAGCAAAGTACACCATCACATTTACACATGTGAAGTACTGAAGGTTTGTACTCACTTGGTGTCAGAGATGGTTTCACTGGTGAACCTGCTTCTTTAGCAAACGGATTCACACCTGCAGTGAGAGAGACACACATCAGACACGTCGCTGGCATCCTGCACTGAGAACATACGCGTGTAAAAGGAAGCTGAAGGAAAACATTTTAACTGACGTTTTCTGGTTTCTGTTGACTCCTCTGTCTCCATCTCCTGTCCATCCTCTTCCCCCCTGACCTCTTCTTCTTCTTCTTCTTCTTGCTCCTCTTCCTCCTCCTGATGACGTCCGTTGCTGTAACGTCCTCCTGTGACCTCACTCTGTCCGTATCTGCAACAAACACAAAATAGACTCAAGAGTTGCACCTGAATTCTCCGTACTGGAGCACAACAGCGCAGCATCTTTCATATGTTTGGCAATTAGGAACATCTCAATCCATGACCAGATCCAAGTGCTTGGACTGTCTGCCCACATTAAGTCTTTAAAGTGTAGCAAGTTCCGCCGATACTAGCACTGAGAACAGTGCAAAACAACCTTTTTGGATGGGTTTTGGAGTTAAGCCAAAGTCACAACACCTGGAGAGATAGAGAGTTGAGTCTTACAACAACAGGTGAGTCTGCGGCAGAATTTGAATAGACTTACACTAACTTCTACAACAGTTCAGTGCATTTTGAATTACCTAGAGGTCCGTCTGGTGTATTCCAGCTCCTCTTCCTCTTCGTCTGGCCCTTCCTCCTGGGTCTGGTTGGCTTTCTCCAGGGCGATCTCACTGAGTCGCTCGGCGAGAGCCATGCGTCTGGATCGGGACGCATATCGAATGGCCAAAGTCACCACATTCTGAGTCATCATCTGTGCCAGCTCCACACAGCGAAACTCTCTCTCCAGCTTGCAGGACAACTGGGGGAAAAAAGAGACTCTGCATCAGTTTATACAGCTAAACCAGTGACCATTATATAAATGAAGAGTGATCCCTCAGCTGGTGTGTGAGGAGTTTTCATACTCACTGCAAACATCTTCATGAGCAGCTCCTGCTGCTCCTTCTGGGACTGACTCTGCCCATCCTCGTCTATCTCGTAGCCGCTGCTCGACAGGAAGCTGTAGTGGTTGTGGAAAAGGGATGAACGCAAGAACTGCTCCTGGAGGACGAGAGGGTGATGAGGTGAATTTGCACTTTCAATTCACATCAGGGAAACATGATAAGCTTCTGACCGCCTCTCTGAGTTCATGAATCTCACATGTGAGCAAATCAAGCTGTCTCAGGTATGTTTGGCATGTTTACCTCCATCTGTCCTTTCTCTGTAGTCATCTGACACAGAGGCAGCTTGAAGGGCAGGATGGCCACTGCAGGTCTGGGAAGAGTGGGAGGGTACCTGGAGCCTTTACATGGAATACACCTGATTGGACGAGAGCAGACTGGATTCAGGACATGAAGAAACCTTGAGGGCATAATTATTTACTACCACTAACAACAGGATAACATTGGGGAACAGAATCAGGAAAATTTAAAGCACAGTTGTATGTTGTGCATATTGTATTCTGGTTATTCCAGATCAGATCAGTCCCACTGAACATTTTTCCAAGCATGTCATGTTGGCCTTTAGACTTGCACCCAAACTTTCTTCAAGAGAAGACGACATATGACCGACTTCCAAACTGGCATGAAGACAGAAACGGTGTGGTGAGGATGTGCGAATTCACCTGAGCTGCTGAGGGTTCTCGTGCACTCCAACAACCCAGTAGTGATCTGATTTACTTTTGCACGTCTCTCTGGTGTTGCACGCTGGCGTCCATGTGTTGCCCAGGGAGCGGTTCAACATCCGGACCACACCCTCCGAGTCCACACAGCACGGGGTTCCTAATCAATGAACAAAACACAAATCAGGCCACCGTCTTTAAAGTCAAAAGATGCAGTTTAGTCAAAGGGAGAAGTTGCTTCTGTTGAGAGAAAGTTTTGCAGGAGAATCAAAAACATATATTTTTCTTCCTTTGACACACTGACCCTCGGCAGTGAATCCGAGCCAGGACAGGTGAGATTTGCGAGACAGTGGGAGGGGTTCGCAGTTGATGAGCTGCCTCTTCCTTTTACCAAACTGCAGCAGCTGGACACCGAGAGCCTGCTCGCCATCGAAACCTGTGGCTGTGGACGGGTGATGACACACACACGCACAAACATAAGGCCAATGCATTATTTCACCTCATGATTGATCACTTCATTATTTCTTGAGTAACTGATAAATCATCCATCTATAAAATGTAAGAAAATAGCAGAAAAGAAATTTGTGTGCCTCTGTTAAATTGCTTCTTCCTACAAATGAAGTTCAAAATAGGAAAATATTCTTTTTACAATCACAACAAAGAAAAGAAGCAAATTCTCGGCTAGTGGACAATTAGGAATATCTAGCATGATGTCAATTATTAAATCAATCCAAAATCAATTTATAGCATGTAACTGTTTATGCTCTATAGAAAGCATCTGCATTTAGTCCACCTGACTTGTTGTACAGGGAAAAGTTTTGTTTTGAAATTGAATCCAACTTTTCACACAGTCAAAACAAGTTTCCAGACTAACCTAAGCATTTTACTAATTTGAGCTTTTCTTGGATTTTGGTCAAGTATCATTAATTGATAGCTGATGGATCTATAAGAGCTCGAGAAAGTGTGTATGTGTGTGTCTAACCCCGGTGGTATATGATGAGAAGCTGCTCTCCGTGTCCAGCCAAGCAGACCACGGGCCCTGGCAGGCTGATGATTTCCCTCTGCACTCCGCCGATCGAGAAAAGTCGAAGCATCAGCGTGTCGGTAGCAACCGCCGCCCAGCCCTGACCCAGACACAGCGCTTTGACGTCCTCGCCGTTCGGCAGATCCACCATCCACTCCTTATTGGTGTCCCATGATGAGAAGTGGAGGCAGTGAAGCTTACTGAGAGGAGAAGCAGATGTGGTTGAAACATTTCCTGAGAAAAATGAACAAAAAAAAGAGACCACAATGGGATAGAGTTAGGTTCACCTGGCGAGCTCGTCCGTGCTGGGACAGGCCAGCAGCACGGCCTCCTGGGAAAGATCAGCCATGGTGTGACCCAGCGAGTTGGTGAGGTGCATGGCGTGGTGGACGGCGGAGTCGTGAAACTCCACGTCGATGGCGTTGTCCTGCTCGTCGTTGTAGCCGCGAATGATTCCCACAGAGTTCCACATCTGAGGTGTAATTCAGCTGTTAGTTCATGTGTGACTTAACATTTTCTTCCCCTTCAGTTCAACATGAAAGCTTGAAGGTCAGACAACAACAGAAATTGATAAAACAAACCCTCGTTGGTCTACAATATAAATCCGTCATCACTGTGTCCTACCATGAAGCGGTGTGTGAGGTGTGCTGGGGTGGAGCCTGGCTGAAAGGCCTTCTGGGGAGGCGTAGGCATTGGTCCATCATAGACGGGACGCAAGGGCGCCAGTGGGGCAGCTGCAGGTATGACAGCGCTTCCTGTGTCATCATCATCCCCGAATTTGTCCTGGCCGAGTCTCAACGATCCCGTGTCTGAAGGAAGAGGATTCAGTTAAAAGCTAAATCCACCAACTCTTCATTTACCCAAATGATGCATTCAGACAGTTAAACAAGGCAACAGAGGTTCGTGTTTGTTTCCTTCAGAGCTGAGAAACTAATCAAGAAGCTCGAGAAAAGTTCAACAGGACCGAATTGTTGGCAGCCAGCAGCCAGATTCATGGGCTTCATTCTAACTTAATGCATTACTGTTCATTCCCCCAGTGGACTTTAACAGACTTAGAGATTCTGTAGCACGCAGGCTGACGCTGATCTTGTGGTTTGTGGTGGCCCAACAACTTCATAACAAACAGGTTTTTGTTTTGTTCCGTCATCCATCTGTATCCGACCATTTCCCCGCCCCACTTACTCTTCTTTCACTCACCTAAAGAGTTCTCATCATCCAGGATCGCCCCTCTGTTCCTCACCCGCCCCGTTGCAGGCATCAGGAAGTCATCGTCGTCATCATCGTCGTTCCCAGTGACAGCTTTCTTAACCGGTGAGTTGGTGTCACTCAGTCCTTCATCCATGAGTCTATCATCATCGTCGTCGTCAAACAGGTCGTCATAGTCTTTTGCTGGCTTCTTTGGTGCTGGTGCCTCCTGAAAGTCCAGCGACACCATAACAACTTTAACTTAAAACACTGAGAATGAGAACTGTGTTAACTGTAGGGAGATATAATGGAATACAAGAGTGATGGTGCAATTTCAGAGAATGACCTTTATCATGGACACTGTTTGACAGAAGAGAAGCACGAGCTACACGTTGCCTTTAAATCTTTAATCAATGACCAAAGAGGCTGTGGTACATTTGATTTGAAAGCAGCATTTTAATCCTGTTTTGAGAGCAGTACCTCGGTGGTGGTGCTGGTGGAAGTGCCGAGTCCATCCAGCAGGCCCAGACGGCCCTCTGTGTCTGTGTAGGCGATCTGGCTGCCGGATGGATGCCAGGCCAAACCGCACACCGTGAAACCCTTTTCATGCTTCTGTCTGCAGCAAAGATAAGAAAACTTCACCTGTAGAGATCCCAAATTACAGATGTCTCTGTACAGCACTGCAGCCCCAAAAATGGCATCAGAAAATACAATACAATTAAAAAAGTTGCAGTACCAACGCCCAAATATTACTATGCCTAATAACGTATAATACGAGAAGCACAAACATGTTTTACATGTTGTCAGAGCCGCAACACACACAGCTGGAGAATGAGTCCAAGTGCAAGCAGTTTACAACAGGCAGTATTTTGATTATGATCAGGAACTTTCCAATCAAAGTTAACAAGATTCTGAATCTGACCAGACATCCGGTGTAGGATGACGTCTGTCGGTCCATCACTTTTGTCCAGAATAAGACATTTTGACAACCAACAGCCACGTTGACATGACAATTTGTCCACAGTTACACTTAACACGACTGATTTTAAGTTTTTACAGACAAATGTACATTGATTTTTAATAACTCTATGCTGGAATTCCAGCCAATTATTTCTTGTATCTCAGGAAACTTCCTGTGTTCACTTAGATAAAGATTGACACCAGCATCAGCACAAGTATCATAGAGAGGATCGAGTCTTCCTACTTTGCAGAAATGCTTGATGCAATTTAGAAACATTTGGCTACCAGAGAACACTGATGAGGTTATTTTCCAACCGCAAAATATTCCAGTACAAATCTCTGTCAAAATGATTTTATATCTGATTTAATGGATCCATCTCAAATCCAAATGTTGCAGCTATGTGTTGATTTTTCTTCCACTTCTTCATTAGAGTGCAGTGTAAAATAAACCAGCAAAGGAAGAATCTAAAGATGTTGTCACCTCTTGGCCAGAATTATTATTGGTGAACACGAAAAATGAAAAAAAAAACAAACAAAAAAAAACATTCACCCAGGACTGAGGCTCGAACATCATCAAATTCACATGTACGTTGGTTGTGCCATCCAAAAACTTTGACTTAAAGAAGCCACTCGATTTTTATTCCTCTAATAAGACTTCAGCTCTTGTTTTCCCTTTATCTTATAAGTGTCGTCCCCAGCTATAAATCAATGCTGATGAACTTTTTGTAACAGGATGCTTTGTGGAAACGTTTTCATTAAGTTTTGATCAGTGCTGCAGCAGTTATCACCTTTAAAAGTTCATCAAATCATTCATCAAATGTTATTAATCATCAGGCCTCCCTCCTTCATGTTTCTGCCAGGTGTGGTGATGATGTGTCCGATTTTTAACCTCCTGCTTTAAAAAGTACGACGTATTAAAACCAGAATGGCTCTTGACTTCTGTACATGTCCTTGTTGCGTACCTTTCCACACACAGCTTGCTGTTCACATCCCAAATGTTCAGTGAACCCCCCACGCTGCCGGCTGCCAGGAACTGCCCACATGGAGACCAGGACACCACGTTGATGAGCTGTAGGGGCAACAAGGGTGGGATAAAAAAAAAAATCCAAAACAAGGAGAAAGGATCATCAATCTTCCAACCAGACACAGTCACAGTATTGACTTAGATAATTTGCTATAACGTTAATGTCATCTTGACAACTGCAGAAGCTTCGAAGCATTCAGGCGAGCCCTAATTAACCATGAACATGACTGTTTATGTGCACCTGGACCTCACCTGTGTCAGCGGATCATCGGACAGAGTGCTCACATGATTCCAGGACTCTCGCTCATACAGGTGCACCGTTGACTCTACAGGAACTGCTAAAAACTGAGCGCACACACAGAAAGGTTCACGTTAGATCAGAATGTGGAGACGATGGTAGACTCTGCCAATCGAGAGCTGCGTCACTGACCTTCCCCGCCCCAGGCTGCCAAGCCAGCCGACACAGAGACTTCGCGTTACTGACGTCGTTGGTCTTCTGCAGCAGAGGCCAGCTCATCACCTGAGTCTGAATGGGCACAAAGTAAATCAGCCCCTGACTGACTGACGGACAGGCGAGATATAAAATCTTGCGGTCGACGTGGTAAAACGGTGACATACCTGCTCCTCAATATTCCACACCACCACGGAGCCGTCACAGCTGGCAGAAGCCTGACAAAGAAAGCAGATAAAGTTTACAGTGAGAACAGTTTGACATCCAGGTTAATAAAATCTGCTTCAGTCAAATGTTGTTCACCCAAAATTGATGCATTTGCAGGGCAATAATCCATCATTTATAGGATTTTGAAATTAGATTGCGGTGATATCAGGATTTTGGATTAAAAGTCTCAGGCTGATGACACAGTTTTCGTATTTTTAAAACTATGTCTACAACTGGACTGGACAGTAACGTGAACATACTGTCATTAGGATAATGGATAAAGGTTTACCCACCAGTAGTTCATCTTTGGGGTCGAAGGCAACACTGAGGACAGGCGCTTCGTGGCCTCGGAGTGTTTTCTGTTGACTGCTGTCCGACACCTCCACCACCTTAACCATGAAGTCACTGAGGAAAGCAGAGAAATTGAGAATGAATACGTGAAGAGCATCATGTGTGGACAGTCTGTGTCCACACGTGACTAAAAGGACACACCGGCTGTGAACCAACACGAGTGCAAATTGTAAAATCAATGAGAAAGATAAGCACAATAATTCTGATTTCCTCCAACGTCCGCCAGAATGCAGATGCCACATCCGCCCTAACAGCCTCAGATACCTGATTTTTTTCATAATCAATATCACAAGAGAAATTACCAGGATGAAAATAGCAGCATCAATAAGCCACTGTGCTCGGTGCTTTTATTGCCGTGATAAACCCGTTTAGAGCAAATCAATCCTGGTAGCAAACAGACGTTTATCTCCAATCAAGACTAATCATAAACCAATCCAAAGTGCTGCTCTGTCTGCGAGGAGGAAATATCATCCAGGTGCACTGCTGTGTGCAGCTCATTCTGCACTGGAACAATCAGATCACAGAGTGGTTTAGTAATACTTTACACAAGACTGAGCACAACACACACATTGTGCACAAAGGCTTCAGTGGCTGCCACGAGAGAAGCCAGAGCGGAGTGAACGTGCATGGTTTGACAAAGTAAAAGTGACATTCGCTCTTCTTTCAGCTCTGATTCCTCTCTGGGATCACGATGAAGCTGCCCAGTCAGCTGCTCATCCTCATAGCTTAATATATTCATGAAATGTCTTTGTTCTCCGAGACACCAACCAGGCAGTGGGATTACAGGGTGTCTACAGGTATCAGACACTTACATGTAATGTTTTTACAGGCTTTTTTTTTAAAAATCAAATTCATGACAGACTTTGAAGCAAATCATCGCTTTTTCTTAAGCACTGTAGGTCCCATGAAAAGGAAGGTTTAAAGCAGGATATGATTAGGTAAATTAACCAGTAGGTAGAATAAGTTAGGTTAATCTATGTTTGGACAAAGCCAAGCTCAGACTTTTCCTCTGCTTTCAGTTTTTCAAAAGTGAATGAAATTCAAAACACTTTGGATTTTCAGGTCACTCTTCCACGTTCAGTACCTAGATCCGGCAGCCACCCTTGAGCCGCTGCGGTTGAAGGTGACATGTGTGGCGTTGGTAGTAAACCGGGTCAGAATGCCGTCTGGATCACCATCAGGAAACGTGTGGATCTGCACTGTGTTGTTCGAGCTCGCTGTCACCAGCTTGTCTTTCTGAAGAGGGAAGAACACGTTTTAATAAACCACTGAAAGCTGCTGCGATGATTAGTTACAAAAGGCCTCAGTAGAAATCAATCATTCAGAAGGCGGCAGGTGACCAACCTTCAGTGCGAGGGAGTACACCTTTTCACCAACAGTGATGAACTTTGGATCGTCATCATCCAAACCGTCCCATATCCGAACATCTCCATCAGCTCCGCAGGTCACAAAGAACCTGAGGAGAAATGAATTGTGGTCAGCTTCTAGCATTTATGGTGCAACTATTAAATTGTCAATCTGATTTTTTGTCCGCTTTTTAAACTATTAACTACAGTGTGACATGAGGATTGGGAATAAAGATTAATTCAGGGTGCAAAAGTTTTTGACACACATGAAGAAATGTTTTTGAGCTCATTCATTTAATACAATCACATCCACCATGTGGAAAAGTAAGACTGGTGCTACTAAGAAATCAGTGTGACTTCTGTAAATTCACTTTGTTATAGTTTAATTTATAGTTTATACTTTAATTCTCCTCAATTTGTAATCATCGGTATCTGCCCTGTAAAAGCCTGATGGAGGGGAAGTAGTAAAGTAGTAAATGCGCAGGTAAAATAACCTCAACATGTACCGGTATGTACTCGTATACATCTGAATCACTGTTTTAAGTAACTACTGATGTGAAGTTGTCAAATAAACGTAGTGAGTAAAAAGTACAATACCTGCCTTCAAAATGTAATGAAGTGGAAGTATACAGTAGCAGAAAATTGAAAAAAAAAAAGAAAAAAAAATCAAGTAACGCACGGGTATCTTACTTAAGTAAAGTAGTTACTTTCCATCACTGTTTGAAGGCCCAAATGAACTCACACGAAGCACAGGCTGTATTGAAATGGCCAGAATTCAACGTTAAATGTTTAATAATTACTGGAAAGAGAAAACAAAAAGACTGTAATGAACGAGTGTGAGATAAAGACAGAGGAGTTTCAGTGACTTCCACAAACGCGGTCAGATGATATTTATCTAAAGAAGCAAGCAGCCACAGACGGTGAACTTCCAGAGAAAAGCCTCGACAGTGTCTGACTTACTTCCCAGAGTCATCGAAGCAGATCTCGGTGTGTCCCTCCGAGTGGCCGTAGCGCATCGGCTTCCTCTCACAAGGCATTTTCACAAACCACCAGACTGTCGAACAGAGTAAACAAACCCAGGGATCAATACGTGGGGTTCAGACTAACACCTTATCATTACTTTTTTCGTGTGTGTATCCTCCGTCCTGTCAGTTTCTCCCACTGCTGCTAGCTGAGGAGTTGAGCTAAAGCTAACAATACATTCGATATAAGTTAGCTAACTGCGCTGTTTCAAACCGAGCGGTCGAGTTGATAAACGACAAGTTTCATTCAGACTAAATTAATAAGCTATCTAGCTATTTATGACCTGAGAAGACGGCAGGAAGGCGACTTTCAGCTTCCCCGGGTGATTCCACAGACTCGTCTCTTCAATCTCCCGCGCTGCGTTGAAAACAAGGAAGCACTGCGCCACGACTCCCGCCACCTACGTCATGACGCAACTGTCCAAACCCCTCCCACGTTGAGCCATGTGTGAGTGAGATTTTTCTTCACGGGTCCCTCGCTGCTGAAATCTCGGATGATTGAGGTACATGCCGCTAAAAATGAATGGACTCAACTGTTGTTTACATGTTAATCTTTCACTTATTTAATCATAGTAAATAGCAGAACATAGCAGTAGTAAATACTTAAGGTACCAGAAGTACAACTGCACAATTTCAGAATCACATATGTAATTAATGGGATTATTTAGTGATGTTTCACTATCATTTTAATTGTGCAACCCAATTAAAGGGTAATACCACAGAAGGTTTTATACCACTTATACCACTATCACATATGCAGTAGTACTCCAAGACCTGTAAACATGCTTTGATGTGTAAAATTGTTGGAGTCACCCTTCAAAAGACCTTTCTCAACAAATGCATCATATATACATATATAATATATGATATATACATATATAATATGTACATTTGTTTTGACTGTATTTATTTTTTGATAAGCAATACACATTTTGTGTTCCAGTTATACTCTGTGCATTTAACTGTGCATTTTTATTTTGAGCAGCTAATCAAGATTTGATTTGCTAGGATGAATATTTTTCTTTAATTTTTATCAGCTGGAGATTTTTTTTAAATTATCACCCCTGACTAACTTCTCCACCCTGTGAAAACCCCCTCAGTGAAACAGAGGTGAGGCTGAGAGGTCAAAACAGTTCCAGAAAACAAGTATTCACTCACTCGTGCTAATGCTTTTGTTTATTTAATTATTTATTCACCCTATCAGTTATTGATGTAAAGCATATTTACCTTTTGGCTCTAACAACCTGCCATTGGCCGACTCTGGCGAAGCTGGCTCTCTGCTCGCCTGTTTGAGCTCCGTCTCAGGGGAGAATTTGATTAGTGCAACAGGAAGTACTCTGTTGGCAGACAGCTGGGTGTCTAAATATTACATCCCCGAAATGTAATAACACACAAGAATGAGCTGGAATGGCAGTGTGAACATGTACAACAGGCCCCAGCTCTGACATGCATGTGTTTTCTTGTATGACTTTATGAAAATGTCCTGGATGAACTAAAAACCCGAAAACCAATGTTTCCTTTCTCATATTAGGGTATCAGGTGGATCACGAATCTCGTGTAACACCAGATGTTGGTTTGAGCTGCTGAAAAATGATGCTGGCTAACTGGATCATACAAAATTACATTAATATTTCATGTATGTGGTTCAGGACGATCAATAGATGAGGCTCCGGACTCTCCACTGAGTGAGCTTTGACATGTCGGCAGTCAAAGGGATCAAACACAAAGGTAAATTTGTCCACGGCTGACAACTGTGTGTGAGATAGAGATCTAAGTTCACCAGTCTCAGCCTCAGGTGTCTCAAATATCCTGACTTTTAATATTGGGTGTATCAGTAGTCATATTAAGACCCTCTCTGTCTGATAAGCCTGCATGTCTTTCAAACACCACAGCTCTGGTCAGTGACCCAGACTGTCTGAGAGACAGACAGAGTCGGACTCTCCACCAGCTAGTTAAGAAGTGACCTTTCTATGGGAAATCAGTGGCATTCCCCTTTGTTTTATGATAATAATAACTATATCTGTACAGTGCAATTTGCTTTGCTTTGACAGGCGAGGTCAAAGCAAAAATTTCCGAAACACAATGTAGCAGAATAGAACAAGCTGAATGGAGGGAAGCCCGGACTGAAGAGAAGTTAAAACAACCAGGCGAAACACAAAATGTCAAGATGGATACATACAAATTAAAGGACTTAAAGCAATTAAATTCAAATAATAAGAATAAAAGCAATAGAAGGTCAATAAAAAGACGACATAACCAGAACTGATGTAACTCTCAGCTGTCAGCTCATGTGACTCAGGGCTTAAATTACATTACTTTACATTACTGTTCACTGTGTATCTCCAATAATCTAGATACATCACTTTTTATGTAGTTACATTCATTTTCATTGTCTTCTAAATTTAATTTTACACTGCTCTTAATGTCTTAGTTTTAATGTCTTTCCAAGTCTTGGTAATGCACTTTGAAATGCCTTGTGTCCGAACGGTGCTTTATAAATCAACTTGACTGGCTTTGCCGCGCTGTCTTTAAAGTAAATCAGATCTCCAAAAAGAAAACATTTGAGCTGCAGCTTGATGTCAGTTTCCACTGTCCTCATCAACAGAAAACCTTGAATTTATGACAGAATTTAAGGCAACAGAAATGTGACTTTCTGTAGAAAAATAGTTGATTGTTGGCTCTCATCCCCAGGTCATTAAATGCTGACGCTTTGGATTGGATTGGCAATGGATGTGAAATGGTGAAATACAAATGAATGACAGACATGACAGTGAGCCAGCATGCACTTTACCAGGAGCATGAAAACTGATGCAGTTCAGAGGAGTAACAACACAATTTGACTTGTTTAAGGGAGAAAAGTACCGGCTCCATTCTATTCAGTTTCCCAGTATGTCCTACCACTAAGTGAGCAGGCACAATGTAGAGCCGTCATTCATGTTCCATATTTCACCTGTTGTTTTCCAGCTGTAAAAAGTCAAAATGTCCAACATTAAAAGGGTCCGTTGAGCCTTTAGTTATCAGCGGACGTCACAGATTGTTGCCGTGGAAGCGGACGTTGAAGAAAATCTATTTAAGGGTTAAATCATCTTGCTCTTGTGGAAATGTCTAACAGTGCACTAGTGCAGAAGAGCCAGAAGCTAAGATGCTAACTCCGTATGACCAAACCGGCTATAAACTCCTTTATCTAACTGAAACAGTGCTGTTTTTTTTTTTTTAAACGATGAAAGTACAAAATGGAAAACAGAGCAATGACCGACAACAGACCAGCCAATTTGCCAAGCATGTAGAAATAAAATGCTGATATCTGTATGACAAGATACAAAAAAGAAAAAAAAATGCTTGTGTCTGAAAACCTAATTGCCGTATGATGAATATTTCATACCCTGCTTTGTATTCATACAACTCGCCCCAGGGCAGATATTTTACACTGCTGGCAGGAGAGGGGGAGAAGCTGAATGACATGACACATGAATCGAGTGAAAAAATATGAATTTATGGGGGGAAATGGTCTTTTTTCATGTCCTTATCTCTCCTTTTGCTCCGGTGAAGCGCTGGCATTTAGAGGTGTCCTTTGCAGAGAGAGCGATGAATTGTTTTCAGAAGGATACTTCAAAAGCAGCATTTTCCATACCATTAGCCTGTCTAACTACGAGCAGCACGAACGGGCGTGGATAAGCAGCTGGACCATTAAACCGGTCACAGAGATGCAGAAAAAGAATACCACGAAAACAGCGTGAATGGCATCCAGTGGTTTATTAGCACAATATATGCCTCAAGGGGGTATCGCAGTGATTCAGATACTTTGAGAACAGTGCTTACATTAAAGTGTACTCCTTCGTCATAACAGTTTTTCGATATAAATACTCGGGGAAGCTGTAGAAGCAAAAAAATACCTGTTTTTAAGATCAAGGTCTAAAGAGGCAGCTGAGTGGTGTGAGGGCAGGAAAGAGGCGCAGATGAAATCCCGCCAAACCCCTGATCAGTGCAGTCATGCTGCCATCTTGTGGCCGCAGAGAAGAATGCAATACCATTAAATAAACTCCTAAGAAGAAGAAGGTTACAATTGTGACGTTTATAGTACTTGAACCGAGTTATGACCAGCGTCTCTTTTTCTGCCATTGTCCATCGCCTTTATCTCGTTGCCACAGAGTGCAGCAGATAAAAAGTCAAGCAGATAGACAGTCCGTCGTTTTTCATTGCGCCGGACTCAACATCCCCATCAGGAGGCAAATGCGTCGAGTGATTAATCACGAACTCCATCGCCACACCAAGTCTTTTGTGGGGGGAGAGGTCTGGTAGTGCGACAACATCAGTGATATTGCAAAGCTGGAAAGGACCACACAGGTTAAAATGTTTTAGTTTAAGTTGCAAAGTTACTGAAGAATTAATAATATCTGGATATTAATCAGTGCAGTTGGAGTCTCTTTTCTTTTCAAACCCTTGACAGCACCGGTTGTATGCAAGACCATGGTGAAACAGTTATTTTTCTATGATTGTATGGTACATGAATGGAGGTTTGCTCTCAGGAGGTTTACCGTAAAAGGTGCAGATTTCTAGTGGCTCCTTGTTTTGTGGTCCACAAAGCATAGCTGGATCCAAAAGATGTTCTTTACACACTTTTTTGAAGCAGAAATCTTTACCTCGCTGCTAAGCTAGCTGTGTTAGCATGCAGCCCGTCTGAAGCAGGCGCACAAGCTCGGCTGAGTATTGAGGGAGTGCATAAAGGTTTTTTTTAAAGCAAGTTGGAATCTCGGGCCTTCCAGAAACTTGGATTGTGCCAGATGAGCTGCACAGAGCCATTTTATGTGCGCATGTACTCTCTCTCTACTTCAGTTGTTAAGGAGAATACTGCAATGCCGTTTTGCTGTGAAGCTCCTAAAATGTTTTGTGAGCTACGAAACTTCACTTAACTTTCGACAGGTGAGTAGATAATGACTTTTTTTTTTTTTTGAGTGAACTTATCCTTTACGACAACTGTTCTTAACTTTCAATTACTGTCTCAGTGTATCAGATTCAGCTGTGTTCGCTTGCCATCAAGTCAAACATGGTTCCAGTAGCTTTCAGAATCACCGGAAGCAGAAAACCTTAATCCAGACTTCAAGTCATCTCTTAGTACTGAAGGAAAACGTAAGAGATGTTACGTCCACGTCTTCGTCCAGCATGTGGATTCAGGCTTGAAGAGAAGGCTGATGATCTCTTGGATTTTTAGTTTTCCTGTCTCGTGATGCATCAAGACCGACGATCATCTGGTTCTGCGCCGTTTAGACCTCAAAGATCTGCAAAGCAAAGCTACTTGGAATTCGAGAACAGTATTCTTGCCCTTTTGCTGAGAGGACTTTCCTTTGCTTATCCTATCTTTGCCTTCATTGGTTGCGAGGCCTGCTTTGGACTTTGGTCACACAGCACAGGCCCCGTCATATTTAATGTGGTATTGTCGGAGGTAGTCCCTGAGCTGATGTGGCAGCGGCAGGTTGTCAATGCCCTGGTAGGTGGTGCAGCTACAGATCACAGTCCTGCACAGGTGCTGCAGTGAGAAGGGAAAGGTCCTTGACAGTGGCCGGGAGAGGAGTGGCTCAAAGAAGAGGCAGGTGGCCGGGTCACTGTAGTGTCTCAGCAGTCCTGTCACGCTGGGATCCCGGTACATGCATGGGTCGCGCACGTCAAAGCTGAAGCGCTTGTCGTTCTGCTCAATGCGTGCGTGAAGGGAGCGGCTGTAGCGACGGAAGCTGACCGAGAAGAGGAACTCATCCTGGGCGGAGTCCCGGAGCAGGAATGTCCCCTCTGGTTTGCCCTCCAGCAGCTCCTCTGCCTCAAAGCGGTTCAGCACGCCCCAGTAACACGGGCTGTTGTTGATCTGGAGGAGATCCGGCACCAGGACGTAGTCAGTGTGGCCGCAGCGACCCTCCGCCCCGCCGTGAGGACAAGAAGGGTCCCAGTCCTCCAGGCTGGTGCCTCCAGGTCCAGGAGAGCAGCAGATGTCGTCCCAAGAGAGAGGGGTCTGTGGTGGGGAGGAGGAGGAAGATGAAACGTTGGGTTTGAGGGGGGTTTCCATGTCCTTGAGAGCACTTTGGTGGGCGGCTTGATTTTTGATGAGGTGCCAACATCGGGCCAGTTCAGATTTGGACGAGAATGGACACTTGTCCTGCATGAGCTCCGACACGTGGATCTTACGTTTGGACCAGAAGAGCACCGAGAAGGGTCGCGAGGAGCCCGATGGGTGGTGATGATGATGATGGTGATGGTGAGAGCGCAGAGGAAGACACTGGCCCACGGCATCCTGAAACTTCTGCCGCAGAGAGCGGCGGGACAAGGCCTTCCGACACACTACATCAATGTCTGCAGACGTCAGTGCCTCCCCGAGAGTGCTGCAGCTACACTTCCTCTCTCTGCGCCGCCTCGGACAGGATGTCGACCGCACGCCCAGCTCCTCCGTCCCGTCCGCCTCCAGCCCGCCTGGACTCGAGCCGTTGCGTGAGCTCCGGGATCGTTTCTTCCCCTTCCAAACGTAACTGTCTGCGCTCCAACTGCGGAGGCCACATTTAGGACGCGTGTCAGAGCCTCGTGGCTTCTTCTCTGACATGTCTGCTTCTTCTTCTCAATCTGCGACAGCAAAAACACACATCGAGTCATAACAGGACTAAAGGACCATGTCACCTATTATTAAGACATTTAAGAAACAGGAAAGAAGACATTTAAGGCAACATCGTGTAACTTTTGACCTTGAAATAACAGCTTCAAAATCATGTTGATGGTACAGTGTCTTGTAACAGACCCCCCCATCACTTTTGTTGCTTCAGAGAGAGGGTACGATTACATTATTTCTACATAATGTTGCTTTAAAATGTAGGTACAGTCTCACAGCTGCACTGGTAAAACAAATGGCAACACTATAAGTAAAGAGCATTGTTCTTGCCTATGATCTGCAAATAACATGTCTAACTGTTAATGAATGCATAATCGAGTCTGTGTTAATCCTAATAAAGCAACAACCTTTAGTTAATGTTTAACAATTATATCATATGTATGTTAAACATTGCAAATCTGTTTGGGTATTAACTCATAAGACTGCTTTTCTAGAAACTGTTCGGTTCCCCTTTAATGCTTGTACATGTCCTATAATCTATGGTTAACCCTTTATTCACACTGGTTGCACTGATACGCCTAAGATCTTCATTTATGTGCGGCAAATAAAACATTATTTAATTCAATTTCTTGGCCTGTGATGTATTTGTCTGTACGGGTGCTAATACATGTTTTTATTCACTTAAATCACACGCAACAAGAAACAGCCAGAAATCACGATAATCTCAATTGATAAAAGACAAACTGATGAACTTCAGCAGCAGCGGTACGACCACTGAAAATGTTAAGTCGCACCAGATAGATTCTTGGGTGCATGTGTGACCAAAATGGTTGCACCCTGGAGCCTTTTCTGTGGCACAATGATCCGTTTTAGAAACTGTGGGACCTTCATAAAGCCATAGAGAAACATTCTGAGAGCGCTCCAACTCCTCAAGTCAGTGATATGAATTAACACATTTTTAAAAGCCACGACCTTTCAAGAACCCCGGTACTGGTACAAGACTAACTGAGCTGATGTGGGGTCCTTGTGATTATTTCTGATCATGTCCAGTAGCAAGAAATCAAATTAAGACTGCAGTTCAGAAACAGCCTGCAGACGACAGTGGATCAGTTTCCGTAAATCCAAGGAAATTGGTTTAGGGGAAGAGACTTCTCATGCTTTGTTCAGAGAGCTGCTTCCAAAGCTGTTGTTTTAAACACTAAAGTTACAGTCTGGGCACAGGTTTGCACGGATGATCTGTGACAGTACGAAACAACAGTCCAAGCAAACTGAGCAGACTTTGAGCAGCAGCAGGGTGGTGATCACTCTCTGTTGTTATCAACTCTTTGAAGATTAATGAAAGAGATCATCTTACCTCCCAAACAGTGTCAGAAAGACAGCTCTACATCCATGATGTGACCAGTTGTTCGCTGCACATTAGCCGACATGTGTGACTAGCCTGCAGCCTCTCTGGCTCAAACAGACAGCAGACTGTTCTGCTTCCTATATAATTATGATGCCAAATCCCCAAGAGGGCAGCAGTTTCCTCTCCGCCTGGGCTGGGTCTGAATGAATGAGCGGAGGTGGAGTGGGGTCGAGGGGGGTGGAAGGGGAGGGCGGGCTCAGGTTAATGGCACTGGGACGTCTTCCTCCCTCTCTCTTACATCTCCTTTACACGTTCATTGACGGATTCCAAAGATAAAAGATAAGCGGGGCGGCCGGAGAGTGCTTTTTCATTCACAAAGTGAATTATTGCTGCTTGTAATTCCATTTCTGCATGCTGATCTGCCTTGTTCTAATTTCATCAGGGGCAGCTTAAGTTAAAGCACCCGAGCACACTTCACGGGGAGCTTTAAATCTGTTTAAGTTTAACTGTGGAGGATGCCGAACTAGAGACAGATTTATCCTCAGGGTTTACTAGCAGCTTGGCTGTCAGCGCAGCCCAGTAGAGGAAACAACCAAGCATTTTTAAAAAGCTTCACCTATTGATTGAGTAACCTTTGAGGTTCCCAGTTAAAACTTCCAGCAAGTGCTGCGGAAAGGACTCATCTGTCAAGGTGATGTCATACACGCAGCGTGCAAGTCCGAGCAGCGCAACTCAGCTCTGGATGACATTTTGGAGGATCTATAATTCATGAAACAAATAGACTACATCTATCAGACAAATAATATTACTCCCAGTGGTTTAGTGTGCGCGCCTGTGTGTGTGTGTGTGTGTGTGTGTGTGTGTGTGTGTGTGTGTGTGTGTGTGTGTGTCCTTTCAGCTCCAACAGATAAAGGATAGTCATCAATAAATGCCTGACATCTCAGATAATGTAGTGACACTCAACTTCCTCTTAACTGAATATTTAATGCTCCTCACATTATCACACAGCCCAGCAGGATGATAAGGCCACATGTTCTGACAAACGACCAGATCAATTTATCTGACTGAGAAAAAAAAAAAGAAAAAAAAGTAGAAAAGAAACTGAAACTAAAATGTCGGACTTTCGGCTGAAGTGATTCAACGGCACCGGGATGAAAACTACTACCCTGCAAAGAGTTTGGTTCCTCCTGTTCTGAGATATCCGTCTGCTGCATCATTAGCTCTAATTATAATGTAATCTGATTACATCAAAGCAGGACTACTGTCTACTTGGAAACATTCATATCATCTTAAAGATTCTCAGAAACTCACTAATTACTGCACTCTCCATGAAACATTCAGCTCCTTCATTGAGCGACAGCACAAATTGATTCGGTGGAGTAATGGATTGGACAAAAACATGCACACAATCAGACACACACACACACAGAGCGAGAGAGAGAGATAGAGAGAGAGAGAGAGAGAGAGAAACATTTGTGATTAAAAGTGAAAGACTCAAAACACCAAATGAAAACGAGGAGGTAGAAAAATAGATTTTACAAACAGGAAAAAAATAAGCTTTAAGTTTACGGAAATAGTTCTGATAATTGTTTTCTTCAGTCCTAGTGTTGTTTTCTAGCCTCATTTCAGTGCTCAATACCACACCTTAAATATATCAATCCAAAAAGCAGCACCACAGCAAGCCGCTAACAGTTACACTGTTTGTTTTTCCATTTCAAAAACTTCACTGGATTCTATTGTTCTTATTTCTTCTTGGTTTTTAGAGACCCAGTATTGTGTTACACTGAGGTAACTCAGTAGTGTGTTGGTGCTGTATTGATCTAAACTGGGTGAAATTTTACCTGCTAGTGGCGCTATATGTGGAAAGTAATGTTAACTCTTGTGGTACAAAGTGGTATTAAGAGACTGACCAGCCAGGGCTAGCTGGTTAGCACGCTAACTTCAGTGGATGTCTGCAGCACAGTACACAGATGTCTCACATGTGTGTTTTAACCTAAAATGGCCATGAGGTGTGTCAGCAGGGTGTGGTGCAGAGTTTTGTCCAGAAAGTGCCTCCACCAGCGGGTGGAATCAAATCAGCCCATTAACCTGCTGCAGCCTGGACTCGACCAGGGGCTCGTATCAGTCCACATTACAGAGGCATCGATCCCAGGAGCAGCACACACAACAGGAGCATTTATGAATAATTGATGCTGATCTGACAGAACGGAGACTCCGCTCTTCTTGTATTTTTATATGAAGGCTATTACAGTTTTAATTGACATTTATGCAGCTGGGAGGAGTGAAACTACTAAATGCATCTGTTACAGTTTCAGAGGCAGTTTGTTTGCACTCAGCATTGGAGGCACATATGCACTTCATATCACGTGATTCCAACCACGAACCCTTGACCAGTCTGAAGACACCGCGGAGGACGAACATGTCTGTTTGCAGCCCTGCACAGGACTGTATAGAGGAGTTGGAAGTTGGAGGGGATAGGGCTGCAGTAGGTCACACGTTCATTGCAGGAGATTGTGAACTGATGTAAGCTTTTAACATCTACATTTGCATGTATTTTATGGAAGTGGGTCACACTCCTTGTTTCCATCCCAGGTCATGTTTGACCATAAAGACTTTAGCTGTAACATTTTCATAGAACAAGCTGGGAAAGTTTGTCAAACTCACCATCGCTGCTTTTTGTTAACTGTTTTTTTTTTAAATGCGTTCGTCCTTGAAACACCACTGCATATCTTTGTGTGTGTGTGTGTGTGTTTGTGCTGTCTGACAGGCGGTCCGTTCATGTGAATTACAGAGATGGTAAATTGAATCAGCGGGGAGTCTCTGGCTCCACTGGTCTCAGTTGTTTCCATTGATCTGTATCAGAAGACTCCTCTGACCAACAGCAGCACTGCATCCCTCACTTGAGCTACCACAGGGTCTTATTACAGCTCACATAAAGAAATGTCCTGATATATTTCGCCATTCTGCAACCTGAGCCATCAGACATCTGCCACAAAGCAAAGTGGAAGATAAAAATATCCTTGTGTTGGCTCAGATAGTTGAGTTTGTTGAGTTTAAAATGTATTTTCATTCTGAACATATGTGTTATTACAACCCCAAACCCCCCAGAAGTGGAACACTGTGTAAAATATCAATAAAAACAGAGTTGAAACTAAATGTCTTTACTGACAACATGGTTTACGAAGCATTCCTAAGTCTGTGTAATATCCTTTATACAATCCCTTTTTTTACAAAGTCTGTCACCTATTACCAATTATCCCGAATATTTTACAACTTTCCAAATTGATGTTTATATGGTTAAACAATAAATATATTGTTTTTGTACTATTTTCAATTAAATATACTGTGTCTCAGAAGAGTTTTAGCAAATTAACACATTCTGTTTAATATGTTTTACTTTAAATGCTTCAGATACTTGGCTGGTCCACAAAGGTTCTGGTGGCATTTATCAAAAAATAGTCTGAAAATATCTGAAAACCTTATTTATGCTCAGTATAAAACTACAAAAGAGCTTGAGAAAATAAAATCTATCTTTTGTAGATAGAAAACTTTCTAAAGAAATTTAAAATATGCTGCTTCGTAACACTCTTCCCCTTGTCTTACTCTTTATCTGTCATTTACAGTTTGTTTTGATGGTGTGGGAAAAAATGCTAGTTTGTAATTTGTGCATGTGTTTTGTTTTTTGTTTTTTTAATATTCTTTTTATTGCCAAATGCACATTGAATAGAATACATGTCTCTCACAAAGCAATCATAGTTTTATACGTTTTTTTGTGATATACAAAAAAGAAAAATGTAGAAGAATGTAAAATACAAAAAAAGAAAAAAAACAGACAAAAAAACAAACAAAAACAAACAAAAACAATAACGCAGCAGCAACATCAAACATAAATAGATTGGATTTGACAATATGGCGGATTACTACACAGCTTGGGTACTATGGCAAAACAACATTCCATACCATATGGCAGAGAAAAGGACCTGCTTACAGTCAGTATCATCACAGAGCTGGAATCATTCATATTGTAACATTAACCTCTCTCCAGTCCTTCAGGTATTTTAATACAGGTTCCCATACTTTATCAAAAATTGCCTGTCTGCCTGCATTTTTATATCTAAGTTTCTCAATACATAGGGTCTTTGTGCACGTGTTTAAAAGAAAACACACACATCCATGGCACCTCCCAGGCTCTGTATTAATGGGAAATTCCTGTCAGAGAATAAAATATGATACTAGACAATATAATAGAGTTTATTAATATACCAGTTGAACAGTGTTAACAACTTCCTTGACACCAAAACCAGGGAACAGTCTTCATTTTCAGCTCTGTGTTTGGTCACTTCATGTCCGGGCAGTGTTGTAGTTGGCCACAAACCAATCGCAGGTTATCTTTATAGCTAGATTGACAGACAAAACAAGATAACCCTCAGCAGGTGCAGAGTTCAGGCAAATCATCACACCAAGCTCTCATTTGCGTGTCAGGCAGGAACAGCATCAAGTCATTTGAATCCAGTCAAACCATGAAGTCATGATTAGTAGGATGATATGCAAAATATTGTTAGAACTCTTTGGTTGAGGCCAAGAAATTTTGGTGCCACACGGCTGCTAGTGTATATGCGGCCCTATTTTATCAACTCGAGTTATTTTAATGTAAAAACAACGACAGTGCTTATTCATCATGAAAATGTGCAGTAAAGGGAACTCCTGACCTTCTTGAAGAGGTGTAAAGGTGAAGTCAGGGAGGTAGCGTCTTAGCTTGGCATTGCTGGCTGTCTTCTTCATCTGGCCATTTGGCAGGGTGGTGTCAAACTGATATTAATGGTCAAGGGGGGGACCTGCTTTTACCTCTGTAGGTTTTGAGCTAAATAGACTAACTACAGCATAGCATAATACGAATCAATAACAGTGTGTGTAGGACCACTGGGGGATGTTGAAAGGATACGTGTATTTTGCCTTTGAAGTGCAGAGCATCGGCGATCATTTCCACAGCCTCTTTGATTGAGACCTCATCCTCCTCATTCACTGAAAGAGCAGTGGATGAATGAACGGCACATGTAGTGACTGTGTCTCATACCTCTATGTTTTGAAGTAGTGTCTTATCCTATTTTCTCTGGTGTATCACAATCAGAAAGATTATGATTCTTTCATTAAAGATTCACAAAGATGTGCAGAATGCTGGCAGGTGAGCACAGCACTGTACTCACCAGAGAGGATTATGGGTGCAATTTCTTCATATTCTCTCAGGACCCAAACAATCAGACGACCCAAATCCTGAGAACAGACACAGATATGAGACTTAGTAGACTTTTTTAGTTGACATTTATCACACTTATTTAACCTTGATCCTTGCACACACACATCCTACCAGAGAATAGATGAACTGTCTTCTCGGAGCTCCAGTGCCACAGACAGTCACAGGAGTTCCTTCCACTATGAAAGAGAGACATGACATAAAAGACTGTAACCTGGTTACGGCCTGTGTTTGTATTTTGTGTGTATCAAGATGGGCAAGTGTGCGATTTACTCACTCTTGGCCTTGTATGTCTTGTTCATCAGTGCCGAAAGTACATGACCATTTTCTATGTTGAAGTTGTCATAGGGACCAAAGACATTTGTTGGAATGACTGCTGTGTAACGATGACCGAACTGCTGGAAGTATGCTCTGTCAACACACAGACAGTCATGCAAGGTTACATAAATGAATGCTTTTGAGCAGGTATCAATGTTTGTTCGATGCCCCTCAACACAGCATCAGGTAGCATCTTCATAGCTCGAAGCTTGAGAATCGGATTTTCTTTACTAGCACCCAGGTGTCTGTAGCCCACAATGCTATTTGCACCCTAACTATAATGCATCCTAAACCTGACCAAGTAGTGTTGGTGCCTGAACTTAACCAAGAGGTTTTGGTGCCAAAATCTAACTTTTAGGTTTTAGTGGCTAAACTAAAGGAGTTTTGGTGCCTCAACTTAACCAAGTAGTGTTGTTGCCTAAACCTGACCAAACCCAACTTTTTTTATTTTGATGCCCCACCTAAACCAAGGAGAACTGTTGCCTAAGTTCAACCAAGTGGTTTTGGTTCCTAAACTTAACAAAGTAGTTTTGCTTCCTCAGTTTATCCATGGAGATAGAGTGTCGTAACCTATCCAAATAGTTTTGATGTCTAAACTTTGCCTAGTAGTTTTGGCACCTGGACCAGGTATATTTGTTTTTACTTTGTGCCTTATACCAAGTGCCAAGTAATTTTAGTGCTCCAGTTTAACCAAACGAATTTGTGTCTTAACATAACCAAGTTATTTTGGGACATGAACCTAAACAAGTTTTTTTCGGTACCAAGAACACAGTCATACAAACAGCAAACACACAAAGACAACACCACTAGACAACCACACTCATACAGATGAAGCCTAAAGATTACAGGAAGGCCAGCCTATAGAAGTATGTGTTCAACATATTTTTGAAACAGTCTGTGGTCTCAGTTGATCTGATGGGAGGGGGGAGACTGTTCCAGGGTCTGGGTGCCATGACGGCAAAAGAGCAGTCACCGCTGGTTTTGAGTTTGGCACGTGGAATAACCAAGAGGTTCTGATGGGATGACCTGAGAGGCCAGTCAGTGATGTATGGGGTCAGAAGTTCAGAGGTGTGACCAGGGGTTGGGCCACGTAGTGCCTTGTGAGCAATTAAAATAATTAATGAATTCTAAACGCAACTGGCAGCCATTGCAGAGAGGAAAAGGTCAGCGCGATATGGGAGAGTTCACCGGTAACAGCCTTGCTGCTTCATTTTGTAGGAAATTATGAGACATCCAACCGAGTCATACAACTCAGTAAACTGAGCTGCTTACCTGTTTTGTATATCAATCATCCTTTTAGCATAGGAGTATCCAAAGTTGGAGTCATGTGGTTGTCCATTGTGTATCTATGACAGATGGGATTTACATAACAAATAGAGTCATGCAATGTTGTTCTCATGGCTTACATTATTTCCCTCAGGGTCTGGTCTCACCCTACCAGAAACCACAATTAAACATTTGGATTGTCCTATTTGGAAATCTGGGCCAATGAAGATTTATTTACAATACTCAACACTAATCTCAAAAACATCCTTTAAAATGTAACTGATGAGTATATGTATGCTGGGTGTTGCTAGAAACGAGTCTTAATGTTCATACAGTAGGACTGCTGTGTAAAAGCTTACCATGGTCTCATCAATGGGGTACGTGGTTTTGTCAGGGAACATACAGCTGGACAGGCAAGACAGGACCTTGGTGACACCCATCTCATGGGCTGTCTGCAGCACATTGTCGTTGATTCGGAGGTTGTCCCTCTGTGAAGGTGTTAGACTGTCATTGACTACAGTTAAAAATGTAGATATTTACAAAAGACACCAGACATTCATTCATGTACTGTATGGCAGCATTATCTCACCAGAAAGTGCATGTTCTCCTTCATGTGGAGAAATAGTCCCCCGACTTTTGCAGCGAGGTGGATGACGTGAGTTGGACGATACTTCTCGAAAACAGCCCTGGTCTGCCCAACATCTCTGTTAATGTTTTAATACCAGATGTGTTTTAAGTTTGATAGGTATTGGGAAAAAAACCCTACAAACTAACCCTAACCCTTGAAGAAGAAGATAGACATTAACCGACAAGCAGCAACCCATCTTAAACGGCATGTCACTTGAAGAAAAGTCTTTTTTATTCAACACACTTTGCATTTTAATGGTTAAATTTATTTATTTATTTATTTATTATTCTTTTTTTAGGGGCGGCTGTTGTTATTCTTGTTTTTCATTGTCATGGTCGTCGTCTTCTTCTCTCCATCTTAAGGCCAGGGTCATTTTGCACACCAGCTACCTGCACATAGGTACTGAGCCGTGTCAGTCAAAAACCAATTAGCCAGTGGGGACGCTCTGCTGAAAGCGCCCGCCCACCCAAGAGGTTTGTGCCAAAACTGCAAACAAAAAAAGTCAGGGAGCGCAAACGAGACAGAGCAGCAGAGAGACCGCAAAGCTAAGAGCCAGTGCAAAGGTCTGAGTGCAGAGAGAGAAGCAGAGGGAACCGTGAAAAAATAATGCATTATTAGAAGAGTAAAAGACCAACACTTTACACAATTTGACAAATTATTTGATTGCAAGTTATACGTTTTATTTTTGAAATTAGTTTTATGTTCTCTCAAATTCTTATTTTTGTTTGACATTTAAGAAGTTTTTTTTTGTGTCTTTTGGCACAAATCTAATTCCATACAACATTCTGCTGGGTAACTCGTGATTCTCAACCCACCTGGGGATCATCTTATCATATCCATAATCTTGAGTAATAAAATGTTTTTGTTTATCATGTTTTGCAATATTAAATTAAATCAAAATATCAAACAAATTTTTTGGAGCGCAATGTACAACATGTGCTTCTGAAATGTAGAGGAGTAATAGTACAAAAATGTACAGTACTTTTTACTTTTATATTTACATTTACATTTACATTTACATGTAGCAGACGCTTTTGTCCAAAGCGACTTACAGTAAGTCAGTTTGACACAAGGCAGAAACCACAACATAGCAACGTCGATAGAGTAAGAATGACAAAACAGAAACACTTTTCATGACCTCATATGAGCATCTTAGCTGCTGTTTATCAAGGAAATGTACCTAGTTAGATTCAATCAAAGTCTACAGGACTTGAGTAAATGAACTTAGCTGCATTCACAAATGTAATAAATAAATTTTAAAACTGTTTGTGGGCACACTCGGGTAGAAAAGTTGAACTGAAACAACTTACAGCAGATCAGCATCCTTGGAGGAGAGGAAGATCCACTCCTCTCCCTCCAGTTTCCCACCCTCCTGTAGGACCACATGCTCGATGGCTTTACCCACCAACCCAGATCCACCAGTAACCAGGACACGCATTGTCCCAGTGTTAATGTCTGACCCCATTTTCCATGCTGGTTGTTCAGAGTGATGGAGAAAATTACACAAAAAATAGGTTTCAGGATTAAAATAAATATGTTTTTCATTTAATGCACCAATCTAATCCACAGAACTAAATGTGTCCTGGCGTATTGCCATAAATTACAACTCTAAGCCGAAGTGATACAGGTAACATCACATTCCCAAATCATTTCTTTCCTTACCTTTGTGTTGGAGAGCTGAACTGACTGTGAGCAAGATTGGGCAGGAGTTTTAAACCAGGTGTTATCTTCCTGTTCGCAGTCCTGTCTGACAGGTTTTTTTTTTTAGTGTTCACCTTCATTTCTTTTTATATATTACCTATGACCCATTACTGTCCCTATTAGCTGAAAAACACAATCATATAGGTCATATGGTCCAATTTCACAAATTGACACTTAACACTTATTTTTCTGCAGAAATGTGCAGGCGCCTGTAATAAACTATATGTTACTGGATTTGAAATCTCACTGGCAGCATAATGCATGAAGCCTCTGAACTGAATCATGTCACAAGTGGTGATTTATGAACTGTAATCTGTTATAAAGTGTAAATATAAACGCTAAATGTTTGTGTGTGTACAGGAATGAGCTGAAACAAAGCACTGATCTGGTTATTATTATAATCTGCTTAGCATGTACAGTAACCTAAGCCCGCCTTTAAAAACAAATTCATTTAATTTACAGTAAAAGTGTGGAGGGTAATTAGGCCTTCTTAGATGAATTCATTTGACAATCATCTCTCCTCCTTGCCTTATATCTTAAATTAACAGCTAATCTGTACAGTATTTGTGTTTCCAATTAGCATTTTTATTAAACAACTTCTTTTATTCAACATAGACTTTAAGGCTGTTGGAATGTACCTCTACCACATATTAATACACAAATATGCTTGTCCCCATTAAGATGCAGATGGGCCAAGATATTCATCTGCTGTGGACATGTGAGCTGCTGTATCGACTTTCCTCAGGGGAGGTTTATTTATGCCTGCACCCGCTCTGCTTCCCGCAAGCAAGGTGCATTCAGAGAGGTTTCTCCTCTCTGTCATCTTAGAAGGAGTGTAACCCAAGCCAGACTGGGCACAGGACTCAGCCCGCACATATGCAAACAAACACACACATACAAATACACACACGCACATGCACACACACATGCACGCACGTACATACGCATGCATGCACGCACAGGTACATAAATATAGTTTCACAAGTACATCTCCTGTATATGTTTGCATTTTCCTGCAGTGGCAGATGTGTGAAACGTATTCATGGTCCAAATTGTGATTGTGTTTTTTGCTTTGCTGTTAGACATCATGAACACTATCCGCTGCTCAAATTGCAAAAAAAAACCAAAAAAACCCAACATAAATGAATGTACAAGCTGAGGCACTGGGCAGCAGAATGGACCCTGGCATTGTAATACTACTGTATTATATACCATATTATTGGTTATGTTACAAATACAATACATATTCATTTTAGTGTAACACTTCCATTATTCAAACTCACTGTAGTTTTTCTGTGTAAAATTGTAATCACAAAAGTAGTTAGTAATACTGTTAACCCAAGATGTGGATTTACAGTAGAATATTTCCCAGTGAGGTATAGCTCAAGGTGGAGAAATTTAAATTGAAAAGAATTAAAAATAGATTCTACTTAAAGGTGCAATATTTAAGAATTTTAGTTCAACACATTAAAAAGAATTAAATTAAATGAGCAACAGAATGTATTCTGCTGCATTTTTTGAAGTGGGGTCATTTAAAGTACATATCTATAGTTGATCTGTTCCCTACCGTAATCACTTCAAAAAACACGAACTACAATGAAACCATTTATACTACATCATAAAATGTTCAAGTCAAGAGGTAGTGGGAAATTCAGGCACACTAGGGGAAGAAAATCATGTGGTTCAGGTGATATGTAAAATATTCTTTCACTTTTCACAGATGCATGAAACGTGGTACAGCTGTACAGTTTTGGGTCCCGAACATTTTAAAATATGGAGACACTGCAAAAATATATGGTGGCCATTTAACTTTCAGCCATAACGGAATTATGTATGTTGCAAATATCTAGCGCCGTTTGTGTGATGGCTCCATCTCTGAAAACAAGCACTTCATTGGAACATAAAGACCACACCGTCTACAATTCTGGAAACACAGATGAAAAGCAAGATCAGCCTCATGGAAACCAAACAGATGGAAGCAAACATGCACAGTGCTGTAATTGCACTTCATACTGGCCTTGCTGTGCCGTTTGTCACTGTGAGATGATAGACAGAGACTGGCAGCAATCTCTTATTTTTTCCTTTTGATTGGTGTTTTTCAGGCAGGACAGCAGGATGTGAGTCAACACTGTTTTACGCCCCATCAGCTCATCATGTAAAGATGCCCTGACAGGATATCACAGCGGCGCATCTGAATCAATATTAAGGGGATGGAAAGGACGGAGCTCCAACCAGATAACATAATTACCTCTTATTACTGCCACATGTCGTGGAATCACAAGCAAAAGAGAAAGTGGAAATTTGGTTACACCTCGTTAGCATCGCGCTGCCTGCTGAAGTACAGCCTTGCACTCGCACACTTTATTTTATACTTTACTTAAAAAATGAAAGGTGGATAAACATTTTTTTTTATTTTAACAAACAAACAAACATCTTATCCACTGTCAGACACTGTCACATAAATTTTGATGATGTTGTGTTGCCGCCAACTTAGAATGAGCCTTTTAAATCTACGAAAGGAAGGGGTCCTCTTCCACGGAGTCCACAATGTTTCAGGGCCCTTGAATACATTATTCAAATTGAGGAGGCAGCAATACGAACGTTACAGAGAACGCTGCACAACCTAAGAAAATCTGGATAATATGAAATACCGAAAAAAAAGACATATATTGGGAAAAAAAATCTTCTAAGAATGTGACAAAGAACATGAGAGATCGACATAGAAAGGTGAGGAGAAATTTTGGTTATGGTGTTAGTAAACCTTGATGTGCCTCATTATCAAAAGTTTCTCATACTAAAAAAATGGTTTCTTTTTTGTGTTTTTAAACAACAAACTTACAGGAAAAGTCTTAGTTAGTGTTAGATGAGAAGGTCACTGCACCCCATAGAGTCAGGAAGTGATTAGCTTAGCTTATCATAAAGAGTGTAAATGTCTCACATGTAAAAAATGACATGCTGTATATTTTGGCTCTTGCTCCATGTAGAGAGAGTGGTGTGAATCCTATACTACAGAAACAGTTTACAAGCATATTTTGTAAGAACTTCTTCAATTTACATGAGTTTCAGGATCCTCCTAAACTGACCCTGAAATCAAACCCTATTCATATCACTGCAGTTTTACTGTGCACACAGCGCGATTATGTGAGAGTACATCTAACAGAGGGTGAGATGAGGTGACTATGGAAACTGGAGCTCCTGAATCCAACAAAAAACAAAACAGACAAACACCTTCATTTCTCACTGTAGTGCAACGGTTCCAAACAAAGCATTGCAGCTGAGTCATGATATGAAAGTGATAACCATTACATTTCCTTATGCTTAAAGTCACAGTGGAATACCGTCTTCTTGTCTTGTGTCTTCTTTGAAAGCTTCCTCTTGTGTTTCTCTGTCTCACACTGTTTGATCAGTGTCACATGGAGTGACAGTTTCCATGTGTGTGTGCGTGTAGTGAAGGGCAGATCTTCCACTTAAAGTAAATCCTGTAATTCTGTCTGACAGTTTAATAATGTGCCACGGTATTGATCATAAGAGGAAGTTCTCTACCCTCTCAGTTTCCACCCCCTTCCTGGAGGATTGCCAGAGGTCAGAGGTCAAGGCCAGCCAAGAAACAGAATGTAGCTGGTCAGGATTCAGAGCTGAGTTAGATTTCTGGGATAGAACACAGATTTTCCCCTTTTGACTCTCAAAGCTGCAGAAATGGATGCTGCTCTGAAATGTAGTGATATTTATGGTATTATTTTGTCTTTCATAATACCTTGATTTAAATTGTGCTAGTTTAATTTTAAATGATGTGTATTCCTATGTTAGCTGTACTTCTATAATTCTGGATAGTAAATCTCTCTCTCCTGCTTCTTTCTCATCCTGTAAAGAACACTGAATTGCTTCAATGTGTGAAATTTGCTGTACAAAGACAAATTTGCTTTGGTGGGGTCAAGCTCTGATTTTATGCTGTAACAATGCCCTGCATGTGATCTGGGCAGGTCTAGGCACAGCAAGTTTTGGAATCACACATTGTCTTGCAGTTTCCACAGGTGCCCTGGCACATTTATGGAGCGCATTCAAGGACAGCTATCACTAGTATCATCCCCTCCTTCTCCTCTTATCCCATTGTATTCTGACCTTCTCAGCATTACAATGGCCTTTATGTAGAAGTGGTTGTCTGACGTGGCCTTTTATAATTACACTCTGGCAAACTACCATTAGAAGATACAGACCAAAAGAGCAACTGTGTGGTTGCTCGTGTTGTAGACCACAGGCTGAAGTATTGATTAACTCTGGATTTAATCATGTACTTTTGGGAGCTCTAATGAAGCATGACATCATGTCCTGCTATGTGATTTAGGTATCACAGATTTTAATTTGACAGTAAGGCAAGCGAGGCTCCAGCAGTTTTCCATGCATGCAGGTTATTAGACACTGACAGACTGACCATCAGAGAATACAGGACAGCCCTTCTGTCTCTCTGCAGCTTATCGTCCGGCTCACATCCTGCCTTTCTCCCTGCCTCTAATGCACGGAGGAGAGAGCAGGGAAGGGGATCATTTGAAAAAGCTTGTATGTCTCTTGCTAGTCATGTAAACATTTGCAAACCCCGCCGAAAAATCAATAACAGAGAGGAGAAATTCCAGTAACTCTGCATCTCTGCACAGCTTGTCTTACAGCGGAAGTGTGGGCCCCGGTGACAGAAACACATTAGCATACAGAGCCATGAAACACGGCCTGGATGCACACTGGGGTTTGACCAGTGTTCCTTCGTGTCCCTTCATTTAGATGTTCGATGAAGTGAAATTATGTTAAAAATCTGGTCAGCTCTGTTAAGCTCCCTTAGTGAATTGTTTAAAAAGCTCACTGCAGAGCCTGTTTGGTCGAGGTCTCAGTGCTCTGCTCACATTTAATGTGTAATGTGAGAAGACTTGTGGATAAACAGAGAATGATCACCATGGCCACAGAGCTTTTTCGTCTGTTTGGTTCCAGCAACAACAGACAGCGGCTTGTTGCCCCTCAGCAAACAGCATACAGAGCTAGGTGGCTTTCCCAGGAAAGAGGTGAAGATGAACTAGTCTGAGTAGTAAATATGTGAGGTTTGCTGCTATGTAGCTGTTATTATGTAGCCTTAATATGGGAATATGTCAGGACTATGTTTGGGTTGGTGTTTTTCTACACTAGTGACTAAAAATAAATGAAAGCGGCTTTAAAGGAGACATAGCTGTGCTAAAACAGTTCTTACCTGTCAAACTAGCCACTAGTTATTTGGTGTTAATATGTTTAGATGCTGCTCATCCTTCTCTTTTTCAGCATACTTGTCAGTGTCACATGCACGGGCAGTGACCATTGACCAGAATGTGGAGCAACAGTTGGCAGACTTCCTGCAGTCCAAGGGCATTGAAGTGGACTCGTGAAGCATGTGGACCCCGGCCCCAGAGAAACAGCAACGACAAACCAGCCACAATAATGAGTTTTGTAAGCAGAAAGCAAGGGACTCAAAGTGGACTGTAAGGTTTTTATATATTGTAAGCAAACACAGGTGATCAAATAAACAATATACAAACATGACACACTCAAATACAAATCATTCATCTACTGCTGGAAATTATTCATATATGCCACAGAAGATCGCTGACTATGATAAGGTGAAAGTAAAAACATTTGAATACCCTGTTGAGCAGCTTCCAGGAAATGGAAGACAATATCAATCTGGAAAAAAAACAAATCCTATCAACAGCTGATCATATTACACAGGTGAACAGTTCAACCACAGCATCAAGATAGACAAAAACTATAAGTACTTACTGTGTGTGTGGTATGTCAGCATGCAATAATCTCATGACTATAATGAGTATGACATGGGACTTGTGAGTTGTGTGCTTGGTATTTATGTTTATTTTTTATTCATTAATTTTATCCTAGTGTCAGTGTTCTTATGTTTTGTATGTTTTTATCTATAATTTGCACTAATAAGGAGTTGCTTCTCAATTTTGTTGTTCAATATACAATGACAATAAAGATCTGTTCTATTCTATTCCATTCAGGAATTAATTTCAACAGTGGATGCCTGTATACAGTTTCCACAACATTTAGGGAATAACAGTTTGCACAACCATTTAACATCACTGAAATATCAGAAACTTGGATCAACCCCGTGAGCTGTATGGACTTTGAATTAGATTGTTATGAACTGAATTACATAAATAGGGAGGACAAGACTGGAGGAGTGTATGTGGAAAAAAACCCCTGAATTCCAAGGTGGTAGAGAGAAGGACAACTGCAATCAAAGTTTAAGCTAAAAGTCACCAGACCCAGCAGGATTACATCTCTCTGTGCCACACTGATAGACAACATATTTACTAATGTTACAGACAACAAGGCAATAAGTGGATTACAGATTGATTATATCAGTGACCACCTACCAATGTTTACAGTCTTTGACAGTGACAACAAGGAGGAAAAGCAGGACATTAAACTTGAGGACAGATGAGTCAGTCACAGTTTGAAAGATGAATCAAAATTGAAACCAAAATTGGGAAATATTATACAAAGAAGAAGGCCTTGACAAAGCATATGAAATATTCTTATGGGTATTCAAATCCCAATAAGACAAATCAATGAAGACCAAAACTATTCAGACAGTCCATGGATCACTTATGGTTTACAAAATGCCTGCAGAAAGAAACACACACTACATAGAGAATTCATAAAACATAGAACCAAAGAGGCAGAAAATAAATATAAATAATATAATAAATAGGTTAAGATTGTGAGAATTAGTAGGACAGAATATTATGGCAACTATAATCATAATCATAACAAAAACAATGTTAAAGGTATGTTGAATATATTAAACAATGTTATTTGAAATGGTTCTAGACAAGTTAACTATAATTGGTATTTTGTTGATAATGATATGATTCTTAAGGATGATGTAGTTGATGGCCTCAATAATTACTTTTTAAGTGTTGGACCAAAACTGGCAGCACAAATCCCTGATTCTGTGACATCTGAAGAGAAAAATGGTGATTTCATCAAAAATGATCCTGACTCAGTGTATTACAGCAGTGGAAGAGAGCGAAATTGTAGACACAAACACCACTTCACAAATTACAGGCCTGTCTCTCTGCTTGCATATACGGGTGTATATGTAGATATATTTATATATAATATTTGAATTATTAATCGTACATATAGCATATCGAATTGTATATAGTTAGATGGGAGCGGACAAAGGTACACATGTTCAGGAATAGAAATAAATTGAATATGATTAATTACCGAGTTGTGGCAGTAGGACTGAATAAGTGTATGACAGTGCTTGTTAATGGAATATATTTTGTATCATGCTTTTCATTTTATTATGCCTTATTAGTCAAACTAATCTACCTTTTTGTTTTGTTTTGTTTTGCTTTGTTTTCGTGTGTTGGAAATACATATGCATTCAATTCAATTCAAGTGTAGGTTTTGTGTGTGTGGAAGTGGATAGGGACTTCACCAGGACGTCTGATACCACCACAAGGGTTTAAGGAACCCATGATGCAACTGCAGGTTGGAGCCCCCCTGTGCTCCTAGTCGTGACATTGTTAAATTGTGATCAGAATGATTTGAGAGATATGTGTGATAAAATAATCCACGCTATCACTAAGTATCATTTTTAAATACTGCAAACCTTGAAATAAACTCAGAAATCTGAGAAAATAATAATAATAATAATAATAAACAAAACATGACTTTGCACTTTGTTTTTCGCTAGAGGAAACCAGGAAACTTTTTTATCATCACTGTTGGGACTGAAGACCCCCCTCAGCTCTCAGCATCTGTTGGCACAGCTTCACCATTGCTCCCTCTGCAGGAGACAGCGTCTGCTGCTTTAGGACTTGAGGAGTAGAGTTTGGAGGCGGAGGGATTTTAGCAGAGCCCGTGGCAAACATTAGCAGCAGTTTCTTCTTTGATGAAAGCAGATGTCGACAGAGCTTTAATTATCCTCTCTTTCGAGGGTCACGTACCTCTGCCTTACAGCGGCTCGATGAGCAGCGATCAATCACTGAATAAACAAACAGAGAAAAACAAATACATAGGTGATGTATTGAAATTATCGCTTTTCAATGAGGCACCCATTTTTAAAGTGTTTTTAAGTTATAGCCCAGATCATTTGTTAATGCTGAATTACTGATTTACCAATGCGTTATGGATGAATTGTAAACTTTAAATAAGAAGTCTTCGAGTTTCCAGGCTGTTGTAATATTCATCCTTTTCTACTATGTAACAACGTATCTAACGAGTTAAGTTTATGTCTGATTTAATAGCTTTTAGTATATGATGGTGCATGAAGACCTGGTGGCCCCAGTCCTCGAGGGGCGTCACCGGCTGCTATCTGAAGCTCCACTGTGCCACTGCAGTTATCAGTGTGTCTATGAACGGTGGCCACAAGCTGTTAATCACCTCTGAAACCATTAACTATGCTGTATTGTAGCAGCAGGCGTTGATCTCCCATCTGTTATCTGAAGGCCTGTTGTAATCAGCAGGATGACGTCATGAAACTATAAGAAGAGAGCAGAGATGATGATTACTGTCCCCCAGGCGGCAACCTTAATTAAAAACTCCATTTAGCAAAGGAAAGTAAAGGGGCTATTGTGGATGATGGCTAATAATGTGAGTTGCCTTAATGAGTGAATCAGCAGGTGGCACCTGCTCGAACAACAAGTTGGGAACATTTCCAGAAAGGTACAAACATGAAAAACAACTTTTAATTCTACGAGAACATTTTATTTTTATTTTTTTATTTATTCCCCCAACAAAAGTCACTTTTATTGGACTGCTGGTGTGTGTATATCTGCCTGTATCCTTCTCTATCTTTACATCTAGATCTACCTCTATCTCTGTATCTACCTTCTAACTGACTAATGATCACTGAATATATTTCAAATATGATTCAAAACAAACCCCCTTGCATGCAGGAAGCTGGGTTTGAATGAACTGTGTTTGGCCTCAGTGTACAGTAGATGGCAGCAGTGAAACATGGCCCAGACATTTGAATTGTCTTCAAAAGAATGATGTCAGACGTCATAGCCACTTTGAGAGCCTTTTTTAAAAGTTCTCTAAGATTGTTGTGCAGGGTTTTGGATTATTGCAACTACAGGGACACATCAATGTGATAAAATGCTTAAAAATGCTATCATTACTAGTTCATTGTTTTGTTTTGTTCTGATTTGTTTGTTTAAATAACTTTTATTTTACCAGAAATATTTCTGCTGAGATTCATAATCTTTTCTTATGAGGGGAGAACAGGCTAAGATGGCAGCATACAGTTCCACATAAATCAAGCAACAACTTAAAACAAAAAATACAAAATATTTCACACAACAAAGAAATGAGTGACTGACTTAAAACAAGCAGCAAATTACATCAAGACAATGATTTCACCAGTGTTCAGTAACAGGACATGTGCATCCAGCAGTCAAATAGCCCTTAGTTGAATGATAATAATAAAAAAAAACGACATCAAGTTTAAGGTGCATCTGTGTCTCACACCGGGATGATGGTGACACAACTCAACAACTTCTTATAAAAGGAATTATATAAAAGTATAGTCTAATGTGTGATAGTAAATAACCACAGGATGACAGGAAGGCTTTCTTTGTAAACACAATCTGATGAGTTTAAATGTTGTTGTTAACCTTTTTTTCATATTAAGATTAATGGTGATGTATCACAAGCTACTTAAGGGGACAAAACCACTGACTTTAGTCTTTAAACTGCCAGTACAGTACAGTGTAAAACACTAAACATTGATAATACTAATCTGGCTGCTCTCACATTAATGATTCAGTCTTTAATATCCTAATTAGCACCCATTAGACAAGGAACGTGTCAGCAATCTTGAAATTTGTGGCATTAACTTATGAAATGTTCAGCATGTTTCGTCTACGGAATAATTCTTAAAGATTAGAGGAATAATGAGTCACTGAAAAATGTGTCGTACCAGTAAAAAACAACAACAACAACAACAACAATTGCAGCGACCTTATTGGCACTCCATATGGGCATATTGGAGTCTTGTCATGGAGAAAATTTGGCCAATTGTGTTTTTTAAAAATTACAGTAGCTTGTATGATCTTATGTTTGAATGCATTCCAAAGAAGGGAGACATATTTGTGAGGCAGTGGGAAAACGCCCAAATAAAAATTTGCAGCGCTTCAGATTGCAGCTGCAGCATAAGTTTGTTCTGTCTGTGCGGAACAAACAGAACAGCTTTAAATATGTAATTCAGCTCGTGAGAGTCTGGAAAAGAGGCATCAGATGTTGTGTAGGCAAACCCGCCTCCAAAAGCCAAATAGACTTTACGCATAGACATTTTGGCCACTTTAGCTACTTACTACAGTATATGTACATTTCAAAATTGTATTTTCATATGTATATACACATTCTAAATCACAAGAGCTGTTTGCATGTCATGGTGCATCTAACTCCCGGGAACAAAAGGAAAAAAGTGCATTTAAGGATTCATGAGTCTGCGTGACTCTGTGGGGATACTTTGCCAGCTTCCACCCGCAATAACAACAAACCTCACACCTACTCACAACCAGGCTGTTTCGACCAGTTTCATCACACTCTCTGCCCTTCAACACAAAGCGAAGTCGAAAACTGGATTTATTCGTCCTGAAAAATGAGCAAACAACCTATAAGTGTGGTGTCACTTACAATCAATGCAATAATTCAGTACAGATCAGGTCTTGGACGCTGTTAGGAGAAATGTGTCAGTTTGCATCATCCATTCATTAGTTTTCTATTCCCACATGCGGCGTGAGAGCCAATCCCATCATGCACGGGGGAAGGCAGGGCTGGGAAACACTGACCAGTTCATCACAGGGCGAATAGATTACATGCCAACATCTTCAGAGCCTCTAGTCTACCAGAGCCGTGTGTGTGAGAAGAAACTAAAAAGCAAGGACAACATACAAACTGTGCAGAATCGACCAGAAAAAAGTACAGTACAACCTGAATATAAAGTGACTGCAGCGGTGAAATTGTGTAGATATTCAGCACACATGTGAAGTCAGTATTTTACATAATTTATACAACCTGATTCAGCGAATAATGTCAGAGGTGCTGCCTCTCCAGCAGCAGTTATACTGAAGCACCATGTTACAGACTTCTAGCCAACTGCTTTCCAGGTATTGTTGGCCCTCTTTTAGATCTCCCTTTGACAGCTTTGAACACATAATTATGTGGGCAGTTCGGGGGCTTTGTGAGATTGCTCTAGTTTTTCCCCTTTCAGTTCACGTCCACAAAGAGCAAGCAGAAGGCGCCGGGCACTTACTCCAAATCAGTCTCGCACAATGCTCTCTTTTTCATGACCGCTTGTATTGGTTCAGTCATCACAAACAAAAAATGGTACGCACTGTACAAGAGGCGGTTAAAAAAAAAGAAAAAAAAAAAAGCCTTTGCTGTATATGGGATAACTTCTGTGAGTGTTCCACATAAGCATAACATCTTTTAAAAGGCTCAATACATGTTCAAGTGTTTCACATGAAACAAGACACATAATCACATGAATAAAAATAGATCAGATATGTGTGTACCATGAAATTGTGAAAATAATCAAATCTTTAAGATCCCTAACCCTGCTTAATTTTATGAGATGATGTTCCATCTAGCTTCTTTTCACAGCAGCATCTAACTTTTATTTGATCTTTTATTGGATCTGATTTGATTTCTTTTAAATGTTATTTTCATGATGCAACTTATAAAGAACTGGGCCAGGTCTCAGTGAATCCCCTGCCCCTACCACTTAGCACTATGCCTGCTTTTTTTTTCATCAGCTTCTTGGGTTAAGGCGTCCTGATTCCTGTTGGGATGGAGGGGCAGGGTGAGGTGTTTTTTTTTCCCAGAGGCACACTTGCCACCAGTTTGCTGATGTCTCGTTAGCTAATGAGCTGATGAGCTAATCCAATCCAATTCAATTCAAAATACTTTATTTGTCCCCCGGGGGGCCATTAAAGGCACGTGGAGTAGTTGTATACAGACACAAACAAGTCAGCATGTTAGTTACACAGACACAAAACAACCCAGATAGAAGAAAATAGACTAAATAAACTAAATCAATGTTACTTTGTTTGTGCTGATTTGTGCACGACAGTACAATTTAACTGAAGTCCAGCAGCTAAGTTGCTGTAGTTGGAAACTTCCCTTGAATATCTTCCCAGGCTGTAAGGATGGTGGCACAGGTTGGGAGAGTTACCCTAGAAAGCATTACTAGTAACTAGGTGTTTTGCAGTGTTTTGTTTTATTGGATGACTTGAGCAGTAGCTTGAAGTGAAGTACTCAAACTGTGAGTATGCATGCTTTTCTATCTCCATCACATGAATGGTAAATGGCATTGTGATGATAACACTATTGTCACAGTAACGTAAGAGAAATCATCACAGCGGAAGAAGGCATATTGGAAATGTCTTGTCGCATTTTTTTTTTTTTACATAAACACCATCAATGACCACCATTGACACATGAGGGGCTTGAAGGATTGTCCCATTTCATGAGGGAAAAATTTCAACCACTTCCTCTTGTTAACTCTGTTGTGAGGGGTAAGAGGGATCTCAAACACTTGGAAATGGGACTGAGCATTGGTCTGTCAAACAAGACAAACATAACCAGTATTTGTACCATATTGGATTACTGCAGCAGCTTGGCACCAGCAGCAGACACAGACACAGTTAGCAACCAGCTGGAGAACACTTGGAGCATTTAGTAGCTAAAGAGAGCAATATTTTTCCCAGGAGCTGGTGAGGAAAAAAAAAAAATAAGCATAATGTAGAATCATTATTTCCATGCTCTTACATAAACTTTGCATGACTACAGTCTCAAATCTAATGAGAAGATTACGGAGATATCAAACATGCACAGCTTCACTTTGGCTTCATCATCATGACCGCCATGCATTTATTTTTGGTTCCATTTTGGTCCTTGCTGTGTCAGATATTTCTTTGTTATTCAGCCATTGTGATATATTTACTTCTATCATGGAGGGGATTTTTTAAAGCTCCGTGGGTTTTCAACCATAGATGGGATTATAAATCCTCTCTTTTTCTTGTTTCCTGTGTAATTTTGTTTTAATCTTTGCAAAATGAGTTTTGTGTCTTGGGGAAAATAATGGATCTTATTTCTTCTCTTCATTGTTTTAATGTCATGGTTGTGTGGAATTTGGTGCATTTCAATTCAATGACTATGAAAAGTAATTATTTAAGACAATCAACAAATGACCTCAGTATGTCACAGTGTAAAGCCTCACAGGCTATTGTGAATTCCATAATATTTTTTGTTTTTCTCATTGTTGGGAATCTGATCAAAGCTTTTCTTGAAAAATATGAAATGGGCATGACCAGTCTTTGTGATACAAACATGTTCTTTACAATGTTTTCTCTTAAATGTACTGAACTCAAACACAATCAGTGTTGAAACACCAGAAGAAACAAGGGGAGGGGAACAAATACATTCCACAACATGGCGCAGCTTCGAGCTCTTTTTTTTTCTTTTCTGAGTAGGAGTATTTGGATGCCATCCAAAACCATACTCTTGCCTCCTGGAGCTGAAAATGAAATTCACTCTTCATTAATGATCTCTTTGACATTCATAATTGACCTAGTGAGTCAGGCTGAAAAAAAATATTTCATCCACATTTCCCATTTTCAGCCTCCACATACTTTGTAACTAAAGTCTGCTTGTAAAGAGTAGATGGTCTCTGTGTTCGGCATGATGAAGTTTATTGTCCATGACAATGTCTCTAGTCTTATTGAGCCACTTGCTAGCAACAATAACATTAAAGACATGTTAGCACTTTATTATTCAACTGTGATACATTTAACGATGCATTTTATGTTTTAGAATAGAATGTCTATGTTAGCCAGTAGTAAACACAGACCTTATTTCAGCCATTTAACTGAAAACATGAAAAAAGTCATAGACCGAGACAAGGGAGCCGGATGTGCAAAAACGCTAACTGAATTTCTGGTTTTAGTATGACAAACAACTCCACTCTGTAGTGTCTATGGAATAAAAAATAATGACTTTTGCTCCAACTTTTGGAAAAAAAAAAACTGCAATATTTTGAAAACTTAAATAATTAATTATAGTTTATAAGAAACTGATAAACTGCTAAATTGTTCCACAAAATAAATATGCAGACAAATCAAAATGCAATCCAAAGTTAATAATAATAATAATAATAATAATAATGGTAAAATGTGGGAGATGGGGTTTATAGTTTCATGTTTAAAATGTAAAAGTATCATATATATTCTGTTGTTTAATACATATGATTTTGGTCCTGGTGGCCCGCCATACATGAAACCTGGGGAGATAGTTCATCCTTACAATGAAATTGTTGAATTAATGGCAGACCATTTTTTTGACTATTTGTGCACCATGGTAGCCAAGGGTGTATTCATTCTGTCCGTTTATATTAAACTACATCATGCAACGAAGTGGGATTATTCATTAATCAAGAAGCAGAAACAGGCCAGTTGAATTCAAAACGTTCCAGGCAGAGATGAGTGTGAGTAGTGTGAGTTCATACACTGTCAGCATCAGGTAGATTACAGGAGATCCTTCCTGCTGGGAGAGGCTGGCTGTGATGTAAAAGTGCCACCCAGAGAGACGCGCGCGCGCGTGTGCAAGTGTGTGTGTGTGCGCGCGCGGGCGGCGGATTCCCATCACAACCAAGATGGCGGCGGAGCGGACAGCCGGCGCCGCACACTGACTGACAGACAGAGGAGAAGAAGCCAAGCTCGGCTGGATAGCTAGACTCTCGAGCGGAGGAAAAAAAAAACAACAAACAAACAGAAGAACAACAACACCCGCACAGGTTACCTCACCTTTTCGGTATACGAACGGTGCTGTGATGAAGCAGCGCCGGTAGACGACACCGGGCGAAGTTGTGTGCGGGCACTAATTTGACGTCCACAAGCGGGTAAGTAGGAGATGATGAACCGTTATAGTGACTGACTGGCTGACTGGCCGCTAAGGGATTTAGCGAACAGCTGCTAGAACAAGCTAGAAAATACCTCACGCTATCTCAGTCAGCTCACTAGTGTTTGTTGTCATTTTCTTTCTTTTTTTCTTGCGTTTGTGTTTTATGTTATATTAACTGTCGCTAACGGTGATTCTGCCCTCGCTGCGTTTGACCCGATTCCTCTCGTGCTTCCCTCGCCGCTGCCTCAGTCCTGGAGCTAAATATGTGCCACAGGTTGTTTGCAGGCACCGGCAGCTGGTGAATATTTCAGTCACCTGTGCCGTGTGACGTGATGCAAACACACACTGTTCACACCACATTCAACCTCTGTTCATCCGAGGTTATATGCAGCCACTAGCGTGCAGGTCGTTAAGAACTAAAAATAACCCAAAACACCAGCTCACCCTCTCCTTTTGCACCCCATGCCTTGCCTTGCTTGAGGATATATTAGATTGCTCAGTTTGTACTTTTGTGCCCAAGCCATGCCTGTAAGGCTTGTGTTACATTAGAGTAATTTCACTATGTCATGCCCTTTGTTAACGATTTTACAGTCCAGCCTATAAAGCTGTCATTTATTTTCATAGTCTTTTTTTTTTATTATTTTATTCTGCAAGAGTTTGTCCCTGCAAACAAAGCTATTGTGTAAGTCTGCGGGATTTGTTAACTGATACTGTGGTGCATCGCTGCACATATGTGAAAAAATGCCAGTGCAAGGTGAGGAAGCTGAGCTCAGGAGGGGGAAGCATACCAGGGCCCTTATTCATCAGATGAGTGCTTAATGGGTGCCTTTAGGGCTGGACGGTATGGGCTTAAAATAAAATAATATATTTTATACCATATACCATGATACTTTGAAATCTTCTCAAAAGCACTTCATAAATCTCTTCTAAAATCAAATATCAAAATATTTGGGATGAAATAGGCCCTTCCCACTTCCATGTCAATATGGCAACAATATTGTAGGGATGGCTATTGGTACAAAATACCAACACAATGAGATTTCTGATCAATAATCATCAGTAATGTGGATTTAATGACTAAGTTTATCCCATATTATGATTCAACGCTGCCCAGAATCTAAGCTGATACATAGTCTCATATCATGATAATGATATATAAATATATTGCCCAGCCCTAGGTACCTATGGTGATTCCAATGCAATTGCCAAAACCCATCACCAAAACCTTAAAGAGCTGGTTTTGTATATTGGCTAGCTCACAGAACTGACCAACTCTACTCTCACATTGTCAATATGGCCAAACCTGTTGTGATTTTCACCCTTTATAATGCCGAGGTGACGGCCATGTTGGTTTTGGTGGCGAATATTGAGTAAGAGAGTGTAGTTCACTGAGTGGTTTTATACAAAACTAAATGTTATTTTACTGTCTATATACTGTGACTGTCTTGACTTGTATTTTAATCTCAGGACTTTATGCATAAGATTGGAGACAGATTGGCACATGGATGTTTTGTTATCATATATGGGCAATGTGGGGCGTTTCTGAATGTAAATGTCCCCTGAACATGTACCAGCATGGTGTTATGACTGTTGTACGCATGTTTGATAAATCATGATTTTTTTTACACACATTTTAAATTGTTTAATCCTGAGACAGAATGTAGAACTTTTTCTACACAATGTTGATGATTGGGGTCCCAGGCTTGAATGGTCCTCTGCTCCTTTCTGACATTATAAACATTACACGTGAGCAGTGGGGATGACTGCCGTCCATTGGGGCTTGACATTCTGAGGGTTTACTTCCCCAAAAATTCCTCTCTGCATCGTTTAGTGGTGTTGCATGGGACAGGCAAGTCCGTTCAAATCATATATGTGACAGAAATACTCCAAAGCCTGTGATTTGAAAACCTCAGCTCCACATACCAGAAAGGTAACCTACACTCTGATCCCATAAATCCTCTGCCTGCTCTGCTTGCCTTTTTTTTTTTTTTTTTTTTTGGCTTTTCATTCAAGTGCTGGAATTTCTCATGGCCAGATTCTGTTGTTACGCACGTGATGGACAGGATGTTTTTCTTCTATCTTATTGCCGTGTTGGTTCATGTTCAGAGAGCAGAAAGGCACCCTATTGGAATGCCACTGACAAAAATTAGCTATATTTGAGGTGAAGGCACTCTCATCTGGAACTGGAGAGCCAAATGGCATGGACAGATTGTATAGGGTGCTTGACTGTGGTGTGTAGCCTTGTCCTGGTCCAAGAAGAGGATTTACGGCAGTGAGTTAAAGATCAAAGGACAGACAACCAGACAGTGTCTGCTTAGCTGATCGAAGACCACAGGTACGCTCGGTATCCCTGGATCCTCTCACCCTGACACTAGCCTCGAGGTAAATGCCTGCTGTCCAACTATAATTGACACCAAATGGCCTCCTTGTGGCAGTGGCTACCTGAGGCAAAGGGTGCATGTTTTCCCATCTTTCATAATTCAGTGAACACAAACAAAGTTGGAAAATAAGAGTCCCACGTCGAAGAGATGTCAGCTGCAGAATGAGTGTTCACCCCTTTCATGCTTGAGGAATAGTCATGTTTATCACTGTTACTTGAACTGCATAACCGTGTATGTTTAATGCCGGAACTGGAGATTGTCTGAAGTTTCCTTGGCAGTGAGCGGAAGTCTGATGATGTGGTCTTCTGTGAAAGGTTTTATTGTTTAATTTTCATAAATTCTAAATATTCTAAAAATTCAAAGCAGGTAATTACGACCCATATTTAGGTTTGTGGTTAGGCAGTGTCCTCTACTTGCTGTAACTGTTACATCTGTAGAACAAGTCTTTAATTCTGGAAACTGCTGTTGGTGCCCAGCATGTAACAAAAGTCAACACTGAGATTTATTTTACTTATTACGTACTGAAGTAACATGACATACAATGAGTGTTTATTTCTGAACATAACCACGTATTGTTTGCCTAACCATAACTAGGTAGTTATCTTGGCAAAACCTAACCAAGTTGTAAGGATATAGATAAGAAGGTCTGGTACAAGTTTCACTTTTGCGCTGCATTGACCATGCTGTGTTTGGAATGATGATGTATGTTGTTTTGGGAGATGTTGCCAATTTACCTATTTGGTGGTTTAGGTATGAGGATAGGTTGGAAATCTGAATGTTAAGCACATATTTTCATAAAATTATTGTGTTGTTATTGTAAGGGGCGTGCACTTCATTGAAATACCATCAGAATTGTGACTGTGGCCATGTGCAATATCCAAATCACAGACGCTGCAGTTTTCGGATTTTCTGTCTGATGAAACTGCATTGAGAGCTACAGTGATATCCTGGCCTACAAACTTTGTCACATCATCATCGATATCATCATCATCATCATCATCATCATGATTTTAATATTTTTTCAGTGAAAATGAATATTATGATGATATTTCCTTCTTCTTGTGAATCATATTTCATTTGTAATATCTGTCCAAATCATTGCAATATGATTTTTCTCACTGTATCATGCAGCCCTACATGGTGTATAATTTGATTTCATACAGAAGTGTATGTGTACTTTGGATATCACTTGGATATTCACATCAAAGTAGAAGGGTTTTTTTATGATTCCTTGCAATATTCTGCCTTGTTCCCTGCCAGCTTGTTATGTTCAGCTGTGGTTTATACTTGTAGTTTGAGGGAGTAATAGAGATGGTGATGGCAGAGAGCAACAGAGCAAGAGATGTAAATGCTGAAAATGACTTGACAGTCAAGCTTTTTGCATTCTGGTCTATTTCCTACTCCTCTGAGTGTTAAAATGACACTTTCTGTCTCTGATGACTTCTGCATTGTTGTTGACTGATGCACCATGGTGGTCGGTGGCTGCTACAGACATAATCATGAATGCACACACAAAATATACAAAACATACGATATTCTGTCCTTCGTCAATGCAGATTATGCCAAACACAAAATATTTTAGTAACAAGATTTGTTGAAAGCGGATCTGATGTTTCAGTGATTCCGGATATTGTGTCAGCCTGAAGGTCACAGCACATTGTGGTTGTCTTTTTTATGCAATGCAGCCAAAAGGAGACACTGTACTAGAAAAGAAAATCTGCTATAGATTTGTATGCAGAACAACTGAGAACAGGATTACATGTTCCCAGGGAATACCACCCAAAAACACTAATTAGCTGTAAGCTCAGAGTATTGTCTGCCGGGAGAAAAGCAGGATGCGTCCTCAGTTGGTGGGTGGCATCTGGTGTTAGACAAGATGAGCTCTGATCTAATCACCTAATATGAGATTCATAACTAATTTTGAGAATTGATTGACCCCTTTGAGAGCAGGGAAGGCACTCACACTGAAGGGTTGATTAGAGAGGTCCAAATTTTGCTCCATCAGCATCAGTTACAGATTCAGGGAAAGCAGTTTAGCAAATAACTTCAGTTTTGCGCTGAGCTAACTTGGATGGAGGTAAAATGTAATCAACTCTCCAAATTTTATTGCCCAAATTCTGAGAAGTCATGTTGCGGGGTTGTGAGGCTTTTATCACTGTTTTACATATAAAATTTTCATAATGAGATAGAGCAATATGAGCCCCCTGTTGGGCTCCGCTTTTGCTCCAACTTTTAAGTACACGTCTAATAAATTCTCACTTCATAAATGAAAACAATATCTTTATATGTATAAGGCAATAACTAATGTCAGAAAATTAACAAATTAGAATCGTGGCTTTCTGAGCAATTGATGTGGGAACTGTATTCACATGCAATGAAGACTCAGTATTTTTTCATTACATTAAAGTCTGCTCTGTTCCACTTTAAGGAAACTTCAGTTCAGTAGATTTATCAGAATTTTTTTTTGCCACAGTCGAGCATGCAGTTGTGAAGGCTATAATTGTCTGATTCTCACATTTTTCTGCTGCTGCTGCTGCTATGTGGTCTACTGGATTCACAAGGGTAAGGGATTATTCCCACTCACTTCCATTTCTCCCCATCATACGGACAGAGACTAAAGACGTCACTAAATCAAAAGTGCCAGACTCCAACGTCAACAAGCTGCAAATAAAGAGGTCACGCTGGCAAACAAATGGGTATGTTTGTATAAAATTACTTTGTCTGACCTGAAGGCAAAGCACCAGCCTTAGGAGCTGTTTTCTGCCAACTAGGGAATTAAAAGATCAGGCTGGGAGAGGAGGCAGGTTGGTGGGATCAGGTTTCCTGGAGACATGGTATTAATTCTCACAGGGCTCTGCATTAGCACTTCCCTGTGTGATACTGTACACAGAGTCAGGGTGGTAACCCCTTGTATGGGTTGAAGTGTTTGGATTAGTATTTAATCTTACAGAATGTAACGAAATATCTGTTTACTGAAGTGTGACCTTGAAATGCATTTAAGGTGCTAACACTTAAATGAGTGCAGAATCTGTAGAAGGCTCAACAAATGATCAACTGAAAATCTGACTGCAGAAATGCATTCAGCAGGATAGAGATCTAATGTTAAAAAACAATGTCCTGTAACAATAATGCTGTACCTCAAACCACCAATAAAACTGTGCGTAAACCCCACTGATATGGCTGCGTGCAACATATTGCCCAGTCTGGCTTCAAATGCACACCAGATTGGAGATACAAGTGGTGTGGGAGTGTTGCTGCAGTGTCCATCCTCTCAGTTCACACGACTCTGTCCTGTTATGGAGCCATCGAAGCTCTCAGAACCAGCTATCCCTATTTTTAAAAGGACAGTGTCAAACTTTTTTCTCGGGGCTGACTAATATCAGAAATTTAATTGACTTGAATAAAATCCAAACATATGCCAAGATGCTTATAAAGTAGGCCACAGTAGCTCTATATGCACAAAGAGAAACTGGAAAGCTCGAAGTGAATCTGAGGGACCATTTAGTCATCATACGTAGACATAGTAAATATGATCAAGAACATTTTGTACTATCTCTCTAGGGGTTGTATCAAGTAAAGGGTAAAAATGCACAAACTGTAATGATGGAAAAGAAATTCTAATATATGGTTTAAGTAGTTTAGAAACAATGTAGCCAGTTTAATTTTCAACCTCAAATTCTGTTTACTACAATTCATGGTCAAAAGAGCTGCACAATTAATCCAAACATTATCATAATCCCATTATGGTTTAGGGCAACATCCAAACGGAAGAAGCTGCAATTTCTGTAGTGCTGCAGAGGTGTTCTTACCAATGTATATTTTTCTCCAATATATACACTATATTACCAAAAGTATTCGCTCACCTGCCTTTACTCATTCTATGAACTGAAGTGCCATCCCATTCCTAACTCATAGAATTCAATATGATGTCGGTCCACCTTTTGCAGCTATTACAGCTTCAACTCTTCTGGAAAGACTGTCCACAAGGTTGAGGAGAGTGTTTATAGGAATTTTTGACCATTCTTCCAAAAGCGCATTGGTGAGGTCACACACTGATGTTGGTCGAGAAGGCCTGGCTCTCAGTCTCCGCTCTAATTCATCCCAAAGGTGTTCTATCGGGTTCAGGTCAGGACTCTGTGCAGGCCAGTCAAGTTCATCCACACCAGACTCTGTCATCCACGTCTTTATGGACCTTGCTTTGTGCACTGGTGCACAGTCATGTTGGAAGAGGAAGGGGCCCGCTCCAAACTGTTCCCACAAGGTTGGGAGCATGGAATTGTCCAAAATGTTTTGGTATCCTGAAGCATTCAATGTTCCTTTCACTGGAACTAAGGGGCCAAGCCCAGCTCCTGAAAAACAACCCCATACCATAATTCCTCCTCCACCAAATTTCACAGTTGGCACAATGCAATCTGAAATGTACCGTTCTCCTGGCAACCTCCAAACCCAGACTCGTCCATCAGATTGCCAGATGGAAAAGCGTGATTCATCACTCCAGAGAACGCGTCTCCACTGCTCTAGAGGCCAGTGACGGCGTGCTTTACACCATTGCATCCGACGCCTTGCATTGCACTTGGTGATGTGTGGCTTGGCTGCAGCTGCTCGGCCATGGAAACCCATTCCATGAAGCTCTCTGCGTACTGTACTTGGGCTAATCTGAAGGTCACATGAAGTTTGTAGCTCTCTAGCAATTGACTGTGCAGAAAGTCGGCGACCTCTTTGCACTATGCGCTTCAGCATCCGCTGACCCCTCTCCGTCACTTTACGTGGCCTACCACTTCGTGGCTGAGTTGCTGTTGTTCCCAAACGCTTCCATTTTGTTATAATAGAGCTGACAGTTGACTGTGGAATATTTAGGAGCGAGGAAATTTCACGACTGGATTTGTTGCACAAGTGGCATCCTATGACAGTTCCACGCTGGAATTCACTGAGCTCCTGAGAGCGGCCCATTCTTTCACAAATGTCTTGTTTCACAGTCTGCATGCCTGAGTGCTTGAATTTATACACCTGGGGCCAGGCCAAGTGATTAGAACACCTGATTCTGATCATTTGAATGGGTGAGCGAATACTTTTGGTAATATAGTGTATATATATATATATATACATATACATATATATATATATATATATATATATATATATATATATATATATATATATCTGTCTTAAAGATTCATATCTGTCTATTGGTGTGCATCCTTTAGTTATATTGGTTAATGCATTTAGTGGAAAAGGAAGCTTGTTTGTTCCATGAGCTGGACAAGAAACACATTTTTGCTTTGCTTTGTTTTTTCGATGTAATCAGATGGTGATGTTAATGAGATCTGTTGCTGGCAGGGTTAAGCCTATAACTGCTGCTTCTCATCCTGCTGCATCACCATTTATCATGGTTGGTGTTTAATTATCTATAACAAACACATCACAGTCTGAGAGACAGATCACTCTGAACCTGATACGAATTTCAAAACATCTTTTGAAATTTAGGTCAAGACCTTGTACAAAGTTTTTCAAGGCACTTGGTATGCCCACTGGTGCATTCATACTGAAGCACCTCACAGTACTATTAGCATATTCATGTTTGGTATAGGTATGTTCCAGCAGTGCACATATTGCTAACCTTGACATTATTATTTCCATTTTCTACCCGATGATTTTCCTCTGTACGTAGTTAATAGAATTATAAACTGTTACATTTGTCACATTGCTCTTGCAAAGGCAAGTGCTAATGGATAAAACCTTAGTGCTTGACCCCAGACAACCTCCTCCTGCTTTGATAATTGCTTAAACCTGAAGATTCAATATGAAGTCAAGGAGTACAGTTCTGCTGACAAAAATATGTGCCATAGCAACAGCTTAACCTTTCTCTCTGCTGAATAAAGCTAAATATTTTCTTGTACTGTAACCTCATTGCTTGTTTTGAAAGGAGTATTTTTGTTGTGCATTTTACAAATCTCAGGCACTTCATACGGTTTGTGTTTTACAGCCAGAAAGTCAAATGTCCTCAGTTATTTAGGAGACGTCCTCTAAGCCTCTGCAGTGGAAATAATGAGTAAAGTTTTAGGTAAATGTTTCCTAAAGGCATTTTCTAACACAGTGACATCATCCATTTAGATCTCGTTGATGATGAGTACTGTCTTTCTGAAGTAAAACCTTCATCTCACAGCATCACTTATAATTTTGTTTGAGCTGCTTAAGATAATTCACATTTTAATGTAAACTGGTCCTTGTAAGTCTTCTGCTCTTGCAGATACAAGATGGATCTCATGATTTAGAACTCCTTTATCCTTTATCTTGATGCTCCTATCAATCCATTTTCTTTTCAGCCCAGATTGGTTGAAGGAACACAGTTACAGGACATAACAAGGTGGGTATGTATGACTGACGCAGAGGGGGACTGTGTAGTTTTTGGGGAACACCATGTTTATTGTCACCCTGTCAGAAAAAATGGAAGGCTGTCTACATGACAGGTGGTTGTAAAATCTGACTGACTTTGTCAGTCCCTAATAGGATATTTGTGTCGAACCATGAAAAATGCACTTCTGCCAGAATGCAAAAACAAGAGACAACCTCATGAACAAATAGTCACATTAATTGACAGTGATACAAGCAAGCACGTGTTTATCTGCCAAAAGTGAATGTTTGTGAGATTCTAAAGCTTGTTGCTCATTTTGTGGATATTTAGCTTCCTTTTATGCCTGTGTTTTAAATTCTTTTGATTGTTTTCTAGGTGTGAGTTAAGAGGATGAAACTCTGTCAGGACCAGCAGTTACTTCAGTAACATTGAACAGCTTGAGTTGTGCTTTTCTTGGCCTTTGGTTGAATAAGTTAAATAACGAGTCAAGTGTCAGATTACACTTTTAGATTCCAAACTTTTTATGCTTATTTCTCACAGAGGTCATGTTTCCTAAAAACAATGTTACATGACCTGATGCTGCGAAAAGGCAAGAGAGCCAAACACCCACCCCTCTAGGCTAACTAGAAGCAGATGCTTGGCTAGTAAGGCTTCCTACTGGCTTGTGTTTATATTCTTGAGCACATTCCTTTTCACCTCCTCCACGTGTCTGCCCTGCTGTGGCTGTCTCTGTGCAGGATGTCTTTACAGCTGGAATGGAGAGCAGACACTGGGCCATTGGAAATTCAAACGAGAGTCCCTTTGGTGCGTTTCATTGGCCCCCGGTTCTCGTGAACTCGTGACAGCTGGAAATCGTTCCCCTGTCACGTTGGCTTAAACAAAACCCTTGTGGAAGCGACTGAAGGTCTGTTGGGTCTGGACATCTTATCGAACTCCTCCCTGAGCTCTTGCTGTGGTTATAAGTCAGTGAGTTTGGGCTGGGAAGCTTTGTCTATGGCTCTGGCACCAGGCCCTTCTTTCGGCTGACTTTAAAGTTTCTAGGCCTGTGGAGCTTTTCCATCCAGTCTGCTTCTCTATCATACCACTCTCCACCCTATTTGATAACTGGGGAGTATCATACAGAGCCCAAATAATCTGTGCATCCAGGTGTGACATGTCCTGAAGTATCTTTATTCCAAGTTAACCACATACTTTAATGTACTCTGCAATCAAATGCTGATTTCAGCTTTACAGTCTGCAACGTCTTGGGGAAAACCATTCCAAAGGCATTTGTGCTGAATGAGCCCAGGTCCTAAATGATTCAGAAACACATAAATATTATCTGTAGCGCCCCAGGATCACCGTAGGGGCTCCAGTGACCTTTTTGAAGAGGCTTGTGGTCTGAGTACATCGGCTCTTAAATGTTCACAACTTTTATGCTGGGAGGAATCTTTGGGCGTTTACCACAAGACCTAGTCAAGCTTTCCCTTCCAGGTCAGTCTGCCAGGGAGAAGTAGGGCAGCCAGCGAGTTAAGATATTTGGATTAGACCACTTAAGCTGTGGAGCAGATTTTTATTCTTATGTGTCAGGCACTATGTGAGTCACAGCTCTGCATCTTTTGGATGCAGTTCCTGGGAGAGAATCCAATGATGATCTGAGCATGGAAATCCATGGACTGGATATATAATAGATGGGCTTTTCTCACTGTTATGCCTTCTCAGCAATTTGTGTAGTGTTTTCATGCTGCTTGAATTGTTAACTACAGTACAGTATTGATAATCAGTATCATTTTAAGTATCACAGGGAAAATTGACACAACATTGAAGGCATAAAAGTTTATATTTTAGGCTATAACATTAACGTTAAATATTATCCTCCTGAAAAGTTTGTGGGCTGGTGGCCAAGCAGGGTTGGTCGGGGAACCAGCTTGTTACTTAAGTGTTGAATTTCTGATTCACTTGTGTCGGTCCACCTTAAGAAAGCCAGGGTCAAATTTGTTACTAACTGCATGGCTAACCCCACTTAGGTTATCAGCAGGTGGAAAGAAAGACATGGCTTGGTTCAAGTCTTTAGGAGTTGTAGCATTTATTCACCAACAAACAGCCTTAACTGTACACATAACTGTACCACTGATAGTTTTCATCTTGTGTAATACAGTTTGATAAAAATCTTTGAAATACATTTTAGAAAAATTCCATGATGCTTTGGTTTAGGCATTTGGTTATTTGATAAACTAGTGGAAATCTTGATGTGTGCCGCTGTCTGAGAGAAGAGAGAGTAAGAGCCTTTGTATTGGTCCTGCAGAAAATGAGTATTGACACCACTTGAAATATTCAGAATTGATATGTATTGAAAAATAAGTACTTTTGAAAACACTACTTTGATGTATCTAAATTTAACAGCTTTTGGAAAAAACAAACATTCTATTAACGTTTTAATCTGTGTTTCTGCTCAGACTGAACCTCTCATGATAATGTGAAATTAATTATTAAAGATTGCTTTGTTTTTAGGGTTTCATCATCATGCCATTGCAGCATAATCTGTAATTGTAAAATATTTTTTGTGTAACCCATTAATCCGTATAATCACCTTCACAAGAATTTTGACTGACGGCCTGGTGAAAGTAGGAACTGTGAAATCTCTGATTCATTTTAAATTCTGCCGCCAGTGTCTCCGGTGCAAACTCGCTATGTTGATTTCCTCTATTCTTGTATGTAGGGCAGGGAGAGGGAGCAGTTTGAAGACAATAGAGGTGGTTTGATTTCAGTGGGAGTATATGCAATATATATAAATGTAATCCTTATGTAACGTGTGCCACAGTGCTTCTGCTTTGGTTTGGGGGCTGTATTTATAGCAGGCTGACAGCATGACGAGGATGAGTATCATTCTTCGGTCAGTCATGTGGCTGTATGGTCAGTCTGCTGGTGAGGTGACACTGCAGAGCTCCTCACTGTTTTGCATCCATGGGACTGAAATAAATTACGTCAGAATCTATCTTTTGTTACAGGTTTGTTATAACTGAGGAGTAGTTAACTTTTTTACAGTGGGCTCCATAAAATAATACCCAAGTCTGTTTTGTGTTGAGTCCCATGCAAAATCCTACTGGGTCAATAAAGCATCGGTAATTGGTCGACACCCTGTGTAATTTCCCCTTGTGCTTCATTATACATTGCATATTATACTGTAGTTAAATTTTAATACGTCCAACATGTGCTTTGAATATGTTTTAAATGAAGAATAGTTGAATGTAGATTTGCTCAATAGTTTTATGTCCTGCACTTGACAAAACCACACATGTTGACCACATTAAGTTTCAGCCTTTCATCGTGCCTGTGAAATACAGGAATGTGACCCTAGGACCTTGTGCTGGCACACACACTCACATAACGAACTTCATCAATGTCTCGCCTCTTCTCCAGGCTGTCGGTCAGCCTTTCAGCCCTCACACATGCTCACATGCAGGCTTTATAGGGAGGGAGTGTTGTGAGCATGTGCGAAAGTGCACTAGATTCATATTTCTTAACCCTCCACTACAAGCTTCTAGGGCTGTACCATATTTGAACATTCATTCATGACGTTAACATTTAGAATTCATATCCAGCACTAGATGCTGCACTGCTTTCTTGCATGTCTATTCAACCATTCTGGAGAAAGCTGGTTAATTGTTGAGTCTCATTCCCATATCCTTAAATTTCTATGTAGACTTGGGCCGAGCCAGGAATGAGACTCAACAGTCAACCTCCCAGAATCACTCACCTTTAATGGGATAATCTAACAACAATTTAATTGAACCAAGGATTACATATAACAGCAATAAAAAAGATTATTTGGGCTTTGACACTATTACAGTATATTTCATAAATAGACAAGATGAAAAATCAAATAGTATATCGGCATTGTTGCTTGGCCTGCGGCTGTCTGTTAAATCTGATGAGTCACTTATTTCAAATAGAGAATTTTGTTCAAGGATTTTACTGTTTCACTTTTTTGTTTGATATCATAAAATATAATGACATACAAAAAAAATACATGCAATGCTAGGATCATACTTGCGATTCATGATAGCCTGATCATCAAAATCAGTTAAAAATCCTGAAATGGCTCTGAAACATACTGGAATCAGTTTCCCTTACATTTTGTTGAGAAACAAATGGCTTATTATTGCATCACATACTGTATGCAACACAAATATTTTTATGGTGAACAGCCAATTAAACATAATTCATGAACTCAATATATGTAGGACTGTACGTTATCAAGCTTGACAAAAGCTTTTATTATCCCACCCCTTATTTGATTGAGCCAATACATAGCCAGCTGTATTAGTATAGTGTAGTGTAGTGCTAGGTAAACCAGCTGGGTTTCCAATTGCACCAGTTTCATTTTGATTTAAGAGAGAACCCTCTTTCGTATTTTGTGTATTTTGTGTATTTTGTGTGGTGACCAAGTAAACATTCCTGAAAGAGAATCGAGCACGTGTCCCATATCCTTTCCTCTGGGTGTTACACCAGTGTGTTGTAATGTGAGTGTCCCAGGAACGTTTATGAGTCTGCTCTGTGCGTTGGACAGGAAGTTGAACATAGAATGTGGTCCAGGACTCAGGATGCTGTGCAGATGTATGGCTCTTAGATATCCTGTGGTCACTCAGCTGAACCGCAGGAGCACTGCCAGTATTTAGTATTCAGTATTAGGCTTGAGTGTCCTTGTGATGTGTGGACTAGAAGGACCACAGACCGAGGTCCACCAAACTCTCCCCACTCTGTTTGCCTTATCGGGCTGACCAGACATTACTTGGCACAGAAAATTAGTGAACTGTGACTGTCTTCTCATCAGCCCTTCAAGGGGAGGAAGTGATGAGGTGAAATGCATTTGTAATTTGAGAGCAAGGGCCAGAACACAGTGTACCAGCATTTTTTATCACCATCTGTCAGTAGCTGGAAGTGATAACCAAAGACTGAAACATAAATTCACTCATTGTCTGGACATAAGCTTGGCTCATTGAGCCTGCAGAGATTACTTCATTGTACTAATGAATATCCAGCTGTAATTAGAGTTATGTAAACAGTACCTCTTTTCTTTCAAATGTTGTGTGAACTATAGACAGAACCACTCATTAGACTGAAAAAAGGCATATAGAAACAAAAAAGGAGTTTTAGGCTGTATGATTTTCAATACTGAAGATAGCTGTTGTTATATTTATGTCTCTAGACAGTCGGCACAGCAACATGTGTCACAAGGACGCTGACATGAAATGTTTTCAGCACTGCTACTGATCAAAGACAAAGACCAAAACTCACTATTTGCAGATGGAGGAGCTTCCCTGGTAGAGGTCAGAATCAAGAAAGATTTGGTCACTTCAGTCACTTCTTGACTTACAGTACTATAGTCAGTAGTTAAAACTAACAGTGGTTTATGTATTTGCAGTGGCAGCTAAGGCCTTGTTAGCATAGCATCACACAAACTGGAGCTGGCAGCTTTTTTTACCTGCCCCCTAAGCCAACATATGCACTAGCTAACACACCCTGCTAATTAAACCTCTCCTTCCACACCCTCTTACAGCATATGGTTGGAATCACAGACCTTGTCCAGTTGGATTTGGAATTAAATTGAGCAGAAAGTACTGGATTACAAAATCTGCCTGCAATGAAGTGGCTAGTTATGTGAGAAATGGTCACTGACTGTGACACCATCTTGGGAACATTTTAAAGTAAAAATTAAACAGTTTTATTTGTCATCTGTGATGAATGACAACATATATGAGAGATGTGTTTAATGTGTGACCTGTTTCTTACACCCAGTCTGCATACTTGCTGTGCTGGTGCACTTTTCTCACACCTCATGATTTCAGCTGTCATGAGCCCAAATGTGTTCTTGTGGTTTTTCATGACTGACCAGGAGAAGAGCGAAAGTACCAGCAGGGGTGAAGTTTCATTTGAGCCAACAGAGACAAACTCTCATGCAGGAGGCTTGAGTGTCAAGAGGTTGAGTGATGAATCTGGTCACTGAGGCAGACTGAGACTTTACACCACAACACCCAGAGGCTGCTCCTGCTGCTGGTCAGTAGAAAGTGAACATTGCCTGAGGCAGTACAAGAGCTGGTTCCCTGCATTTGTGTGCCATATAGTGTAGTGAGAGTATATTAGTAGTATTAGTTGTATTATTATTACACAGTTCAATCCAGTTGTGACACAATGGAACCAAATCCACATAAAATCTAATCAAGGAGATTTAAAAGTGTCTTTTTTTTTAAGAAGACAGCAACTCCAATTTAACACATTTAACATTTCTGGCAAATCCTCAAGAAGCTGCTCTTGAGATATGTTATTGTTTCTTTTTTTATTAGCATTATTTTTGTTCTTCGTTGTGTCTTTGGCCTAAAATGTTAGTTCTGTTCTGTAGAATCTGACCTCAGTGCACCCACCTCTTCTGTGAACATGACACAGCAAATAATCGGAGGTCAATTGGAACACTGCTTTAAAGAAAGACTGATCATTAAGATTCACTGGCTGTTCTCAGAGGTTGAAAGTGTTTGCAGAGTCTCCCTCTGTTTAAGAAACAGAAAATCCACCCCTATTGTTTGGTGATTTTTTAACTGTTGCTTGACTGATAGGATCACAGCTGTAACTGGTGTCAGTGTTGGTTTAGGCGGATGGCAGTCAAACAACATTTATTCACTGAAAGCAGCTTTTGATTCATTGCAAATTTTATTGAGGGTGACCTAGTCAGTGACAAATGTCCCATGTGTATTATTTTCTACTTTAAGGTGACATCAGCGGGGTTCTCTGTAGTGCTAACCTATGATAGTTTACCTTTTGGTCTGTGCTTCTTCAGAAAGTGTAGATGATGTTGTGCAGTTAGGACATGCCCTTCATTGGATAGATTAAATAACAGATGTTTGGCTTTTATCATCTTGCTTAATAGGCTCCATGATATCACAAGGCTTCTAATCAGCAGGTTTTTATGTGGGACCAGCCTGTAATTGAGGCAGAATGTCAAGTGTGAAGAAACACCTCACTGATCCCTCTTTAAAATGCAGATTCAGGTCTGTGTAGTCAGCCAGGCTTTAAGTGTGCTGTTTCAGTTTTTGGAATCAAATGAAGGTTCAAAACTCTGAAAACCAACAATGCTCTGTCCTCGGCAGAGTGTTTTGTGTCCTTGAGAGAGGACACTGAACCTTTAGCTGGTCATGTGAACTAAAGTCAATCTGATCAAAGACCATCAGCTAACTGCCTAAACTGTAAATGGCTGGCTAGCAGCTAATTGTATCCCCTCTCCTCCTCACATTATACCCTCTCATCTCATATGCCCTTCTACTGGCCTCCACTAGTAAGATTTATGACGAGATTTTTTATTTTACTGCCATAGCAAGGACACAAGAACTGTCTGTACCTGCTACCAATGAAACAATGAAAAACAATGAAAATCAATCTCCCCTTTTCTGTCTCTCTCTCCCTCTCTGTTTCTCTTCCTCTGTGACCATGCAGGCAGTTGGCGGGGATGGGAGATGATGGAGGACAAAGGCCCTCGTGTAGCCGACTACTTTGTGGTGGCCGGTCTGACGGACCCGTCAAAGCCGTTGGACCAGGAGATCCACTTTGATGATGTCTGCCACAAGACGGCTAAGCCGAAGGCACCCATCACTGATGTAGCGGTGATGATCCGCTCAATGGGTGAGGAGGTGCCGCCAGGGTTCACTTGCATAGAGGAAACACCAACTGGCCATTCGGCTGATCTAAACAATGGTGGCCTCATGGCGCCCCAGATCTTCTTGTGCTACAGGCGAGGTCGCGACAAGCCGCCACTAACTGACCTGGGGTAAGTACCAAACATGTCACTATCTTTTGTTTTTGGAGCATTTTTTTGTGTTCAAACAAGGCAACAAAACATGGCTAAAAGTCTACAGCCACGCTAACAGCTCACAATGGCAATGCTTACATGCTGGTGTTAAACAGGTCAATTGTTTTGCATGGTCATGAATTTCAAGGAAATCCATCCGATAGTTGATTTTCCACTAAAAACAACAAATGTCAACCTCATTGTGTTGCAGGAGTAGAATTCAGGAGATTTTAATCTAGACCAAAGTGGTGGACTGACAGGCTAGCCTTGCAGCTATTGTAGGTGAAAATATAGTTTTTAATTTAACCACAAATTAAAGGAGTTTCCTTAGTTGGGCAGCTGGCCTCAGCCTCAGAGATAGGGTGAAGAGCTCGGACATCCAGAGGGAGCACTGAGTAGAGCCATTGCTCCTTTGTGCTGAAAGTTGCCAGCTGAGGGGCTTTGGGCTTCTGATTAGGATGCCTTCTTGGTGCCTCCCTTTGGCGGTTTTATCAGGCACGTGAACTGGGAGGAAACCCCGGGGCAAACGCACATACCTCATCTGCCATGGGAACACCTTGGGTCCCAGTCTGTAACACCCTGCTTAGCCTGCTGACACGGCGACCTCACACCATATATGGAAGAAAATGGATGGATATGTAACCATAGGAAAAGACTGGACATGATTGATAAAAGGTATTCCTGCAGTATAATGTGAATCTTAGCCATGTGACTGGTCTGCACCCCCAACTCAGTTTTAGCACAAATGATATCTGCCAGAATTTTACATGGCGCTTTTAATAATCCACAATTTAATTCCAGTTCGCTTAGAATTCTGTGTGTTTTAGTGTGAAATTTATGGATGAAATCAACTGTGGTTGCTTAACAGCAGACAAATGAAGTGAAACGTCTTCTGTGTCTTCATGGTAAAACTAACGCTGGACAGCTGCACTGTAGAAAAGCATTGGCAAAGGTATTGCATTGTGATCACAAAATCTAGACAAATAATTTGTTTGTTCTAATAGTTAGAAATGCAGCTCTGAATCTATATAATCACAAAGTAAGTCCCAATACTTGGTTGACAGTCATGATGGTATTACAATAAAGGCACTCGTATGGAAATCTGCCAAGTTTTTTACTCTTTGGGGATGAAAATTGATATTCTGAAACAAAAGTACATATAGGCTGACAGAGACACATTTTTGTATTGACCTCGATTAGTCGCTGATTCTGCTTCATCTACTGTAGAATATATTATGAAAATCTGGCTGATGGAAACTTACACTGGCTTGTAGAAATTTGCTCCAAATGTATGATGTGTCCAGCTTCAGTGACTTTTCTAGACTTCTTTTCTAAACTGAAATTACTCTCAGTAATAAAGTGCACAGTCTGAGTTTCCTAATCCAAACAGCCATACTATTTATATATTGCAACAGGTTGCTGTATCCATTATTTCTCTTATTCCTAGTAATAATCAGCTGCTGTGTGTGGATGTTGTTTCTATAACTAGTCTCAGCTTTCTACTTATTATAACACTCTGCACTGCTGTCCCTTGCCATTGTAAGTGAGGAGTACAGTTCCTATCCCAACAGTTCTACTCCATATCATGTTTGTTCTAAAAAGCTGAGGGCTCTAACTTCAAAAAGTGCTCTGCTTTGCCTAAATAATCCTCCCGTGTAGCAGTTTTCAGCAACAGCCACTTTCTGCCTGCTTTGCAGCCGTTAACCACTGTGATTTTGCAACAGTGGTGGACTGACGTGAGTTGTCCTCCTCAGCAACCTCCTTTAAACTGGAGGAATTCAATAACGTTTGTTCAGTGCTCTCACACCTCTGGCTGACAGAGGCAGGTGATGACAATGCTAAGGAGGCTCATACTAGCCTCTGACACTACAGAGTGCAGTGCTTATCAGGCCCTGCTCAGACAGTATCAGCAGCTTTGTGTGCTGATAGCTCAGAGGGGCTGCACTTCCCAGACATCGGTCGAACTAATGGGAAGCTGACGTGTGTGTGTGTGTGTGTGTGTGTGTGTGTTTCTGTGTGTGTATCACTTATGTCCATTTTACTTCTGATAGTGAATTGTTGCTTAGACTGCAGAGGGAATAATTAATATTAACTGTTACCAGTGACAATATTGATATCAATTTGCTTTCAATATTAAGGATTGGAAATTAATACAGAGAGCATTAGCACCTTCCAGGATTCCACCAGTGTGGAACTGGTTCAGCAGAGGCAGAAATCCTGACACTGACACATCCAGTGTCATGATCACTTTAGTTTGTAGCTGATGGCCCAAACAGTTGCCACACTCATTACATATATGACATATCTGTGTAAAACAGCATTTCTGTGCCCTTGTTTCTTTTCACAAGTCTTTTTGTGATTTACTTTACTTTTATGTTTGGTCAGGTAATCATGGTCCAATATCTAGCAAACACAAAGGCAGGTTAAGGAAGAATGTCACCGTTTGTCTGATGCGAGGAATTGCATCGACAGAAATGTGTCTGGTCTGACAGCAGAGAAAGATGTGTGGTGAGCAGGGTAGACCCACCACAATAATGAGCACAAAAAAACAGACATAATAAAAAGTCCCACAGCTGGCCACTTTAAATTCTGTTCTCAGCTCTCATGTAGTTCCACAAAATGCTGTTGAGTTCCTCTTGAAACAGTAATGGAGGATAAGTGCATAATGGAAGCACAAGGAGGGATGTTTAATAGTGCAGCTACTGTTCTGAACCTCTGAGTACTCGTCTTCTAAGTGCTTTGTATGAGTGTCCTCTTGGGCCTAATTATTATGCTTTACTGGGTTAATATGTTTTGACTGACTTTACTGTACATAAACCTACATTCTGTACCTACTGTATGATGACTGTCAACTTCATAATGTTATCACACTAACCACAAAAAAGCAGTCATACCAAAGAAAAACAGTGTCAATTTTCTGTTGTTTTTTTTTTTTTTATTTTACCTCAAATGAACTTCTAAGAGAAGATGTCTGTGGATGTTCCAAGGTTATTAAGTTTAGTGGTCTTGAGCTTAAAGTTAAGCAGACGTCTGTGCACTCTGACTGACACTTTATAAGCTCACAGAGCTGTCTCTTTTTCTCCTTTTTCATGAATCGCATCAATTCCGCTTTGCTGGTTATGAGGTGCAAAGCAGACATTAAGCTTATTCAACTCCATTCTGTCAGCCACTGAAAACTGGGACAGTTGCCCATTTTTAGACTTATACGTGGAGCCCCACCTAATTGGCCTACTGAGATCATGACGGCGCATTGTGTTTATTAATTCTACATGGTAATCATACTGGTAACTACATGCTGATGTGGGTTGTGTTTGGCTGACTGCTGTGTTCTGCCTCCCCTCACAGAGTGCTATATGAGTGGAAGGAGAGATTGAAACAGGGCTGCCACCTCATTCAGACCACACCCTATGGTCGTCCAGCCAACATCAGTGGCAATTCCTCTCAGCGCATCTATGTCACCTACCGCCGAGCACCTGAGAGCCAGCCCCACACCGCCCTGGCCGTCACTGACATCTGCATCATCATCCCGAGCAAGGGAGAGACACCACCACACACCTTTTGCAAGGTGGAGAAGAATCTCAACAGCAGCATGGTGAGAGCGACGCTGGTATACTGAAAATTCTACACAACAAGCTTATTGTCATGACACTGCTTTTAAAATGTACTTAATACACTGTGTTTGATGAGGTGTTGCTTGGTCCAAATTTGTCCATTGGCCATTGTAAGTGAGCGTTTGTGGCTCTAGTTGTTGCAGTGTGTCCTGTACTGTCGGCACTGGACACCCTTGTCAGCACCTTTTGGCCCATTGAGTGTGTAGATCAGTGCACGAAAAGAGAAAAAAAGAAAAAAAAAGTGTGAAAGAATGCTGTTTAATCATAACAATGTCTTGTGTATAGGCAGAGAGGTATTTCCTGTCATGCAGGTGCAGAATGTACAAGCTCATAGGCTGTCGACTTTTGTCTTTTTGGTGTGTTCAAGTGCATCTTGGAGACGTGAGGCTACACAACAGTCAGCCTTTGTCGCAGCTAGTTCTTTGTGGTTGGTTTGGTGAGTCAGGGTCTTACTAGGTCGGTAAATACATTCAACAATCAAACAGAGGAAAGATTTATTGAAGAAAAGGGGAAGAACCCATTTTTTTCAGTGATGGGATGGATACATGACACTGTACATGCTGTACAGACACATTTTTTGTGTTGTCAAAAATATTGAAATATTGTTATATATCGATTCTGATATTCAAATGAGTTTTAATACTAGTTTTCATTTTTTCACTCTCCTCTCTAAAACCAAGTTTGTACAAATACTGCTATAGTACCCCTCCTCTAAAAGTAAATTAACCGAAATACCTGTTTTTACACACAGTAGACAATCCTTACCTTTGAATTAACTTTTTTTTTTTTTTTTACCTGTTGTCACTTTTATTGGACATCAGTATTTTTTAAGGTATTTCATTTTGTTAGTTAGACAGCACATGCAGACAACTCCAACTTTAACAAGCTATATTTTTGTCCTCAAATGCCAAACTTTTATATCCCATACCCATTTCTCGTGTTGTTTTTAAAGGTAATTCTTGAAAGTGAAGGAAATATGTATCTGAGGAAGAGGGTGCAGGTTGAGTATAAGTGGAGACCCCAAAAATGTCAAATTCTTCAATACAGAGTAACTCGACCGTAACAAGGTATTTATGTTTGAGGGTGGATCTTTGGTTATAAGTCACGTCAGGTCCTTCTGTGTTCAGAAGACTTTGGTAGTCATTCATTAAGAGCCTTGTCTGAAATTTAAAATGTAAAGATATTTCTTAGCCAGATCTACTGAATCTTAAAGTCCACTCCAATGCCTACCTTTCCTCAAATCCTTCTCCACACGTTTTGAAAGAGAGACTTAAATTGTTTATATGAGCTTTGGAAAAAGTAAGCAGTACGAGATGACATTGAGCCTTATTGCCATGAGTATGGCTAAGCCTGACAAACACCAAAAGTTTTAGCTGCCATACTTTCTTTGGTTAAAGTTCAGCCATTTGATTGGAAATTATGTAGTTGGGTGGGAAAACAGTAGAGCCAAATATGGCTTATCTATGTCTTTTGTGTTCAAACTTATTGTGGAGTTGTGAAGTACAGAAGATAAGAAAAAGACTGAATCTCACCTGCTTTTTCTTTTTTCTCCTTAATTGCAGTTTGTCAGTAGTTGTCTGCCCTAGGCGAGACATTCAAATTGGTAGAGCATCCAATTATGGAAAATTGTGTAAAACCTTTCTCTACTGCCTGAGGAAATTTATTAATGCTGCGTGTGTTTATCCTGATCCAGTCTTGTTTCTTTTTGAAGAGGGAGGTAAAGTCCCTAGAGCTTTGTGGCCTCTACTTGTGTGTTTGGTTTCCACCTCACTGAGTATTTGTGCTGTCGACAAATATTGCTGTCTGTCCTCTGCCCTGTTTTGTTTTCTTTTTTACTTCTCTCTCTCTCTCTCTCTCTCTCTCTCTCTCTCTCTCTCTCTCTCTCTCTCTCTCTCTCTCTCTCTCTCTCACTCTCTCTCTCCCCAACACAAACACATATTAGGATACTGTAAAAGTCCTTGGAGTGTCAACTTGGTCCCCATTTGCCATAGCATACTATAGGAAAGGCCACAACAGTTTAGAAATGTTTTGTTTTGTGTGTTTGGCCGTATATGTGTCTTAAAATCTCTCAAAGCAGAAAGAAAGTGTGGCAGGAATTTGTTAGAGAATTGGTATATAAAACTACAGATACTTGCGATGCATGAAAGAGAAATGTAGGCACCAACAGTAGAATTGGGATTTAGCTACACTCATTTTTTAATCTGACTAATGTTGAAGTTGTGAAGATGATTTTTTAATATTTCAGCACAGCTCTGGGTGCATACTCTCATCGAACTGCTGGTTTTTAAAGTTTTATTGCATTTTTAAGACAGTCTTCCCCTCACATTGACTTAATATCACAAACAAGATGTGTTTATAAATGTATCATCACCTCTCTACATGCTAATGGTTTAGTGACTAGATGCAAGTGCCAGAGTGTGGCTGTAATAATAATAATAATAATAATAATAATAATAATAATAATAATATAGACTGCACTATTATAGTGCTTTTGTGCCTTAGCAGACAAAGAGCCTTACAATAAGGGATGCACCGATATGACTTTTTCAGTGATATTGATACCGATGCCTGGGCTTTGTGTATCTGTCGATATCCAATACAGATCCGATACCATTGTTGAATTAATAATAAACTCTATTCTGGTCTCGGAAAAATACTTGCGTGATGGAAGACACTACCTTAGCTCTAAGTATTCCAGTAGGTGTGGCAAGCGTGAAATATCTCCACACAGCCGACTCTTTAGCCTGCTCCATGTTGCTTAATGGCTAACTCAACTCTTCCAGTACGCGACACACGTGCTGCTGACGAATGATGTAGGATGTACTGCGACGGAGGAAGAAAAAAAAACTGTATTGGCCCGTGGATCTGTTTTCCAACCCCCGATCCATCTATTTTGATCAGATCTTAATATCGGATCGGTGCACCCCTAATTACAATTTACCTCTCGTTCACAATGGCTCAGGAGCAGCATCTAAATACTGCACATTCTGCAATCGAGTAATGATAGTGTTAAATGAATACAGCATCTATCTGTCTCTTAGAGCCCGAAATGCTTCCATATCACGGAAGTGCTACCTTACTAAATCATCCAGGGTTGCAGCTGGATCAGAAGACAACATTTTTCCACACTACAAATTCAAAGTTTTACTCGGGTTTCAGATGTTGTTGTTCACAGGTATATACACAGTCGCCTTGGGCAGTGTCTGATTGGTGAGCGTGATTGGCACGTGAGGAGCACAGCAATTTTGATTGGCAAGCATGACATGTCATATTAAGAAGATGGCATGAATATGTAAAACCAACAAATCCAAACCGTGTTGTTTCAAATCACTCTGTTTCAAATTGTGCTGTTTCAAAAGTCATTCAGCCCTACTGCGATCAATTAACTATTGCATCTGCAGCAGGTTTCAAGTCTGTAATGAGTCTGTAATAATGGAAGTTGCTTTTAGAAAATCCCCAGTGGTATTACTAATAATTAATTAATAATTTGTAGCTGAAAACTAACTTTACACCTAGCTGGTAATCACTTCACTGACTTCTTATAGGTAAAAATTCCAAGTCTGTTGCGCCTCTGACCACACCCAGAATTTACTCAGTAAGATGAGAAGTTTAATCACTGAAGGCTGGGAAAAACACAATTTTAAGTTTAAGTTTAAATTTTAAGAGTTGGGTTATTCTTAAAGTGTCATATTCAAAACATAGAGCTGACTATTTTGTAACTTGATCACTGTGTTTTTATATTTGAACAAAAACTGAGTTATAATTTAAGTTTTGAAAGGCAGTGACTAAACTACAAATTTGATAGAATTCAGGTTTATGCATTTTATGGCCTGTCTCACTCATATTGGACAACATGTTAATTTCTCCCATTTTCGATCTTGTTTTCAGTGGGGCTCGTCTGTCTACCTGTGTTATAAGAAGTCTGTGGCCAAAACCAACACAGTAGCCTACAAAGCAGGTAAGCCTTCCTAATCCCTTAACTACTGGTGCATGCAGATCCAAATACTGATGTGGACCTCTTGATATGAAATGACCATGTTGTGAGGAAATACTTTCTCTCCCTCCTCAGCTCGTCTCAGAATCACTGGCGTGATGTGTGAGAAAAACAAAATTGCCAGAGAATAAGTTAATTGTCAAGTGCTAAATATTTATTGCATGGAAGTTATTGCCTGTTTCTCTATTTTCCAGGTGTGCATTGTTGTAGAAAAGCCTCGAGAGATGAGGGTCTGCTGCAGAGTAAACTGGCTGCATGCGGACATTCTGCTACAGCTGTAACTTGTTGAAGCATGTTGATGCCACAGATTAGAGTGATGAGATAGGCCTCTGCATGCCATTATTGTTCTAGTATAAAGTTAAAGGGTTTCAGTGTTTGCTATAAATTTAACTGTACCATGACTATAAAATATAATTGGGTTATTTGACATTTAATTCATCTGACCTTTCAGTGTGCTGACAGAGGATTGTCATTTAGTGGTAACACTGCTGGCTCAGTGCTGCTGTGTTTGGCTCAGCGTCAGATTGGCTGGCTGATTTTTTTTGTTGTTCATGTCTTGAATATGCAGCAGACTGTGAATGGAGTGATTCTATCTGTTTCTCACTAACGCTTCAGATGATTCAGCTCACAAAAATTAAGTTTATTCTCAATGTCTCATGCCAAGAATAATCCTGCACGCATCATGCTTTGAGCTTTGGAAACTGCCGTGTTTTGCAACATCTGACTTCATTTATAGACTAATGTGAGAGTTTGATTCTAAACTGAACAGTCTCAGTTTGTTTTGTGGTGGATCCGTGGTTTTCATTTTGGATTTAAATATTGTTCAGGTACATATGCAGATGTACAGCCGTGCCTATACACCGCAGTACTTACATTATAGTAGCCTAATCTTTAGGGAGAAGAACAATCAGGAACCACCTTGATTTATACTGTCTATTCTTGAAGTTGCATTAATTGATATATCATATATTAACATATACATATTTCATATTAACACATTATATGTATGTAAATGTATCCTATGACTTATCCTGATGTAAAATCAAATGACTATAGCACATGTAATGCAAAATGGGTTGCTTGCATGTTGTATTCCATGACAACTAGCACCAAGTTTGCAGCTCAGTGGAGCAGATTAGTTTCTTTTTAGCCCATTGTGTGGCTTTAACAGCACATTTGCAGTTCAGTGCTCTCATAATCTCTGTTTCCTTCGGCATTCGATAGCTGATTTCAGCAGATAAACCATTTGCTACCTGCCAAACACCACTGAGCAGACAGAAAAAGTGAGAAGCCAGCTGGTGAAGAAGGTGGAATATCAAGCAGCTGAAGAACCATTTTTTGCATCCATACACGCTTACCCCAACATCCACTTGCCTGAAATATTAAGTGTGTTTTTGTCTGTATAATTAAAAGTGTTCAGAGTAAAGCTTGCAGACATACTTCCAGATTCTGTTGGCCAAGTAAGGCAACAAGTTGCCCCTTTTCTCAGGGAACTAGTCTGCATTTGTGAATATGCAGCATTCTGAAATCAGTGAAAGAACATCAGACAATCAGACATTATCTCTTGTTAGTGAGAGCTCTCTCTCTCTCTCTCTCTCTCTCTCTCTCTCTCTCTCTCTCTCTCTCTCTCTCTCTCTCTATATATATATATATATATATATATATATATATATATATATATATATATATATATATATATATATATATATATATATATATATATATATATATATATATATAAACCAAAGTATAAAAACAACATGTAGGGGTTACGCTGGAATTAGTTTGCCAGGCACGATAAAATGTGACAGAGCAAATCGTCTTGTGTCAGTTGTTCTCATCACTACCATATTTATTTTAAACAGAGCTGCTACTAACTTAAATTATTTTCATTATTGATTATGTTCTCAATTTATTAGTTGATGTCTATAAAATGTGAGTAAATAGTGGAAGAAGTTGTTCAGGGTTAGGTCTATTCTATCTAATAATAATGATATAATATTATTCACATTTTAGAAGCTGGAATCAGAGAATTTTACTTACGTTTTTGAAAAGTTACTCATACCGAATAATAGATGATCAAAATGATTTTTTAATCACTTTACTTTTGACCATGTGTGAGCAGACTGAAATGTGACATGAAAAATGAGAGGTTCCCTGACTCTCTCAGCTGCCTGTACAAGCTCGTTTAAGCTGATAAATGCTGCTCAGCGTGGATTTCTTTGTAAAGGACTTGGTTTGGATTTTTCACAACAGTCCATAGGATGTGACTTTATACATGTTCTCATGTTCCTCATCTCAGTGCCTCTCTCCACACTAGTGAATGTTGAGTCTAGAAAAAAGTCTGCTAACATATGGTCATATGTCCTTATACTTCCACAGAACGCCTTCAGTAGTCGACAACTAATCAATTAATCTTTGCAGCTCTACTGTTTTCCTTTATCTCAAGAGATTATAACAATTTATGATTAAAATGGGACAAACTGTCCCTGTTAAGCTGCTGAACAAGCCTTCATGACACAGCAGGTTTTTGTTTATTTATTCCATCTGGAGGCTGTGCACCTGCAGGTGTTTTCATGATGAATAAATATGTCAGATCAGTTTTTCAGGTATTTAATGACAGAGCATCTTAAGAAACGCATGAACATTTAAGAAATGGGCCTTTGTTGAGAACTATAGACTTTTTCAGCCAAAGTTTGCTATGGCACATTGTTGAAAATTGCACAAAATAAAATCACTACTTCATTGTCTCTTGTTTGTGTCCACTGACAGTGACTAATGACCCAGAGTCCTGATTACCAAGCACTAATTGCTTATTACAAAGCCATTCGTTTCTAGTGAAACACTGACCCAATAAAGTTGTGCATTATCATTGGTGATTATAATAAATTGAACATATTTTGTTTCATTGTCAGCTGAGTGGAAAGGCGGTTTTGCATCTACATTAGCTGTTAATTGATATTCACAGGGGGTTGGTTCCAACTAGCAGCTCTTGTAATTGAGTTCTCAGTTTGTTTATTTTGTGTTTTTTTTCTCCTCGTTAGGTTTGTTCAGCAGATATCCAGAGGAGGACTATGAGTCATTCCCTCTGCCAGAATCTGTCCCTCTCTTCTGCCTTCCCATGGGGGCCACAATTGAGTGCTGGCCCGCAAACACCAAATACTCCCTCCCTGTTTTTTCCACTTTTGTCCTCACCGGAGCCTCTGGAGAGAAGGTAAAATAGATGGATGAATATCTCTTCCACTTACTTTCTTTTAATCTTATCCAGACAACTAACAAAAACACCAGTAGCAGAATCAGATATAAGAGGATGCCAGTTACTGTTAAGACGTCATCAACACATACTAACTGCCATCTAAACAGCTAACACAACCACAGACCAACAGACTATAGTGGGTCATGAGAAAACCACAATGCTAAGCAAGCAAGCCAGGAGGAAAAGTAGGTCAGGCATGCATGTTGCCTTTGTCAGGTGGAAACATTGTAACTCCACAACATGCGTCTCTTTTTTTAGCCTACTGGCTGAAAATAGTCGTAGATAAAATGCAAAAATCAGAGTGAATAATTATTTAATGTATTGACTCTCACACACTCACTCTCTCACATGGCATTGCACACAAACTTTTGAGTTTTCTTGAACACTAGTGTTCTTGTTACCATTTTCTGGTTTCAGAGACCTTGATAGGCTTTTAGCTGCAGCTGTCTTTACCATAGTTCATGTAATCAGAATATGATATAAATGATCTAATTAGGGTCTATTTGATCAAGTGAAAGTGAGTCTTTCAACAGTAACGGGGGAGAAATTGATACTTGTCCTCCATTATTGTTAAGATGGATGAACGAAATCCAACAATGACTAACAGAAATTGGAGTATTTTAATTTAGCTGTGATAGTCCTGAGGTGGTTTCATACCAGTTGAAAACACTTAAAGATATAAGGGGAGAGACCACTGATGACAACACCATTGTTATTACACTGGTCAATTTTGAGATTTATGGGGCTGCCTTGCCTCCATAATATGTTCTTATCACAAAACATTTTTTTCTAAATGTTTAAATTGTAATGCTTCTCTTTATCCACAATTTTTGTCTAAATATGTATGTTCTTTAACAATGTATATCTTACTTACACCAAACTTTCCAGTTGTGTGCTCTGAAGGTTTTTTTTCTCAGGGGTTTGTTCATTTATGATTTATAACTGGATTTATATAACAATGTATTCTTTTTTTTCATGGCTGTTGACTGTTCATTCTGATTTAGGAATAATATAACAAGATGTCCAAGATTCATACAGTTCAAACCAGATTTTTAAGACCTGGCTATATCCTACGTTCAGTTTTCTATTCTGGAAATCGGTGCATATTAATTATTTAATATCTCATATCTATTTGATTAATTATGTCATGTTTATTTGCATATTGTCACATATCACAAAATTTGTGCTAAAAAGATTACTTTCTGAATGTAACTAATCAACTGGGGAAGTGTCATTGTTCTTTTGAAGTGCCTCTCCTTTAAGGTCCCATATCATGAAAAACTTTTTGTCTGGTCTCTATATCTATAAAGTTGTCCTCCCTGAGCCTACCAACTCCTAGAATGAGGAAAGCAAATGAGTCCTGCATTGTCTCTGCAGCCCACCCACTGATAAAACAGGGCTCCTACAGGCTGTTCAGATTCAGCTCCTGTCGTTACGTAATGAAAGGAGAGATGTTCATAGGCCAGCCTCCTCTGCACAGTGAAAGGAAATATCCGAGAGGGGGGCGCTCATCCCCAAGGTGAAGTTCGGTGTGTCCAGCGGTGAGACAGCAGTGTTTCAGAATGTTGTCGCTCAGAGCTAGACACACAAATTGCTCTGTTGTTGGTTCTATAAATCAACATCAGTGCCTATATTCTGTCCCAGCTACAGAACAACAGAAGAGACTAGGCTTCATGTTAGTTTGTATGTGTGTGCTAACCACTTCACGTCAGACTGCTTCAGTAACAAGGGTCAGTACAAAGCTGGCTTTGCCCCGACACTGACCCTCGTAAAAGGATCAGTCTCAATCATAGGCGACCAAGCAACTGTACCCGAACCACAGGTAAGTGTTGACGCGGTCTGATAGTGTTTAGTTGCCTATGAATATGGTGAATTCAGCTTGAAATTGACTAACTAGTTAGCTCTGCTTCGGTCTGCTATGCAATGGAGTTTGAAGCAAGTTTAATGATAATCATATTACGATGGAGCTTGGTTGTCACAGTAAAAGTGTGGAAACGTGCAGACTGGAGACAGAGACGATGCGAACAGTGTCCAAGAGTTTGGAGACTGTATTGGAGACAAACACAGCTTTCGCTAGCTGTTAGCCATTAGCTACATGGTAGTAAATGTAACAACACATACTAACAAACTAACATTATTCAGACACACTAACCATTCTGAAACGTCCTGCTGCAGCCGCAGAGTCTGTACTTCTTCAGGAGCCTCTTCTTCTGGGTCCAATTCTGGGTCAAAACTGGTATGGTTGAATGAAAAAATCTCGGCAAGCCATAGCGATACATCCACTGTAAACATTAGCGAATGCTCCCGCTAGCATAAGCGGCCTCCTCTCCCTGAGAGGGGCGTGTAGCAGGTGTTGACAGACGGAGCTCATTAGCATTTAAAGGTGCAGGCGCAGAAACAGCCTGCTCTCAGTAGAGCTCACTTGAGTGACTTTTAGACAGCTGAAATTCAGGACCACAGATCGGTTTTGGTCAATACATTTCAAATGCAGTGTTGTTTGACCTCTGACAGCTGTGTGAAATTGATAAAAAACAGTATAATATGGGACCTTTAAAACCATTTTTGATTGTACATCTGTTTAGTCATCATACACTAGACCAATAAACAGGCCACAGTATGTCAAACACTCACCTAAAACATATTATTCTGCAGATCATTTCAGAGTCCTGACATCCAAAGTCACGAACATCTCATTTTCTGACTCTGTCCTAGACAGTCAGTCCATTGTGAATCAGCATATATATAGCCCCTTCAGGGCCTATTAAATTTCCAGTCATAACCCATTATCCACCATGTTTGATTGATTGAAGCAGCCTAGCAGTCTTGGAATTGATCCCCCTTTTTTTAGTACTCTGCAACTGTTCTGAAATGTACTTCTATTTAGGATTTATTCTGATTTGTATTCACAGTGTTCTTTGTTAGAAATGATACTGTACATATTATACCCCAGTCTGTAGAGCTATAAAAGGCACATATGTGCATATTTGTCTGAATTACAGTTGTGTATGCTGACTTACATGCGGCCTGGAGAAGCCCACTTACAGCTTAGGAACCACATATGAACAAACAGAAATGCACACATAGTGTTGGTTTTCAAATCTATCCACAAGCCCCTCTCCACTGTGCTGGTCTGCGGGTTTAGAAAGTGGTCCAGTTGGGATGACAATCATGTTGACACATATTAGTGAATTATGTGGTGAAACACAATCGTGATTGAAAAAAATAACAACCAAAGCCTACTCCGATGTTTAGACAGCAGTGGCTCTGCTCAACAAGGCCAGTTAGGGGTCAGCAGTGATTTCTGATGCCAAACCCTCTGCGGTCTCCTGCTGAGTCAAGTTTGTATGTGAACAGGCCTGTATGTGTGTGTGTGTGT